>NC_135343.1:17867282-18167698 GCF_023851605.1 Tamandua tetradactyla
ATCATGCCTCAGGTTAGGGACATCTGGATGAATTGTTGTTGGAGGTAGAAGTGACGGGTATCTTCCAGGGATCCCCAACTCTGCGTGGCTACTTCCTTCCTTTTGCCGGGATTGGGATGCCCTGTAATGGCTTTAGGAGTACAGCGCTTGAGCTGCTTTGGGCTTTGTACATTCAACCGGGAACTGAGAAGAGCTGGCAATCTGGGACGTGGTCGGGGTACATTTAGAATGCTGTGGCGCAAGAGGTCTGAATCTGTGTCCCTCACTGAATGAATTCATAGCCAAGGGCTAATTCTTCCTCATGAGATTATTTCTCTTTTCTTGCTTTAGGAGTGCTCACTTTCTAACCTCCTTTCTCTAAGGAGAGCTTCTGCTTAACTTTTTTTTTTTATATACAAAATGAACTCCCATTAACAAGTCCCTTATTCCCTACCTGTGATTGATATGTAATGGCTGAAACAGAGCATAACACTGGATAAGTGAAGTTTCCATTTGGTCCTGTGATTGGCTTCTAGTAGTCACTTCTTGGTAACCAATGCCTGTTTGCTACCTCTTCCTTCCAACTCACCATGCCCTGTTGAAGGCTCTGGGGAGACGAAGACAAATAGGACTCTCTTCCAGAAAAGCCCAGTCTCTGACTGAGGTTGGGCCTTATTCTCAAGCCCTGCACTTCAAGTGCCTTGGCAAGGAGAGAAATGGGCTCAGTGAAGGCTCTGCAGCTTAGGGTAAATTCCCAGGACTACAAGGCTTGAGAAGTTTAGCCACCGTCTCAGAAACACACTTGGGGCTGCCAGGTTTACCAATAGTAGCTTTTGATCCTCTGCTCTTTCTGGATGAAAATAAGTTGGAACTGGTAGGAAGATATTTCACACCAAGTGGTTGAAGTGTTAAATTCACCTTCTCAGCTAGGCTATATTGCAAGCTTTGGATCCCATTAAATCAGCATATCTGTCATTCCTTGATAGATAGATTAATGAATTAAAGAAAAATCCGAGGATAAAATGACTTATGAAAATTAAGTGGGTTTTCTCGTATTTGACTAATTGGGTACCAGTAAATGTGTTATACCCAGGAGACTCACCCCACATCATAAGTGGGGGAGAAAGGGAGCTGTGACTGGGCAGAGCAGCCACCACTCCCAGTTGCTTGGTTTGAAGGAGGCGTCCGAGGAAAGCAGCTTCCATGTGCCTGTGACAGCGCTTCAGGTTTTCCACACCTATCCCTTTGGCTGCATTTTGTTTACTTCCCAGATTGTTCACTGGACCCAGTCCCACCAGCGAGGGCACACCCAGCTCTGCTGCTGGCAGCCACAGAGCATCTGAGATGTGTGTGCTCTCAGACAGCTGGTTCTGTTCTGGGGGAGTTTTTATGTGGCAGATGCCAGCTGAGAGGCTCACAGCCCGGGAATGGGTGAGGGTGCGACGTCTGGCTTGGCTGAGAGGGACTGAGCTTTGGACTCAGGGAAAAGCCAGGGAATGCCCTCAGCTCTGCTGGGCAGTGGCAGGCTTGTTTCACACCCTAGAGGCTGCCACAGCTTCTGTCCCTGCAGAGTGCTGACTTAGCACACTTGGCTTTCTGCTGGGCACAGCCCAGTGCAGCCACGTGGAAGTTTACCAGGCTTGGCAGTGGTGAGGCAATCTGGAGGCAATCAAAGGGAATGGGGATTAATTGGCCAGCCTCCACAGGACAGTTATTGTGTTAACACAATTAGTTTCATTAATCCTCCCTAATCATCTGAGGTAAACAGACAGCCTTTGAAGTCAGGGCAAACGTCTTTATGAAGAAAAGAAAAGATGAAGTGATCAACTCTTTTTTCTCCGAAGCGCTTATCATGCTGAATCCTGAACAAATATTTCGAACAGCCACCACCTACTGCATTTGCATGAGAAGACCCAGAGAAAAGGTTTGGGGAGTCTCTTGGAAGTGAGCATGATGGAGGTCAGACTGGACAGCTGTGGCTAGGCTTATTCATCTCACATCCCCAGTGGGCCACTGGGCTGGATTGGATGGGTCAGGAAGTAGGAAGGGTTTTGGTTAAAAGGAGGCTACTAGGAGTAGCCTTCAGGATATCAGCCCAATTGGGATTCTAAATTGACCATTCCCTCCCTCTCTTCCTCCATTTTTTCTTCCCGCTTCCTCTTCCTTTTCTTCTGGAAATTTTCAAACAAACACAAGTAGGCTGTGTAAAATAATGACCCTATATTACCACCTGCTTCCACGGTCACCTGTGCATGCGAGGCCTCCAGTTGGGATTGGATCGTGGCCATCCCCTCCCTGCACATGGCTTTTCTCATTTGTTGTGTTTTGTGTGTGTTTATGAATAAAGAGATGCCTGCAAATTCTGATAGAGATTTCTTGTCCCTTTTTGCTTTTTTTTCCTTAGAGGCTGAATGGGCCAACAGTTGAGGCCGATATGGAGGCTTCCTGAGCCTAGGAAGGTGCAGCCAGGGCAGCAGTGGACATGGGGTACAGGGGCCGGGGAAATGGCGTTAGAACCTCGGTCCCCTCGTGGACTAGATGGGTTTGTGAGTAGGGTGACCTTTTGATTTTGATTTTTAACTGTGTGCAAGGTTGCTTACACTACAGCAGACCTGCCTTCTGCAGAGAGCGCTGATGCCACAGGCATAGGAATGAAAGCTTCCATGACAGCGTCAAGGTTATTGTTCTCTTCACCTGGCCTTGGTTCCTAGTCC
Organism: Tamandua tetradactyla; assembly: GCF_023851605.1. Lineage (NCBI taxonomy): Eukaryota > Metazoa > Chordata > Mammalia > Pilosa > Myrmecophagidae > Tamandua > Tamandua tetradactyla. The sequence goes on from NC_135343.1 coordinate 17,869,976, forward strand.
TCGCTCCCTTTCTCTGTGTCTTTAGACTTTAGAGGGCACCTTGGGCAGGGAGCTCATTCGCTCACCTCTTGTTCCAGTGGTTTCCTGCAATAGGCTGGGGATGTGGGATGCCCCACTGCAGCTCCCCCTTGCTGCATTCCGGCAGGATCTGGGGGAGGGCTCCCCAGAGTGCCTTAGAGCACCAGCAGCAGACAGGTAGACTTCCTAGCAGTAGGAAATGTTTTTCTGTTAACGTCAAGCATTTTTTTCAGTTTTCTACATTTGTCCCCCTTACCACAAAGACTCCACCTTAGAAGCAAGTGCAGAGAGGCAGTTCAGTAGTGCATGAAGTCAGGGGTACAACAGGCTTAATAAAACCTACAAAGTGTGTGTGAGAGCAGAGGTGTGTATGCGTGTGTGTGGATGGTGGGAGGGGGAGGGTGTTGGTTTTTGCTAGTCCTTTGGAAGACAAAGAGAAAGCTAAATTAAAAAAAAGGTCTCTGGAGAGAGACCGTGTATTGTCTGGTGCCTGGATCGATCACTTTACCTCCCTGTGATTCTTTAGTTTACATTACCTGCAAACAAGCTTCATAAATGGTCTTAAAACAACAACAAATTTATTGACATTTTCTTATTACAAAAAATATTTAGGTAAGAAGAGTAGAAAGTTTAAAAATTATAGACCTATACAAAAGGAAAAAATCACCAATTATTATTACATTTCCCTGTAGATAACCTTTCTTATTTGCATAGTACCCATTTATTTTTTACAAAATTAATTTTATAAAATTGAATCATAGAGTACATATTCCTTTATAATCTTATTTTTCCCACTTAATGCCATAGGTGAATATCTTTCATGACATTGAATATCCTACAAGGTTATTTTTCATGGTGGCATGGTATCTAGTGGTTCAAATATGCCATGATCTATTTAAATAATTTTCTAATATTGGACAATTAGTTTCTAATTTTATACCCTTAAAATGCTATAATGATTATATTTGTATTTTTTTTTTTTTTTTTTAAAGGAAAGACAGAGAGAAGGAAGGAAGGATAGAAGGAAGGAAGGAAGGCAGAAAGAGAAACATCTTTAAACATTTTCTTGTTTTATTGTATTTTGTTTTGTTTTTGTTACATGGGCTGGGGCCGGGAATCGAACCGAGGTCCTCCGGCATAGCAGGCAAGCACTTTGCCCGCTGAGCCACCGCGGCCCGCCTATATTTGTATTTAAACCATTTTGGTCATGCATGATTTGGGATAAATTCCTAGAAGTGGAATTGCTAGGTCAAAGAATTTTAGTCATGTAATTCCAAAATGCTCTCTACCAATTTTATGCTAGTTTATCTACTACAGCAGTGATAAGTGTGTCTTTTTCTCCTGACGCCAGCACTAACATTGAAGAATAACATTTAGGACATGTATTTAGAATTTTCATTCAAGGTGATTTGGGAGCAAATGTATTTGTTTCTTTGCTTTTTCAAGACCCCATCTAAATGATATAAAAGAAAAAAGGCGGGGGAGGGGTGGTGGGTAACAATGTGTAGCAACCCAGCGAGCAGATAGAGAGGCCACCATCAAACTATTTTAATGAATTTTGGGGAGATGAAAATAGGGCAGGGTGGTGCAATGGTGGCTCAGTGGCAAAACTCTTGCCAGCCATGCCAGAGACCTGGATTCGATTCCCAGAGCCTCCCCATGCTCCCCCCAAAAAGGAAAGAAAATAGAGGGCAGGGTAGCAACTGACTGATGGAGTAAAACCGAGATGCTGAGGAAACTACAGCCCAGAATATGTGCAGAGAGTGCTGGAGTCTAGCAACGAGCTGGTTGCTCTGCAGAGACCTAAAGGTGCTCCAGGCTTAGAGAGTGTAGAGACCCCAAAGGGCAGAAATGAGATGTGCTGCTGAAAACAGGGGAATTATTCGAAGGTTGGTATGTGAAACCCTATACTTCTGAGTCACTGCAGAAAGATTTGGAGCCAGTCTCTCAATCTCAGGTAAAGAAATTGTAGAGTTCTCTTAAAAAGAAATGGTAAATGGTTTGGGGAGAACTAGCAAAGCTAGCATGAGCATTAGCTCTCTAGAGGAAACCTTTCCTCAGCAGGGGTCCACTAATATAATGAAATGCTCCTGTCCTCTATCCCTAAGGCAGATCAGGCTGGATCTCCAGAAGTATAAGAGGAAATATTGCATCCACAGAACAAACAAAAGGGATGCTATGGAAAATGAACCATAAGAAAACAGGAAGTGCTCCTGAAAACTTAACATATTATCAGAAATAAAAGCTCAGTGGAAGGGTTGTAAGATAAAGCAAATAAATCTCCTACGGTATGGATTAAAAAGATAAGAGAAATGGGAAATATATTACAATGATAAAGGACATAGGGATCAATATTATTGGTCGAATATCTGAATAATAGGAATTTAAGGTAAAGAGGGAAAATGAAAAAGAAGGCAATATTCAAAAACAAAAAAGAGTAGAAGAGTATCTCCCACCAGCTCATTCCACACAATGAATATTTTTTTCAAAAACACCTTGAGACATATCACTTTGAAATTTCAGAACAATGAAGATGAAAATAAGATCCTAAAATTCTAGAAAGTGAAAAACAAAAGTTACCTACTAAGCCCTGGTAATCAGGCTGACATCAGACTCCACTGGCAATATTTATGCCAGAAGAAAGTTCTGATAGGTAATGATATTTTGACCCAGATTTCTATACCCAGCCAAACTCTCAATCCTGCATGCGGACAGGGATGCAATGTTTTAGAAATCTGCCTTTCTAAGCACCCTTACTATTTCATTCAGAATGTGCTTTACTAGTGAAAACGTGGGAATAACCCAGAACCAGGGAGATGTGGATTCCAGCAACAGTGGCTGCACCCGGTGGAGCAGTGAAGAGAAGTCCCGGTACCGTGGCTGTGCCTGAGGCCAGAGGGCTGTCAGTCCAGATCGGGACTGTGGGGTTTCCAGAAGGGTGGGGACACTCTGAGAGAAGAGCACCCTGGGAAAACCTGAATATCCAAAAGAGCAATTGGTAGAGTGAAGGAAAAAAAGAATCCATTTGAATCTGATTATAGATGTAGTCTCCATCGAGTGGCACAAGGGTCATGTAGTTGTAGAACTGATGTAGAGACGAAACATGGAACTTAACTCTGGTTAGAGAACAATGCTGCTACCTTGGGAGTCTAACAGGAAAGACGAAAGTGATAGAAGTGGGGGAGTGAAAGGGGTGGGCCAGGGCCAGGGAGCGCTGGGAGCCTTAAAGTCTCTGGTTGCAAAGCGAAGGGTTGAGGGATATTGTCTATAATGATGGAACAAGAAATGGACATTTTAGATTGTGTTTTGCCACAGAAGAGACGGACTGACAGAAAAGGAACTGAAAATTGTGACGTATAATTATTTTGTGGAGGGGTGAAGAAGTGTGAGGTGGTCATGAACTAAATCCTTCTCTATCATAGCAACAAGGTGTGAGTGTGTGTCTAAAATGAGAAATCAGGAAATTGAGGTACAAGCATTTTGTTTAGGGACATGGCAGCGACCGCCAGAAGAACCTAAGTAGATTAAAATTGGTTCCCTCCGGGGAGTGATGGGCAAAGGACCGTTGCTTATCACCATAAGTGCATCTGTAGCATGTGAGTTTTGAAAAAACTGAGGACTTCACGATACTTAGTTTTGGCTTTATTTTTTTTAATTTATTTATTAATTTAAAAAATTAGCAACAAACAAAAACATTAACATATCATTCCGTTCTACATATATAATCAGTAATTCTCAATATCATCACATAGTTGCATATTCATCATTTCTTAGAAATTTGCATCAGCTCAGAAAAAGAAATAAAAAGACAACAGAGAGAGAAATAAAATGATAACAAAAAAAAAAAGATTATACATAACATACCTCTTACCCCTCGCTTTCATTTATCACTAGCATTTCAAACTAAATATTGGCCTTATTTTAATAAATAAACACAGAACTATGTAACCCAAAAGAAGTTTGGGTAACGTGATAGGCAAAAGAAAAGTAAAAAAGACTTTCTCTTGCTTTCATTTCCATTTCTTTGCTTATTTGAACTAGATGTTCTAAGTCGCCTGTGACTTTGAAATTTCAGGCTTCTGTGATTCTTATAAAACTGTTATTTTCCTCACAGGACATGGTTCCAATTATATGATGAAAAGCAATGGCAAATAGGGCTTGATATTCAGAAAATCACGATACGGGAGCATTTCCTCCTCAAGCACATGTTGTCCCTGAAGTCAGGCTTTCTTGCATTGTAAATGCATCACCTTGTCCGAGCCTCCACTCTCTTGCTGAGGTGGGGTTTAAGGATGGTGTCCCTTAAACTCTGCTCCGTGAGGTCAGTGAAGAAGCTTTGCTTTCATTGCCCTCGTGTCCGAGAAGCACCTCCATTATCGTGCACAGTGTGTGGGCTCCAGGAACAGCTCACGTAGTGTTCTTTCCACAGATGCCTTGAGCAGGCGCTGTCCATGGGCCAGCAGCAGACCCTGAGGCCACGGCGAGGGGCTCTAGCTCTGCAGTCCGGGAGCCCTGTGTTTCATTCCAGGCTCCTCTCCCTCAAGCTGTGACATGGGGCAATTATTAAACTTCCTAAGCCTCAGTTTTCTCATCCATGAAATGGTTAAGAATAAGGAGACTGCCTCCCTTACAGAGACCAGGCACGTCAAGTCCTCGGCAAAGGGCATTTCTTAGAGTTGTGATTATTATGATGAATTAAACAGTCACTCCTCTTGCCTTGGATTTTGCAGGGAGTCCAGAACTGAACATCTTTGTAGCTGTCATTGGTGGAGAGCTTTTGCTAGGGCGTGATATTACAGAGATAGGAAAGTTCTGGCTCCAACATAACGTTTCTGTCCTGAGCTCTGCAGCGAGCTTGCCTCTGATCCGTGCAGATGCCTCCAGTTCCACCTGGAGTCTGCACTAATTACCTGCCTTGTGCCCAGTCCTGGGCCAGGTGTGGTAGAAGCCCAGAGAAGGGAGGACCTGGCAGCTTGCATTTGGCAGGATGCCAACTGCTTGCCCAGCACAACGCCAAGTGCTTCACCTTCTCATTTAAGCGTCACAATTCTGTGACACAGACCCTGCTGATGCTCCCAACTTATCAATGAAGAAATCCAGTCAAACCACGCAGCATGTAACAGGCAGAGCTGAGATGTGAACCTAGGCAGGCTAGCTTTAGAGCTGAGTGTAAGGAACAGGCAACATAAAATAAATGCATACAGCCACAGAGACGGGCCCAAGACAAAATGCAAAAAGTGTAAATTGGTAGTGGGGACTTTTTGACTTCAGAAAACTGGTTTCCGGGGGTTGAGTGGTGGTGGTGTGGGGCTGCATTTCCTGCTTTTTGCGCTCAGCGTCTCCTTGTAGGATACACATTATACTGCTGTTTCCCTCAAGGAAAATTAAAAAAAAAAACGATAGTGTGCAGGGGCAATGTTTTGTAAACCATCACACACCTTTGATATTAGGCCTTCGGATGTTTTCTCAGCTCAGGAAACCATTTTTGTGTACTAGAAGTATTTGTGTTTAGCCCCCTTGTCACCACGAGGGAGCTAGCTCTCGAAGCCCATTTCTGAGCCTGTTGAGAAGAGGAAGCAGGTACTATCTTGAGTTTACTCCCTTTGTGGCGCGTTGAGATATAGGGTCTGTATCTTACGAATTTGCTTCAGCCAATGGGAGCCTCACAAGGAGGTGATGGCTGCCACTCTGGTGGTTCCTCTGACCCGTCCAGGAGTGCTGAAAAAGCAAAGTTTCAGCCGGTTTTGTGGGGCATTTGTTTAAGGTGGGTCCAGTACCCATAGCAAGCTGCACGGTAGGGGATTAGAGGTTAGAAATAGCCTGTGAATTAAAAGGGACATTTTGGGGGGAGGGGAACCCTTTGTTTTTTAAAAAAGGTAATTGCTTTAGATTTTGCAGCAAGGAAGCTCAAGAACACAGTTTTTAAGAAAGCAAATGGTTTAAAAGGATAGAGAGAAGAGCAAGCTCTCCTTCTTGATCACTGGTCCTCCAATCCTGCAGTTTCTATTCCTTGAGTCAACCCGTTTCCTGGTTCTTAAGGCTTCTAGAGATCATCTGTGCACACATACCCACGTTCTCACCCATTTTAAACACACAGTAGCATGATAAGCAAATTGTACCTTGCATTTGCCCCCGACTTAATGTGTCCTGGAGATAACTCCTCATCATTCAGTGCCGTTGGGTTGCTCTCATTCAGTTTTAGGTGTTGCATAGGGAGCCACCACAAGAATGTATCATAGTTAAGCGCTCCCCTCTTCATGGATATTTAGGTCATTAAAAGACCTTTTAGGGGTGGGCTATGGTGGCTCAGCTGGCAGGAATGCTTGCCTGCCCTGCCAGAGGACCCGGGTTCGATTCCCGGTGCCTGCCCATGTTAAAAAAAAAAAAAAAAAAAAAAGACCTTTTAGGGCATTTGGGCTAATTATCTTGTTTTACATATGAGGGTATTGAGACCTACAAACATAGACACTTTTAAATATTTGAATAGGCCTGAAACCTACATTTTGGGTATGCTTTTCTTACTATTATCGTATTTTGATCTCAAAAGACAGAAGAAGGCGGCTCAGCTGTGTTCCTGTGAGTGTGTTTTTACACACGTGGGTGTATGTGTGAATCTGTGTGCCTACACAGGTAGGTGTACATTATGTTGTGTGACAGTGTGCTCTTGAAAAACTCTGAATGAATGCTTTTATTTTTAAAAAAGTGGAATATGAAATTTAAATGCTCTGAAAGTAGGAGGATAGTTTGTTATTTAAAGAAAACTTGTGGAGGAATCTTTATGTGAAAAGAAGACTTCTTTTTTCTTTTTTAAAACTACTTTGTTGAGCTACCATTTACATATAATAAAGGACACCCATTTGAAGTGTGTAGCTTGATGCATTTTGATAAATGTATGCATTTGTGTAGATGACACCACTAGACAACACCACAATCAAGATACAGAAAACGTACATCATTCCACAAAAGTTCCCTTGGGCCCCTCTACAGTCAGTCCCCACCTCCACCCCAAGTCGAACACGGGTATGCTGGTTGTCACTATAGAGTAGCTTTGCCTTTTCTAAAATATCATATAAATGCAATTATACAATATATACTCTTTCGTCTTTGGCTTCTACCACATAGCATGCATGTCGTTGCTTTTATCACCAGTTCATTCCTTTTCATTGAGGAATAAATTCTATTATATGGCTGCAGCATGGTTTATTATTTCGCCTGTTTTTGGACATTTGGGTTGTTTCCAGTTTTTGCCTCTTATGAAAATAGCTGCGTGAACACTTGTGTACAGGTTGATGGTTTCTTTCATAAAATCAGTCATTTCTGTAATTCAGTTGTGCAGATCCACTTTTATGTACAGAAGGAGCTTTAAAGTAAGGTCATTCATTCACTGAGCCAACATGTGCTGGAGATAATGGAGGAGATGTCAGACAGGGTCCCGTACCTCTAAAATCCATGTAACGTCTGCACAACAATCTTTCCCTGGCCTTATTTTAAGAAAGTGAGTGCTGTTATAGGCCTGTTAACAAGGTGGAGATTTTCAAACAGTTGATTACATATGCATTCTCTGCTTTTCAGCTAGATTGTGAACGCTACCCGTAGGGTTAGTAGCAAACTCCTCTCCAAATGATAAGCTGCTAACTTCAAAACCAGTACCTAACAGCTGTTCGGGAATTAGTTAGTGCCTCAACATTTTGTGCTTTCCAGAAACAGAACCTAGGAGGGCACCTGCTATGTCAGTACCACCCCTTGCTCTCTCTGATTTATCTCTTCTTTCCTGGGTGCCTTTGGAGACACCCATAGTGTATCCATGCTGCATCCTGGGGCAAATGGCCTGTGATAAAGAGGGCATGGGAATCGGGCAGTGGGTCCTCTGCTGTGGGAAAGAACCCCTGAGTTTTCCACCTAGATGATTTCCCTTCCACTCCTCTCTTCTAGGCTCCCCCACCTTCATCCATAAAAGGAAACCAAGCGTCAAGTATCCAGGACTTAATTGGTGGAACACTTGCACTTCAAGCCTCTCTCTCTCTTCTTCTCATCCTTTCTGGACTTGTGACCCCTACCCTACCTTTTGCTTCTCCCCAAGCCCTAGCACCTGACAACAGATGGAAATGGAAGTGAATTCACAGTGGGCATAAGTGACCTTTCCAGACTGTTCTATGGAAAGGTCAGATTAGCAGGATCAGATGAACACTGAGCCTATGGTTAGGGTGAAGATTGACCTTGACTTTCTGACCTTCCTTCCCTCAATCATGACCACCTCTAAAACAAATGCATGCAGACACCTGAATCATTGAGAGTGACACAAAGGAGCAAAGCACGAGCAGATTGTACAGCAACTCATCATTGATGCATTGCTTCTAATTGTGCTTCCCAATCATCAGAGTTGCCACTAGACAGATGAGGTGTCGTGGAAGGAACATTGGACTACAAGTTGAGGATGTGAGTTTTGACTCTGCCACTTACCCTGGGGTGAATGCACAGAGACTGCCAAGTGAATGATGCCCACTGGAGTTGTACAGTGTCGTGTACTTTTACTAGCACATGTGATATATTGTGAACTTACCCTCCTTAACCTCAATTTTCTCATACATAAACAAGATTCATAATACTTGGTACCTCATTGGTTAATTGTGAAGAATAAATGAAATAATGTGGGTGAAGGGCTTGGGAATGGTTAGGCACTACCCCCAAAAAAAGTTCTTTTGTATCTTTTTAGTTTTCAAAGATTGCTTGTTCATAGGCTTCTGTGACTTACAGTCTTTCCCCATTGCTGTACTCCTATCTCAGAGCTCAGGCTTCTACCCAGACCTTCCCCAAGAGCTCTGTGGAGAGCCTGAGGTGTTTGAGATATGGCTCTACCTTAAAATGATCTGCCTGGGGAAGGAAGGAAGTTATACCTGCAAAGGAGCCCGCACAGGTGAGAGCCTGGAGGGTAGAGGAAGGAGAACTCGCTTTGGGTAGCAGTCACACACATCAGACTTGTGAGCTCCATCAGGGACCTTTCTTTTGTGCTCTCTGGGCATGCCTAAAGTTCTCTGAGCTCCAGTATTTTCATCTGACAAGGAGGGAATATTCCTGGCCTCCCAGGAGATTAAATAAGCCTATGTGGGCGAAGACTCAATATGATGTCTAAGGCATAGGAGAAGCTCAGAAGATGTACGATCACTTCCCCTTCCCCTGCTCTCATGAGCACTGGATGATCCTCTTTTGCCAGTGGGGTATCTGTTCTTCTCCTTGGGTATCCCCCAAGCTGGGGGCGGTCCCCTTATCTTAGGATACGTAGTTCTTTACTTCATATCCACACACCATAGAGCCATGAGGTGTCCTGCAGTGACAGAATAACATCAACTGTAGACATGAGAATCCCTGTTTTAGTTGGGGGAATCTTGATTTGGTGGGAAGAACTTTGGACTAAGAAAGAAGAGTTGACTTTTTAATAATATCATCACCAATATTTCATGCCAGACAGCATGTTTGGCATTATGGATTATCTCCTTTAACCTCACAACCTTTGGGCAAAGGACATATTTGCCTTTGGGCAAAGAGCATGTTATGTTCATTCCATTTCCCTGACCATGCAGTCTGAGGCTTTGATAAGGTAGTTGTTTGCTTCAAAAGTCACTTAGCCGGGAAATAAAAGCTGAAAGCAACTCAGGTCTGTTTGACCCAGAGGCTTCACTCTCAACCACGTCCTGAGTATCTCCTGAGTGGTAGGAGCTTTACGTGTTTGTCTCATGTAATTTTCAAAACAATCCACTTTGCAGATGAAGTAACTGAGGCTGAGGCTCAGAGAGTTAAATTGTTCCTCAAGGTCACTCAGCCAGTAAATGACAAACCTGGGATTCAGCCTGGCTGGACCCCCACTGTTCTATTGCTGCCTCGCTTCTGGTCCCAGCTGGTGGGGAAGCCAAAGGCACTCTAGCGGGGAATCACAGTCATAGAAAACAGACCTAGTAGCTGGGAAGCTGTACCAAGTGAAGGTATGAGCCTCAATGAGATTTGATAAATTGGGTTACATCTGGGACACTTAGGAGGAGGAGCCTGGAGCGTAGGAGGAGAGGTTCCGAACCAGCCCTGGGAATGGATGGGAGCTGGTAGGAGGCCTGCTTTTACATAGTGCCAGCTGCCTGCTGGAGGCGGCGACTGAGTGTACAGGGCCAGGCACCTGCATTGGCTTCATTATCCGAGTCATGGAGCAGAATTTGTGATTAAACAGATTTGGACCTGAAGTTGCCCCACACTCCTCACCATCACCTCTGCGGTGAAATAACATGGAGGTGGCGCCACGCTGGATGGGTTCTCAGAGCCTCCTCACTTGGCTGGCTGGAGCTGGGCCAGAGCTCTGTGGCCGTCTGCGCACTCTGTAAAGCTCTTTGTTGCTTTTGGCATGTTTAATAGCTTAATTTCTATTTCTCAGTTTGGAAATGCAGTTCACCAGCATCGAGGCAGCGGTGGGTGCTAAAATGGTTTCTGATTGCTATCTTGAATGTTAATATCCTAATTCATTTTATCATCAGTGACCTGTCCTCCCTGCCATGAGTTCTCACTCCCCTTCTGCAAAGATAGGCATGTTGCCTGCCTCCCGACAGGCCTTGCAGGCCAGCTCATTCCTTTGCTTTCTTGCTCCCTGCTTTTCACAGATAGCATTGCATTTTGCCAATGAAGTCCACAGTCATGGGAAATCTTTGACTTAGAGGATGTGAGAAAGTGTTCATTTGCTGGTGGGGTTTAATAGGGATGATCTAATCTCTAAAAGACATCCATTATTTAAATTCCATGCTTTGGGACAAGAGGGCCCCTGATATTTTTGAACTTTGGCAGGGACAGATTTCTGGTTTGGCCCTGTTTGGTAAAGTGTATTGTTGGTTTTCCTGTTTGTAATTCAGTGCAGGGTCCGTATTATACTTTGGCAGGGGTCAGTACTAGTGGCGAGGGTTCAGAAGAGCATATTCTTTATTGGGAAACAGTCATGGACTCTTGGGGGCAGAAGGAACCACAAGAGTCATCAAGTGGAATCACCACTTGGCTATCTGGTTCCTATCAGGATCCCAAACTCCAGTAATCATAAAAGAGGCTCTGAGGCCTGCTCAGAGGTGCAGTTCCTGCGGGGTACCTGAGGGCCACTGCAGGCTGCTAGCTTCAGTCTTCCCTCCTGTCCTGACAGAGGCCTGAAGTAGCATCTATGGCCACCCAGTAAGGCATTGAAGACCCCTGTTGTGCAAACGAAATTCTGAAGGAAGCCTTAAGTACTTCTCAACCTCTCAGGGCTGAGTATGGAAATACAGTAGGGCTCATGAATGGCCCTGGGAACCTGGACGTGTGAAGAGTGAGGTGTTAGAGGGAAGGGACCTGGAGAGCATCAGGTTGAGTTTCTTTGCCTCTGAGGTATAAGTTGCTGTCCCCTCATCTCATGTCATTTTAGTACAGATCAGACACCTGCCTTCCTTTCCTGGGATAGGGGCTTGGGATGTTAACTGACCCCAGACTCAGCTCTGGGAGGTCAGAGGATGGAACCTTCTCCCACCTCCACTCATGCGGGTGTTGACTGAGTAGCAATAAACTAAGCAGTAAGGATGCAAATATGGTTACTGAACTCTTGGGCTAGAAGAGAAGATAAATATATGTATGATGGATTACAATTTAATGATGTAGATATTTATGGTGTACTGTGGGAATACAGATGAGGGGGTATCTAATTCTGATTGGGCATATCTGGAAAAGCCTCAGAAAGGAGATAACAATTGACTTCAACCTTGAAGGAAGAGGAGGTGTTCCACAGGCTGACCTTTCCTAAGTGTTACTTACTAATTGGGTGTCTACTCTTTGCTGGGGATCTGGAATGAAAAAAAAGGAGGGAATAGTTGTTCCTGCCCTCAAGGAATTCACAGCTTGTTGGGGAGACAAACCTGGCACTTAAGAGTCAATTAAAGTTCTGAGTCGACAGATGGGATTGTGGAGGCGGCATGGGCTGCCCGGGGTACTTCATGATCCAGGATTTCCTGAGTTACTACTGTCTCTCATGGAGAACAGTTTCTGTAGGGATAGTTCAGACCTTGCAAAGATGTCTTATCTAGAAGAGGACCTGCCTCTCTGACTTCTCTCCTGTCAGATGATTTTATCAGCCTGATTTTCAGTGGTAGAATAGTTAGCTGGATTTGGGCATGGGAAGATGTCTTAATTTCCCAGCTGCTATAACAGATATCAGACAATGGGTTGATTTAACAACAGGAATTTGTTGGCTCATGGTTTCAGAGTTTGGAAGTCTTGTTTCCTCCCTCGGTTGGCAGCGCTCTGCCTGGCCAGCAGGTCTTGGGTTCCTTGGCTTTCCTGTCACATGCTATTATCCTCTCCTTTCTCTTCTGGGTTCCATGGACTTCTGCTTTCCACTCCTCCCCATGGCTTTCTTGTTTATAAACTCAGGATTAAGACTTATCCTGAGTCACTTGGCCACCCCTGAACTGAAACTAACATCTTCAAAAGGTCCATTTTACAATGGGTTCATACCAACAGGAATGCGGTTATGGTTAAGAACATGTTTTTGATTTTTTCCCTGGGGCACATAATTCATCCTACCACAGGAGGGGAAAGTTAGAGGATAGCGAGCAGTGTTGGTGGTTAGGGACTCACCTGTATTGACTCTCTCTTTCCAACCCTGGTGGAATCTGAGGTTTACAAAACGAACGCGGAGCCAACCTACAACCTGTACATGGGGACCCTCAGTGCTGTACAAGCACCGCACACATTCCAAGCCTTTGCTCATGCTGGGTCTTCCACCTTGAGTGCGTTCCCTTTCTTGCCTCCATGAAGCCTTCCCAGATGGCTCTTCTACACTGATTTCAGTCTTGTCCAGTACCTTCTCAGTCATCCTCTGGAGTCACCATTAAGCCAGGTTTGGTGGTGTTCTCTATTTTTTAACTCCCCAAGGAAACTGTAAACACCTTGAGGGCAGAGATAGTGTTTAATGTATCTCTTGTTCCCCCTGTGAGACAGTTTGCATAGTATTAAGAACGTGAATTTCTTTGGACAGTCTTGGCACTGAATTTTAACCTGTAACTTTGAGCAGTTTCCTTATCTGTTTTTCAGCCTGGGTATTACTAACATTTTGGGCTGGACAATTCTTTATTGTGAGGGGCTGTCCTGGGACCATAGGATGTTTAGCAGCATCCCTAACATTTACCTACTCAGTGCCAGTAGCAACCTCCACCCCCCAGCTGTGACTATAAAAAATGTCTCCAAACACTGCCAAAAGTCCTTTGGGGAGCAGAATCACTCCCAGTTGGGAACCACTGGGCTCATGCTACCTCTTAGGTATGCCTAAGAACTTCTAGCACAGCATTGGCACAAAGTAGGCATTTATAAATGCCGGCTTTCTTCCTAATTCACCTAGCACTTGACACATTGTAGGTTGATGAATTGAATAGAGCTGTGGCTAGGTTTTAGCAGTTTGGGGTGGAAATGTCTTGGAAATCTCGGGCTGCCCACACAACACACTAACAGAGTCCCTGTCATTTTCTCCATTGCAGATTGATCTGGAGCCAGAAGGAAGAGTGTATGTGATCATCGATCTCTCGGGGTCATCAGGTGAAGGTAGGAGAGTGACCTCTCGTCCTTGCTCTCTGATGTTGACCTTTTGTGTTATGGGACTCTTCTCCTCCCTCCTTGATGGGAGCATATTACAGGGACATTTAATTAATTGGCACAGTTGAAAGGAAAAGGTTATTTTGAAAATGCTCACGCCTGTGTACCAAAAGGGACTAGCCATCTGTTAGCTCTGGTGGAGCAGAGGGAAGAAGTGAGGCCAATAAAACAAGCACTTCTTGCATGCTGGTGTGCAAAGCAGGCATTGTGAAGTGGCGGCATCTCTGCAGAGGCCGTGTGGGCTGCATGTGCATATATTGGGAAGGAAGTAAAACCGGTTGGTCTAACGTATTCTGAAAAGAAACAAATAAGGTGTCATTTCATGATTTTATTCCTTTAGAGCTTTTATAGAAGTGCTACTTCTTTCACCAGTATTTTACCCAGACAAAAACCCTGTTTTAAGGAGAAATAATGGGGAGAGGGATCAGCTGCTCCCCAGTGACTGATTAGACAGGGAGAGTTTTTCTCTGATAATTGGATTTTCCTTCTTTCTTCCTCTTACACTCTCTTCTTTTAACCATTTCTTTGCTCTCTTAACACCTCTTAAGGGCTTGCACGGTGGTGAATACTGAGCAGTCAGGATAGAAGGGAAGGCCAGAAAATAAATCTTTGTGCAAGCTGGAACAAGTTGATGGTGGCAGACTTGGATTTTAGGGAAGTTTGGAAGTTATTACTGAAATTTAGTTATTAGGATCATCTTTCTTTTCCTCCTCCTATGTCTGTGGGTAGAAGGACAGAAGTGTTGGCTTTCAATAGCAGAGAGTTCAGAAGACCACAGCTGATTCCTCTTACAGTGAGGACAAACTGGGTTTGGGGCCTATGTCCCAAGGGGAAGATGGGCACAGGGCTCTCTCAGCTCTCCTGACTGGAAGACTTGGGCCTTTCTCACCATGTACCCAGAATATTAGGGGCTACAGGCACAACCCCACAACCCCACATGGTTTCCCCCATTTAAGGGAGGAAGCTCTCTAGTGATGGGTTGAATGGTGGAAGGAGAAACTATGTGAGCATATTCAAAGATCTGGTCAAAGGATGCCAATTGAAGGTGGTGTCTGATGATTTTTGTTTGGTTAATTCATCACCCAGTTTTAATAGGTATTCAAAGTAATTAAAATGATTGTGTTTCTGTGGGCATGGGGATCATAATGAAAATCAATCCTCTCTTCATAGACCTCAATTACCTAGAATAAGTCTCAGCCTTTTAGCACCCTTCCAAAAATTGGTCTTTTACATTTTTTTTTTGTTCTTTAATCAATTACCCTTTGGCTTTTCCAAACTTCTTTCTGTGGTATCAGCTCTGAACAGCCTGTTCAGAATCTGTTGTAGAAGATTTGAGGATTTAACAATCTTTAAGACCCACATAAGGGCCTACAGGGTAATAAGAGGAGCAGAAGTGTTCTTCTGTAGAATGTTATTTCTAACATTCTACAATGTTAGAAATAAAGCTACTAGTAAGGTGAGGCTCTGCAGTTTCTTTTAACATGGCATCTGATCCCAAATTCCCCAGGCTTTTGTTATAATGGCCTTCTGACTGTAGACACTAGCGAAACTTTGATGAGTGAAATCAACCCTCTTTTTTCCTTACATAATCTGTGTGCAATAGGATAATCAATTAAGTGTGTCTTTCTTGGGTCAGGACACTGGGCAACAAAATGAGGCTTGAATTATTTTTTTCTTTGTAAAGATGAACAACTTAAAAAATTATAGGAGACATCCTTTATTTTTACATTAGAGGGGAAGGAGATGGACAAATGAATGCATAAATAAATCAGAAGTGATTGACTTTTTTCTTCTTGCTTCTACAGCTTATTGCATGTGAATGGCCAAAGCAATTTTCACTGGGCTAAATTCTTAGTCAATTTTTTTTTCTATCTTTTTCATCTAAAGAAAACAGTATTTACTTCAAAAATGCTGACACATGCCAGAATCTCTAAAGTGCTAGCATGTGTGACTCTGAAGGAAAGAATAAACTTTTCTGCTCTTTTTTCTTGCTGTTCCTGCACTTCAGATCCTTCTTTGAGTGGTGGGAAGGACTTTCTGTAATCCCCTCTGAGAAGCTGAGCTTGTTGTGTTCTATTTGCGTTCTATGCATCTGCTCTCCTGGTACTCTTGCTGGGACTGTGAAGACCCCTGGTCTGGCAGAGGTTTTGCTTTTGGAAGGGTGGGGAGGGTGAGGAGAGAAGCTGGAGAACGAGTCCCAGCCATACGTTTGTTAACTAGCCCACGTGAGAAGAGTCCAGTGTGAGACTTGGTAGGCACAGAGGTCCTGTTGGATTTATGGGCTGTGGACATTCACAGATCCTTCTGTTAAGACCCTTTCTTTAGTGAAAATACCCAACTCTGCACTCTGAAAAAGTACGAAAAGAGAATTGAAATGAGACAAAATTGAAGTTTTTACCACTCTAATATTCTGCCATCTTGCATCCTTTCAGCTCCCCTACCTATCTCAAATGCTCCCAGTCCCCATCAATAACAAAAAAACATATTCAAAGAGATTGCACAAACTTTACAGAATATGAAAATATCAAAGAGTTCAGAGGCAGGTGTGGTTCTAAGACTTTGTGAATGACACCCCTTCCTTCTAGGCTGCACCAAAATATTCTTTTTCTTGCTAATGCACTGTAGAAAGCCTGGATGTTTACGTCTACTGGAGCTTGAGCTAATGTGATTTCTAACTGTTTAATAGAATTCCACTGCATGCGTGTCCTGTGCAGTTCACCGTAATGGGATTTGACCAGTATGGGCTTTAGTTAAGCCAGGCAACCCAACCCCAAATGTAAGGGGTCAGGCTGGGTGACAGTTAAGGTCATTTCTGGTCATGCAGTTTTATCTCTTGGCATAATTTAAATAGACATCTGCCAGAGCTCAAGTCTGGCCTGGCTAATATCTACAGCAAGTAGATGGCGTTGGAGGAAAGGGACTCATATGCAGTGGGTGCAGTGGTAGAGAGCAAACCTATTCAGGAGGCAGGTGCATGTCTCGTGCATCTCAGGTGCTTCATAGTTTTTGGCTTTTATCTGACATAATGATGACATGATCCCTGGTAAGTGTGCTCTAGGGACTCACCATGTACTTAAATCAGAGGACAGTTAGCTTAAGAAACAGAAGTGTGAAGAGAATGTAACTCTAGAATGTTCAAAGTATTGCTTCCTGCTGTGCACATCAGCATTTCTCCCTTTGTTGTGAAGTAATTCATACATTATACTTTTTCTCTATAATGCTATGGCAAAGGACCATTATTTGCTGGCTGCTAGATAAGGGATGGTCAGGGCCTGACCTGAGGATTTCTAGTCTCTTTTTCTCTTCCTTCCACCTAAATGTAAGCTCACCTGAGAATGTCCTTCAGAGTCTAAACCAATAGAAATAACAAGAAATAGGCCTCACATATCACCAAATTGCAATTGAAATATGAAAAATACAAAATCACTTGAATGGTTTTTACAACACATGCATCACAAATAATACAGTGAGATCAATTTTGGGGTGACGTGTACAGTAGAAGCAGAAGAGGCGGGGGGAGCAGGATGCCCTCTCCCTGCTTTCTGCAGCCACCTGCCCCCCCACTAGGGACAGCATCCAGCTCCTCCTGGCACTGGCAGCTGATAGAATGGGAAGGACAGAGCCTGAGGAGTCCATCAGACCTGGATTTAAATCCTGCCTCTAGTGCTTACTAACTTAGAGCATCAGATCGCTCACCCATTAAATGAGGATAAGAGTGTTAGGATACAGGGTTACTATAAGAACAGCACCTTGGTACAATGCCCTGGCGTATAGGAGATGCTCAGGGAATATTCTAAGGTGCTAGAGACCTTAGATGTCTCCAGGGCAGAAAGGTATAGCTCTACCCAGTACCTAGGAAAAAGCAGCAGGCAGGTTATCCAGGGAAGCAGGTTTCTGACTGTGGGGTGAGGCATTTTAAAAGGGCCAGGAGCAGGGCAAACTAACAAAGAGGCAATTTAGAGAAAATAATATATCAGGGACTAGGAGACTGCTTTCTGCAGAGTTCAGACCCTGCCATAGTTTTGCCCCATTCTTTTTCTCTCTCCCTCCTTCATAACTTCCCCCAAAAGAAATAATTCCCAGAGGGAGCATTCTGTAACATCCCTTTGTCACTGGTTTGGTTCCTTTGGTTCTTAATGTCAAAAAATCCTCCTTGTCCATGCCTGAGCCTATCTTATCTCTTCTGCTTACAGACTGAGAACATGTGGCTCCCAGACTTCCACCTGCACCTGGGTTTAAGCCCTGTATATATTTGAAGACAGTTATTAAATCTCTCTTTTCTTCTCACATCCCTCAACCTTTCTGAAGGGATATTTTAGAAATCTTAACTCATTTTTGCAGTTCTCCTCTGGACTTTTTCCAAGATGCACAGGCAGGCATACTTGATCAAACCAGATTTGCTTGGTTTTGAAATAACATGTGCAGAAGTTTTAGTGTTGCCAAGTATTTGACGGTATTGCCTCCATGTGGGAGATGGTGAGGTTGAGGGGCTGAATGGTGCAACCAAGACCAAAAGCTTTACTAAGAGGCCCCTCTGGGTCCGGCTGCCAGGCTCCCCATCCATCCTGTGTCCAAACCATGACCCCAGTAAGTCTGCCAGCACCACAGAGGCCTCCCCACCTGCTCTTTCATTTTAATTCTTTTCTTCAGAAAGCTTTTTACAGAAGTATGAAGCTTCATTTTTTTGCTTTGTATTTAAAGATGACCCAGAGAGTCCCTTTCATAAATAAGCAGATCTCTTTTTTTGCCCCCAAAGAAAGGAAAGCATCACTGGTCCCAGTAGAGGAATGGTCAGTGTCCCTCTTAGGATTCTGTAATGTGGACCCATAGCCAAGCCCTGATCTGCAACTAGACAAGACTCAGATCCCAAATGGTTAGCAAATTTTCCTACTGACCTGGCCTCCTTGTTAAAAACGTTAGTTACATAATCTAAGGGCCTTGTGTCCCTGGCAAGCTGCGAGAGCACTGCCTTCAGGGTTGAAATCCAGGGGGTAGGCTTCTTCTCTACCTCAGCCAATGGGCTCTGCAACTAGATGACATCTCTTGGGGGCCAGAGTCCTGCTGAAGCTTCAGATACAATGATTCTACCTTTTTTCTTCTAAATTCTATATTAGTAAATCCATTGCCATCTAGTTATCAGAGAATTAAAAAGAACCCCATTCATTCAAATGAGCAAGAGTCACTGGGCCAATGTGCCCAGTTTTGTGCTCATGCTGGGTTTGGGCTATGGGAAGTGGGGAGGGGAGTGGAAGATGAGAGAAGGCACTCACAGACTTTCCTTGCTATCAAGAAACTTGCAATTCAGTTAGGAATCTAACTCTTGTAAGATGAAAGCATTAAAGAACAAGGAAGGCATTAAACATTGAGTGCATAATTGGGTGTCACCAGGAGTTCCCTAAATGGGAATAAGTCGGGGCTGGACTAACCAGGAAAGCTTCAGGGAACAGCCAGCGCTTGGGCTGGAAAGGATAAGGTAGATAGACTGGGTTATCAGGGAGGCCATTCTGAGCAGGGGTGATTGTGTCATCATTATCAAAGACAGCTTTGACGCTGTTATTTTTAGGTGGAGCTAGACATCATGATAAATTAAATAGATGCTGTTTGTGCTGCCTAGGAGTGTCCCCAAAAAGACAGCCATCAGTGTTGCAGGCAGAAATTTTCTTGCTGTGCAAACAGGAAATGAGATGCCTTAAATGATGAGGCTGTGCTGGAAATTGAAGGCAGTTCTTTCTGGGTATGTCTTCATGGTCAAGCCTCTCTCCTACCTGGCCCCCAGTGAGCCATGTTCTAGGTCTAGTTAGGTCAAGTCTGGAATACTGAGCAGAACACATTTTCCAAGCATCTAAGTGTGGCACATTCCTGGTGTTTAGAAGGTCAAGCCCAGTGTCCCTTTGTGGACCTCCTGTTCTCTCTCTTTTCTCCCTTAGCAATCTCATGACATCCCAGGGTAAGCCTTCCACCACCCTCTGCATTCTCCTCCTCTCTAGTTTTTTTAACTAGAGTCTCGGCATCAGGCCCAGACACTCTCACTCTTCCTCTTTTCAGCTCTGTTCTGACTCTAACAAGAAAGTGTGCGTGGGTAAGGAGAGGGAGCCTCCTGCTCCCCAACGGGGGACTTCAAAGCCAGCAGGAGGTGCAAGGTACTGGTCAGCGGCCTTCTGTGAAGTGCCTTAGGCAAAGAGGTTCTGCTCTCCCCTCATGCCTGGACCTAAGATTTTGGTACTCCAGGACCTAAGATTCCAGTACTCCAGTCACATGTGGGTTGCAGAAACTGCCTCAGAGTTTGATATGAGTGAAAATAACAAAATCCAGATGTTCAAAAATGTTGATTTTACAATGTGCACCCCACATTCACACCCCTGCCATCCCCCACCAGCATAACTACCTGCTGCCACTGACGCTCAGGCCCAGGGAGTGGGCCCCTTGGTCTCCAGATTTTTTGGCTCCATCCTGTGCCCTGATGGAATAAATCTTGTTCCTAGAAGTGCCATAAGCACCAGATGAGACAAGGGAAGTCAGCTTGAAATCAGTGAGCACCAGGCCCCTGTTGAGGAGTTTATAATGTCACAAAGAGACATTGCTGAAATGCTTGGTGAGAATAAGCCAAGAAATCCTCATTTCCTTCCAAATAGCCTCTAGATGCACAGCAGTTCCTCTGAAATGAGTCATCCATGGCTAACAGCACCAAATGCCAACCACTAGCAGATGAAAAACAGATTTGAGTCCCGAGTGTTTGGAGAACAGAGCTCTTTACCATCACTACTGGAGCTCCCTTCCCCTCTGCTCCATTATGGGAGCCGAGATGGGTGTTTTTTATTGACTTGTTTGCCTGTGTTAATAATGAAGTAATTGAGGAAAGAGTAGTCATGTTGAAGAAGGGGTGCTTTTATGATGGGTCCGTAGTTAAGAAGCCAGCCCCATGTTTTCTGACATGATCTCTTATTATGTCTCTGTTGCTTTGCTGTATTGTTTCTGTGTCTTACAAAAAAAATGATCGTTTTGGGAAATTCATGTTTGTGGCTCAGATCATACTGGGTCAAAGTGGCCTATAATTTCATCATTTGCTGTTGTTGATGTTCTAATGATTTGGCTTAACAGAAAAGGGTATTTCCATTCATCTAACCTAATTTAGAGAGTTGTGTTTCAGGACGAATTACTTTATTCTTTTATCTAGTTGAAATTGGCCAGTGCTGACAGTTTTATTGATTTTCCTTATTACCTAGCTTTGTTGAAACATTCACGTTTTCACAATCGAGTGCTTCACCATCTCTGATTGAGCTGGGAACACTGGAACTTTCAACTTCTCCCTTCACTGTAAACCTTTTGTGAGAGCTTGTAGGGATTTTTGAAGGTGGGTGCATTTACCCACATGTATACCAATGAGAATGCATGTCTCTGGATCACCTATTCTACATCCATCTCCTCATATTACTTCATTGGAAGCATCATTTCTTTGCTTATCTAGCATCTACTAAGGCCTTAAGGAGCTAGAGTTAATGAGCGAGGTCTCGGCTTTCAGGAAGTTCATGTTTTAATAGAAGGAAACTTGCAGTACAACAAACATCACTGTCATCTATTTTAGCGGGTGGGGAGCTGTTGGCAAAACAGGGTACATGAGAACATCAAGGGGGCCCCCACCATTTGACGGCTCTCCCTGGAGTTGGCAGTCAATAAATAACCACTAAGTCTTCTACACGGCAACCCTGAAATGCAGGTATTAACAGTTATCAACCGTTTATCTTCTTTTCTTGGGTTGGGGAAACCAAGTCACAGCCCACTGAAGAGCCATCCAAGCAGAAGATAAAATAAGTGGGAACTAGGACTTGATTTATGAAAATTTTAACTTTTCCAGAACTCATCTGATTCATTCCTTCATTCAAAAATGGCTATGGAGCATACACCAAACCACCTGCCAGTCATCCCAGAGCCCAGGGCACAGAAGGAAACAGCATAAACAGGAATCCCTGCCCTTCTTGAGCCTTCGTGCTCATGGATATGGTTTAGCTTGTGTGTGTGTGTGTAGGATGATGCAAGGATACCTGACCCACCAGGAACACTGGTCGTCTCAGGGGAAATGTCTATGATACTGTTTTTTCTCTCCCATGTAGGTGTGAGAGCTATTTTAAAAGGTACTTAGAAATTTTGAGAGCAAGTAAATTAGGTGAAAATATGACCACTCTCAGACACAGACAGTGACTTGCCCTGGCTGGAGGTCACGACATCCTCCAGGAGACCTGTCAGAGAGGAACGACTGATTGAGTCCCTGGAACAACCCGTTTAAGGGCCGGGAGCTGCAGGAGTAGCAGGCAACACTTATCAACATACAGGCACCTCTAATGTGTAAAGGGATATGTTGGAATTAGGGATCTCTGTCCACTCGTATCTGTCATTGGGGACTGAGTGCTCGTGACATGCGAGGCAGGTGGGCCAGGTGGTCCTGGCCCTGAGGCGAGGGTGATGAATGATACCTGGACATTAATTCCAGGGAGCCGCTTGCTGGGCCTGTCCAGCCCTGCTGTGCTGAGAGGCTCACGGTTTGCTGGAAGGACAGTCCCACTGTGGTATGAGGCACTCAGTTGCTATCTGTCCCAAGCTCGGATGTCCACCCCCAACTGACTGGCTCCATTGGCTTTGGTACTTTCTCCCCAGCTACGCCGAGCAAGCGTCCTGCCAATTTTAGATCTCCACTCCAGGCACTCAGGTTGGCCTGTTTCTTGGCATTGCAAGCATTGGTGACCTTTGGTTCTTACAGAGAGACGTTCCCTGCAGTAGAAACCCAAGGCTTCTGTTTAGCTATGTGTGAATTCTTTGGGGACTGGTAGAAAGAGTAAAGTTAAGGTAGGTTAAGTTCACTTTCAGTTATATCTATTTGTTATTGGGACCAGGATTTTGTAGATGCTTGAATATTAGTTCTGCTCTACAATTAGTTCATTAATTGATTTACTGATTCATTCACCAAACATATGCTGAGAGCCGGAGAAACAAAGATGAAAAAGACATGGGCCCTGTCTTCTAGGCATTCCCAAGCTAGGGGATGTCCAACAAGTCATTTACTCTCCCTGGGCCTTGGTGGCCTCCCCTGGACAAGGGGCAGGGAGGGTGAGATAAAGGACCCTTTTAGCCCTGCCGTTTGGAGTTTAAATCAGGAGAAATTTGCACCGGGCTGGGCACCAGAAAGGAAGTGGGGAAAAAGCAAATTTTCAAATTTTAGTTGAAGCTTAAATGCACACAGCCAGGTAGTTTTGCCATTCCTGTTTTACATGTGGGAAAAAGGAGGCTTAAAATGTTGAAATAGTGCCTGTGAATCTCCTGGGGGACCTGTGAAAATGCAGATTGTGAGTTGGCGGACCCGGGGTGAGGCCTGAGGGTCCGCCTTCGTCACGAGCTCCCGGGCAGCGCGGCCCTGGTCCACGGGTGCACTGGAGGCCTAAGAGAGGATGGGACCCGCGGTCTGCCCACTGACCACGCTGAGCAGGCACCAGCTTTCTGCTTGCTCCAGAAATCAAGAGGGCAATCTCCTGCTTTCTCCCTTCCCTTAGAGTCATTTAGTCCGCTTCAAAGTCAAGACCTTTGAATCGTTTTCCTCCCCCTTCCCCATTCTCCTTTCTTCTGGGGAGAGGAGCCAAGAAGGCGCTCACTGTTCCCAGGGAGGGTGGGCAGTGCCCAGTCTGGCTCTTTCTAGTTCTGGCTTTGACAGTTGGTGTGAGGTCCGAACGCACAGGCCAGTGTTCTTCAGAGAGGAGAAGAGGGACCTGTTTCTACCAGGAAAGCAAAGCGCTACCGAACTCTTCTAAAAGCAACCAGGCAGGATATTAGATTTTTTGTTTTTGCCTTTTGTTTTTCTATAAATATCCCGAAGGATTGGGTGGTGCTTGAATTGGAGCCAACTGTGCCAATTTTCTTCTGGTTCCCGGGGCGTTAATTAAAGTAACTCACCCGGGGAACTTGCCATAACTTACCTCTCTGTGACCTTCCTCTGAGGAAGACAAGTTACACCTGCCTTTTATGGGTGAGGCGCGCAGAGGGAGCTCTGCTCAGGCGCTGAGGACACCGTGGGGGCATAATTTTTATTTGTTGAATAAATGAATGTGAGGCCAAATGAAAATAACAGGAAAAAGGGTCGCTTTTAAAAGGAACCTATTAAGAGAAACAAGGTGTTCGGGTTGGTTTTGCTGTGGATAATCGGTTGTTTCGTATCGCAGTATACAATCGGTATCATGAGTGGGTGTGGGCTGGAATGTTCCTTGGCTGGAAATTTATTCAGGGCTCTCTGCGGACACCCTGGAGCCTCCACACAAGCCAAGTCCCCAGTTGTAATACCTTCTCTGGTCTTTCAAATTTGATTTCAAGCTTGCCTCCTCCTGGGAGCCTTCCCGTGCTGGCCTGCCCCACCCCCACCCCCGGTTCATGCCATTGTATTTGCTCCCACACTCTCCTCAGTCTTATATGCATCGGTGAACTCGTGCACTTATATTGTCCCTATAGCTAGAGTCCTGGTTGTGCCCTGCCTACCCCATTAGGCGACAAGCCATTCAAGGGCAGAGGGTTATGTGACATGGGCGCAGGGCCGGGAGCTGGCTGGGAGCACTGAGCCTGGAGCACTGTCCTTCTGCTCTGACCACGCACAGCTGGGCCTGGGATCCAGGTCCGTCTCTGCCCTTGGGGCCTCTCTGCCCAGTGGGGAGCAGCCACAGAAACAGCCAAACACAACCTAGTGTGCTTTGCGTGTGTGTGGAAAATGATAGAGAAAAAGAATGTGTGAGACAACAGGAGAAAAGGAGTAAGTTGGGTCATGGCATCTATTTTTAGAAATGTTATATTCTTTGAAAATTTGGGGCAAAAATGTGACCACCTCTGCTCCTGTGAAGCCTTTTTTTTTTTTTTTAAAGTGGAAGAATCTCCTGTAACATTAATATTTGCTCCTTAATTTCTATCTCACATGGCTATGCATGTGAAATTTGCTTGAAATGTGGTCCATTTGTATGTCTATATGATCTGGGCCATCTGGGGAAAAGAAGAATGGCAACAAAAGCCCCTGATTTTAGAGGGAAAATAACTTTGTTAGGTTCGTTCATCCATGAACAAGCTATGTGGTAAGGATTTCCTCCTCACACCTAGGAAATTGGGATGAGACTGAGGTGTCTTTGAGAAGTTATAGTTTAGTCTCTTGCCCTGAGAATGGTTTTGGTTTGGTAGAAAGCGTCTCACTATTATAGATGGTAGATTGTTGTAAATGGGCCAAATAATTTATTACCTGTTATAGGCAGTTTCATGAGGCTCCAGGAAGACAGTTGATCCTTCCATGCCAAACATGGACCCATCTAACTCTCAAAATTTTACTTTCAGAGCTTTCTCACTGGTGGTAGTTTGAGCTACTGATGCCCATTAAAAGGATAACCTCTCCTCTTCCTCTCTCCTTCCAAAACACAAAAAACAGTCTTCTGGAAAGATGGAATCCTATGCCTTTCTTGAAATTCCTTGTGCATGAAGGTCCAACAGCCAGATTTGTAACCAGTTCCCTAATTTTACACATGATGGTTTCTGAAAATGTGTTTGAAAGTCAAAGGACTGCACTGAAAGATTGAATTAAGCATTATAAGCATGACCAGAGAGCTAAATAGGCTATAAAATCCTCTCTTTAGGTCTTGTTGTCTAAACATCATCTTTTTATGCTATTTATAGCAGTTTACTTTTCACATGGCCTGTCACCCGTGCTTAAGTGCTAGGGGGGTCCAGTTGAAACTAAAGATTTGACAATTTACTATACTAGACTCTGTGTTTTTATGAAGTTGAGGAGATTGAGCCTTCTCATCCCAAGGGCCAACATTTTCATTTTTTTAACCAACTATTTTTCAAAAAGGGCGGGAGGCAATAAAATAGTCAAACAATTGCACACACACTTTCCTTAGACTCTAAGCTCTGTGAGGACAAGGGCTGGGCCGGTTTTGTTCTCTGTGTCATCTTCATGGGCTCCGTTGGTACCGGGAGATTTGTTAAGTGGATTAAGGAATGACAGCTGGCGAGTTAACCACCATGACCTTGTGGAGGTGGGAGCCACGCAGAGAGTGCCACCATGAATGCCACGCCGCCGGCCGGGGGGTGAGCTCTCCTGAGGAGCCTGCGTGTTATCTGAAGCATAGACATCTGACAAAGCAAGAACTGCTTGTCATGGGTGGGTTGGGGTCACTGGGGCCACCAGCAGAGCGGCGGGAAATGGCCAGGCAGACTTCACCTGTATAAATGTAGAGGCCACCCAGGCTGCCCGGCCTGTCCCTGGCTGTAATTATGGCCCTTGGAGCCATCTCGGTGCCAGGCCTCCAGAAACACCAAGCTCTAGCCCAAAGGGGAACCTGCTCGGCTTTTACTGTCCAGTTTTCAAAACAAGTCAAATCACAGTTCTTCATATTTACCATCCACTTCCTATAATGATGAGGCCTCCACCAGGCCTTGTAGCCTTAGAAAAGGAATACATGATGATTTCTTTGTTTGATTTAAGGAAAAAATACCCTCTGAGATTTGTTTCCCTCGAATCAATCTGCATTTTGTGTCATTTAAATCAATCTTTTCTTCCCACCTTCCCAGTATTTTTGTTCTGAAATTAGATTGTATTATATATCATGGGTCATATGCACCCTCCTTGATGCAGCTTAAGAAAAACAACATGACCAGTGCCTCTGTAGCACCCCTAGGGACCCTTCACTGATCTTCGCCCTTTCTTCCCCAAAGGTGGCGATTATCCTGAATTTTGTGTTAATTATTTCCTTGCATTTCTTTATGATTTGACCACCTATATGTATGTTTTACTATATTGTTTTGTCTTACCTGCTTTTGAACTTTATTTGAATAGTACCATACTGTATAAATTTTTTTGTGATTCACCCACTGTTATACGTTTCAGAAATATCCATATTGATGTATGTGGATGTAGTTCATTCATTTTTATTGCTGCATATTTTTCTATTATATTAAGATATTGTAATTCATTTATCCATTCTCCTATTCATAGACATCTGAGTTGTTTTCAAGTTCTTGCTACTGGGGACAATACAATACTGTATTTTGGTGCATACTTATATCTGTCATTTCTTTGGGTTATGTATTTAGGAACAGAATTGATGATCAAATAGGTTTGTGTATGTTCAACTTTAATAAGTTCAATAGGTTTCATACATTGTTTTCCAAAGTGATTGTACAACTGATGCTACCAATAGACCTATATGCAGGCTTCCATTGTTTTATATTTTCATGAACATTTGGCATTGTCAGACTTAAACTTTTGCCAGTATTGGTTGAGATATCCTTAAGGTTTTAATTTGTTTCCTCAAATATTAATGATATTAAGAATCTTTTCACTGGTTTACAGGTTTTTGATCTTTTTTTTTTGTAAATGTCTGCTCTGCTCACTTTATTTGTGCATTTTTCTTATTATGTTTCGCCTATTTCATATGGATTCAGAACAATGATATGTATTGCAAATATGTTCTCCTTATTTGCAAGTAGTCTTTTCATTCTGTGGTGTGGTCTGATAAACAGGCACCCGAAGGATGCATCCTGGTAGACCCTGAACACTCATTTTGCGTGTTTGGGCTTCTGTTTCTGCTTGGCTTCTTTGATTTGTTTGCTTGCTTATTCTCTGTTTGGGGCTCTAGAAGGTAAGTTCTAGGAGGGCAAGGGCTTTATCTAGTTTATCATAGCATTCCTAGCCACTGGAACAGCCCCTGGCCAATAGCAGGTGCCCAGTAAAATATTTGTTCAATGAATGACTAAATCCGTGGGATTGTTGGTGATGGCTGTGTTATCACTGCCGTGTAAGCGTCCGAATTCTGTATTTAGGATCTGTTCATTTTTCAGGTAGTGTTCGAACTTGTGTGGCATGTTGTTCCCTGTATCTCTGGCCTTTTCTTTTCCTGAGGGTGGGTGGAGAGAGAACGGGAATTGGGCCCTGGGGAGCTCAGTTCTTAGGCTTGTGGGATCTGCAGCCAGGCCCCGTGATGGGCTCCACTCCTCAGAGGGCAGATTTCTAGGGTGAGGCCAGAATTTCCCAGGCTAAAATTTATTTTCTTTACCCTTCTGCCTGGTCGTGGTCGAGTTTGCTACTTTTGTAAACCCTGTTGGCTTTTGCTTTGTTGCCATGGAGACCAGAGCAGCTAGTTTGGGGGAGATGTGTGTGCGCGTGCGTGCTGGGGGGAGGGCTTGTGGGGGTGTGGGGAAGTGGAAGTGGGAGGCGGCCACTGGCATGGGGCAGTGAGGGTGGCAAGTGTCGGGGATTGCCTGCCCCACCGCAGAGGGCTCCCTCAAGCCCCGGCCCGGTTTGGAGAGCACTCGTGGGGGGCACGCAGGGGGAACAGACATCCTTTGTAGGGCTCCTCCAGCCCAGGCCCAGCCCTTCTGTGGAACATCTGGAAAGCCTTGGCCCCTCCCCGTGCCAAAGCCTCTGAGCCCTGGAGACAGAGATCAATGACCTCTTCTTGGCTGCTCCTTAACCCGTGTCCCAGACAATTGTTTTTCTGGGAACCAGTGAGTAACGATCTCTGGTGCAGAGGCTTGTATGCTGCCCCAGTGACACTTTCACTTTTGAGAAAAGAGTGGGGGCCGAGAAAGGGCTTGGGTAGAGAGAATTTGGCTTTTCAGGAAATCAAAACCCAAGTAGAGAGCCTGGCTTCCTCCTTACTGGTGTTGGCTGGGAAAACAGCAAGCTGAGCTATTGCCTGATGTTAATACTCCCTCGTGGGGCTGGTATGAAGGCTGGCAGTGGGCTTGAGTCTAGAGACTAATTTCTTTCTGACCCCCACAGACAGTCCTCGCAACCCCTTGGAGATAATTCTCTAAAAAGCACGGGTTGAATTTTTATGTGCATAATTTATAGCACAGTAAGTTATGCTGAAGACAGGGAAAAGACTATATGGTATATAGTAGATTGAGGTAAATATGTTGCGTTACCAGCTCTGCAGTAATATTTTATAACCCATGTGCTAGGTTGCACATTTAATATTTATCATAAAAATATATACATACAATAAAAACTAATAGGGTGGGCCACGGTGGCTCAGCAGGCAGAGTTCTCACCTGCCATGCCGGAGACCCAGGTTCGATTCCCGGTGCCTGCCCATGCAAAAAAATATAAATAGATAGACAGAGTAGAAGTGCCCTTAACCCATTTCTCAGTATATGGCATCTTCCCTGTGATCAGCTTCACTGTCACTACAATAAAAGCTCTTTTATGTTTACTTCTGTCTTGCACATGGTAGGTACTCAATATGTGCCATTTGAGCTGTTGGTGGGAGTATAACTGGAGTTTCCCTTGACTTAGAAATTCTGCTGCAGATTTATCCCACTGGTGAACCTGCCCAGGTAATGCAAGGGTTTGAAATTGAAAATTGCCAGGTTTGAAACAGCAAAATACTTGAATCAAGCTTACTGTCTTTGGCTAAGGGGCATTTTGGAACACCCATGTAATGGAACAATAAGCAACCAGTATACATTTTTAAGTTTTTCTTTATATATTGATGAGGAAAGTTGTTCAAGTTGTTGGTTAAGTAAAAGAGGCAAGTTGGAATAGTATGTATAGTATGATACCCTTTGTGTAAAAAAAGTATATTCATACATTTAAAATCAGTTGTTCTGAATTCTTAAGTTTGTGGCGCCCCCGTCTACCATGACAGCTTCCTTTTTCCCCTGGCCTGTCTACCTCCCCTTCCTCTCTCCAGGTCTCACCACTTCCAAATGACCTTTGACTAAGGACTCCTTCCCAGCACAGCTTGGCTTTCTTCTCTGAAGCTCCACAAAGCTCCCTGGTCATGCAACCTTCTGACGCATTAGGTCTGTCTTATGTTATTCTATCTTGTTTCTTGGGTGTCGACTCCTCATCTACCAGGCTGTCGGCAATGACACTGCGTTTTAGAAGGCCTCAGCCACCCTGTAGACTGAGGGTTGGGGTCTCTTTGGGTGGCACTTCTGTTTGTCCTAGGTCCCTGGAGCTGGACTTTGAAGCACTGACTCCTGTGACCCCATTCCCGAGTGTTGCAGTTCCAAGAAACCTATTTTCATGTCACCCTGTAGAAGGAGGTTGCAGCACCCAGGGCCTTGGTGGGTTCTCAGGGTGAGCAACCAACTAAGTAGACTCTTTATTACCTAAAGCCAGCTTTGTTCTGCCCCCAAGGCTGTATGTGGGTGTGCAAGTGCACTTGTGGTTGTGCAGTATGCTCTTGGGCTCAAAGCTTAGCAGGGGCTGCATCTGGAAGCCCAGGTGCCCTCTTGCCTCAGATCAGAGCATTCTGCCTGAGAACCATTTTGAAATACATAGCCTTCCTGGTTCTCTTTTTTACTCCAGGTTAATGTCCTGCCTCTCTGGTGCCTGCAGGCTCCCTCTCCTGCTTACCTGGGCCCCCTGGGGAAGAAGAAAACATTTGTGGACCAAAGGTGAGGGAGAGAGTATTGTGGAAGAGGGCAGCCGAATCTGCAGTTTGTCCTGTTAATATGAATTTGGAATTCCTGGAAGTAGAGTATGAAGAATTGGCTCCCTATTTGCTGATATTTCGTTAGCATTCAGCCCAGACCCTACTGACTGCCTTGTTTCGAAGAATGTGAGTCTTCAGGGAAGTGTAGGGTCTCGGGGCCACCCACTGTGTTGCTTGTATAATTTGACCACTGGTGCTTCCTACATAAATAAAGATAGGGAAACTCATCTGTGCCCTCAAAGAATTGAAGTTTAGTTCTGGGTGAAATAGCACCTACAAAGGCCTAAAGGCAGTTGTAGGTTATCAGTTGAGGGCCTAGATGGGGGCTAGGTCTGAGGGCCTTGGCTAGCTTTGGGGAGGCAAAGATGAATTAAGGTGTTTGCATTTTAGTGATAGGAACAGACACAGCGCACGTATAATACAGCATCATTGATTTAGGAGCTCGTTCTGTTTAGGATTCATTGCTGTTTAGAGGATGGGCTGGTCTGTAATAGATGCTCAGAAGCAGCATGTGGTGTTGGCTGATGGGGAGGGGACAGGCAGTCATGGATGGCAGACTTCATTCATCCTGACATGTAGCAGGGCCCTAAAGGGTGGCTAAAGTTCTGCTAAACAGGAGATGGGAACTGTGCTTGGCTGGACTGGAGTTTTATGAAGGCCACGTCGTATCCAGGTAGACAGTGGATGGGCCTGTTGAAAAGACTTTGAGGTTTAAAGATTGACCCTGTCAGTGGCTCACCTGGAATAGCCTCCCACCTCCTTTTCCAGATTTCAATTTCTTCACCTGTAGAATGGACGCAATAAAACTGCCATTCACCAGCTGATTTTTGAATAGAGGAGGAATCTAAGGCCCTAACTTTCATTTAGCTGATTAGAGACAGTCTGGGTCTGAGTGGTTCTACCCGGAAGCAGCCGCCTTTGTGCTCTTTGCCTGCTTCCTGCATCTCTTCCTCAACCTCAGCCTCAGACCCGAAGGCTCTGGGGCTCTGAATATGCAAAATTGTCAGCACATTCTGGGCTTGCATTTCAAAAGAGAGAGGATCCCAACTTTGCTCCAGTTATCAGAATTCAAGACCGGGGAGAGACTAAGAATGACTGCTCTGGAGAATGATTTGCACCCTGCCGGGCCACCCCTGTATAATCTTTCTTTGTATTCTCTTCCCCCACACCCTGCAGTGCCTTTAGAGATGAAGTAATTGCACAGTAGAAGGTTTTAAGCAATTATTTTTTTTACTTGAAAGAACTGTAAAATGTTGTAATAACAATATTTCTAAAATGTAAACTTAGTTGCCTTCTTATGGAGAATGTACTAAACAAAATTGAAGTGCTTCATGCCTTTGACATTTTTATGAACATCAGTGATTGGCCTGCACTTTTCTAAGGCGTGTGAGCGCTGTACACCGAAGGATCCCAGGTCGTCTTGTTTGTTCTTTAATGCCTCCTCTCTACTCTCAGTTACTTTTCCTATGGCATAGATTATAAAGAGAGATAGTATTTGATGTATAATTATTTGCATGATTGTCTGAGGATCCTTCAGCTCTCCTCTGAAATAAAATTCTCGATTTTATGACCATTTCTTGCTGCTTGGGCAATATTGAGCTCTGTCCTGGACTCCCATGCAGTGGTTTTCAGACTCGAGTGGGCCTAAACATAATCTGCAGTGAGAGCACAGCTTGCTGGGCCCCACCCAAGAGTCTCTGATTCTGGAGGTTTGGGGGACCCAAGAATTTGAATTCTACCAAGTTCCCAGGTGAGCTGAGGCTGCTGGTCAGGAGACCACGCTTTGAAAGAACTACTGTTATAAAACAACACTTTTCAAACTTTATTGTGCATGGAAGTCACCTGGAGCCTTGTTAAAATCTGAAGTCTGATTGGGAGGGTCTGGGGTGGCCCCGGAGAATCTGCTGTTTCTAACCAGCTTCCAGGGGATGCTGGTGCTGCTTGACTAGGCGCTTTTGAGTAGAAAGACACTGAAGCAGTAATGCTGGCTACAGGTTCAAATCACATGAGGGGCTCGTAAAACAGAAAAGAAAAAGAGAAAAAGGAACCGTATCTCAAAGCAATGAAATCAGAATCTTGGCGGGGGCAGGGTGGGAGGTGGCGTAGGGAGGTGGAACTTGGGACAGTTGCATAGAGTAGCTTCCCAGGTGGCTTGGATGTGCAGTCAAGGTTGGAAACCTCGTTCTCAAGGTGGTGACATTGTTGAAAATCTGTCCTCTGACTAAATGGAGTCATACAGTATTGAATATTTAATTGACCAGTCATTGGTTTCCAGCTGTGGTTGCACAAGACAATCACTGAAAACCTTTAAAAGATGTTGACACATGGTTGAAATAATATCATGTCTGAGATTTGCTTTAAAATAATATGGGAGTGGGGGAAGTGGATGAGAGGATTGATCTGTGCTGTCCAATTATGTAGCCACTAGCTCCATGTGGCTATTTAAAACAAAATTAATAAAGAATATTTTAAAATTAAAAATGCAGTTCCCTGGGGTACCTTTTCAACTGCTCAATAGTGACATGTGACAGAGTGACATAAACAGTCATCTATTTTATCAGTAGACAAAAAGTCAAGAAATGTATGCCTCTAGAGGTTTGCTGCTTTTCCTTTTGCCAAGTGTCTCTACATGAGGTCGTGGGGTGGGAGTGCCAGAGTTAACAAATAAAAATACAAGAGATCCAGTTAAATATGAATTTCAGACAGTGAGGATATAGAATATTGCAGTAATTACCAATAACTCTATGGGACTGTGCTGGTATATGAGGTGAGATCGGCCGTGAGCTGCTGGTTGCTGGAGCTGGGTGCTGGGTACCTACTTGGAAGTTCATTATCCTTTCCTATCTACGTGCATATGTCTTTACATTTTTCCATAATAAAACGTTGAAAAGATGTCCAGGCTTCTCTCTAGACCAGGCACCAGTTTTGCTCTGAAAGGTCCCCAGGTGGTTCCAGGATGCAGGCAGGGTTGTGACTCCCTGGGCTAGTTGAATGAGAGTGCTTAAGAAGAGGGCACCCAGTTGTCTTCCGGACCTGTGTGCCCTGGGGCTAGTCGCTTCATTCTTTCTTGCCTTATTTTTTCTCATTTGGTTAATGAAGATGGTGATTCCTGTCCTGCTTTCCTCTCCCACATGATGTTAAAATCAGAAGAGAAAATAGATGAAAAGGC
Organism: Tamandua tetradactyla; assembly: GCF_023851605.1. Taxonomy (NCBI): domain Eukaryota; kingdom Metazoa; phylum Chordata; class Mammalia; order Pilosa; family Myrmecophagidae; genus Tamandua; species Tamandua tetradactyla. Next base: position 17,903,255 of record NC_135343.1, read on the forward strand.
TTTGAAAAATGTCCAGCACTAAGTACACCTAAGAGCTTTGTTGCTTTTCCTTTTTTACCGAGTGTCTCTATAATGAAGACTTGGGGTGGGGTTGCCAGAGTTAACAAATAAAATACCGGAGGCCAAGTTAAATGTGAATTTCAGATAAATAATAAGTCAGTTTTCAGTATATGTGTGCCTCAAATATGGCATGGGACATATACTAAAAAACTGTTCATTGCATATATTTTAAAAGTTTCCCCAGGTGATTCTAAGGCACAGTTTGACTTAGGAACATCTGCCCTAAAGCCTGAAACCCCAGAACTCCCTTTTCTGTGAAGACACTAGTGAGTGCACCCTAAAATATAGATGGTAGCGAGCCCAACTACCCTGAATGCTCGCATTTTAAACAGTTGGTAGAATTTTAAACCATATGGTTTAAGCTTTGTGGTCAGGTGAAGAGGAAATTTCATTTGGTGTGTAGTGGGGGGTGCTTTCTTGCTCATCTAAGTTCTTTGAGACGAATGATCCATTTTACAGCTGGGTTTAAGAGCTGGTAGAAATATCTGAGGGACGCTTTCTAGAATATTCAGCTCAATACTTCAAAAATAAAAATCTGTAACTCAACACTGATGACTCAGATTCATTAATAAATTTAGAATATTGAGGCTTATACTAAATGCTAGCCACCATTGGTATTGTCAGTGCCATTATGACCAGTTACAGCATGTTCCAGCCACATCCTTAGGGGAAAGAGCTTTAAAGGGGACATAGGAGTCCTGTTTGAAACTACTGCTTGTAGTTCGACCACTAATAACGACGAACATTGCAATAACTCCTGTTGGCTTAGTCCCTGTTATGTGCCAGGCACGGTGCTGAGCCTTTTCTATGAGCCACCATATAAATTTTTCTTCCTAACAACGCTATGTGAGGTAGGTATAATTATTATTTCCATTGTCCTGAGCACAGGGAGTTTTAGTTACTCATTTAAAGGTGCACACCTAGGAAGCTTGGGTGGGTTCTCATTTGGGCAAGCTCCGTGCTCCATTGTTATCTCCAAAGAGGACCTCCCTGACCTTGGGTGAGCCACTCTCCTCTCCCACCTTCAGTGTTCCTATCTGTAAGATAAGGCATTTGAATTAGATGTTCCCTCCATGAATACCTTTGCAGTTGCCTCCAAGGACTCCTCACAATCTTGAGTTTTTCTTTTGAAAAGCCCTGGAGCTTTACTCTGCTCCTTCCGGGGAGAAAGTCAGAGGGCCCGGGAGGTGATCAGGTTGCTAGAAATGCAAATGGAAGGCTGAGAGTGCAATTTGCAGTCTCTGGGGATGAGGCGAACCTAACACAGAGGTCTGAACTATGCTTCAGAAGAATGGACCTATTCAGTCGTGCTCCACTGTTTGTGTTTGATACTCTTGAGATGCTCATCTTCTTTGAAAGTCCATTAAAAGAAAAAAGAAATCTATGCACAATCATATTTACATATTTTAATATCAATCATTAGTTTAGGCATTTAAACTTGACTTTTTAATAAAATAAAATCCACATTCAGGTGTTGCACTGTTTGTCGGTCTTTATGTTTCTCTTTTAACCATGCAGAGCAAAATTCCAACGTGCCTCTCTCTTTAGCATTGGGGAAGCAGTTTTGAAAATGATGGCGGAATGGGATGTGGAGGTGTGGCTGAATACTCTGGGGGTCAAACGTGTAGTTTCTGGGGCCAGAGATGGAGACATCTGGCTCCAGAAGCTACACTCCAATGGAAACCTTAAGCTTGTTAACCTTAAGCTGTGTAACAGTAGGCAGGTCTCTTTAAGCCTCGATTTGCCCGTCTGTAAAGGGGGTGTGGAGATTCTAGGAGGCGAGGAGAGTCACTGCCGGGCACATAGTGAGCACTCAGTGCCGGGCATGTAGTGACTCTCAGTGGTGACAGAATCCCATCTCTCTCTGGGGGCCCACAGCTCTCAGGAGGAGTCGGCTTCCCAGAAGAGAGAAGGCCCTGCCCCAAAGCCTCCAGCCTAGCAGTAAAGGGGGCTCTCAGGGAATTCTCAGAGAACAGAGGCTGGCTGCCGGGACTTCCAAGTCTTGCTTTCAAAGATTTCCAGAAGTGGAAAGATAAAGCAGGCAGTTCTTCAGAGGTACAGAGGGTGGGGGGTGGGGAGCACCCCTGTGGCCCCGGCTGGCCTGGCCTGTTGGCCCCGCCCCCTTGGAGAGAAAAATCTCATTTGTAGCAGGGCTCCGCTTTTGAGAGCATCTATTTGTACCCTTCCTGGTGGAGCCAAATGGAAGGTCGAGCAGGTTGGCACACGCAGCAGCAGCTGTGGCTCAGGAGCTTTGTCTGAAGGTGCATTTAAAATGGGTAAAACCCTTTACCTGTTGGAGATTAAGCTCTCTGTGGTTAGATAATCTAGCACTGAGGGAAAAAAAAAAAGCTATAAATAATTGTTCTGTTGCTTTATCCTCCTTCTCTTGATAGAAATTAAAGCTTGTTTTCTCAGCAGTAAGAGCAAGAAAAACATCTTCAGAGGAGGAGTTGACTGTTTTCTGATTCCTTGAGAGCAGATCATTTAGAGGTATATCTATAGGAGATTAAATGGAATTTAGGTAAACAGCTGAAGGGCTTTACATGGGATTAAGTGTTTAAAAAGCCATCCTAGGGGGTATTTTCAACTGCAGAGATGAGGGTATAGAGCAGTAGCTCTGGAAGCCAAGTGAGGATTAAGGCTGCCACACTTCGAAGGGCCTGGCTTCTCCATACCTCCCCTACCTGAGACAGGAGACTCACCCCTTTCACACCTCCTGGAATTTTCCCCTTAGATGCTGAGGTGTTTGCTGCCTGGAATGGCCTCTAGGTGGGGAAGGGCGATCCGAGGGCCTTGAGCCAGCCAGCGCAGGACTCACACAACTCATTCCCTCTTTACACAAATGCCTTGAGCACCTGCCGGGCTTCAGGCACTGTAGCAGGCACTGGTCTAGACATCAACTAAACAGACAAGACACTCTGCCCTCGTGGAACTTACAGTCTATGGGAAGAGACAGACTGCAGGCAAGATAAGTTTATAATGATAACTACTAAGGAGGAAAAAAAAAATAAGCAGGAAAGGGGGATGTTATCTATAGGGGGTGGGAAGCCTTAGATGTTAGGGGGATAGGGAGACTTTGGGATAACATTCTGAGGAAAGTGAGGAGGCCAACCATGCAGGAATGAAAGATGGACCTTCTGGGCAGAGAAAATAGCTAGTGCAAAGGCCCTACATGCAAAAAGATCCATGAGAATGGGAAGGCGAGGAGTGGAAAGTGAGTTTGGAGAGGTACCAGGATGCCATCTCATAGAAGGCTTCTATAGCTAGGATTCCGGCTTTGGTCTGAAGTGAGACGGGAGCCATCAGAGGGTTCTGAGCAGAGAAGTGGCTGGATGTGTGTTTTTTCAGGGTCATTTTGGCTGCCGTGTAGGAATGAACAGTAAAGGCAGAGTCAGAAGCCAATTAGGAGCCATGATCCAGGTCACTGGTGATGGGACCTGGTGATGAGAATGGTGGCGGTGGAAATAAGTGGTTAGATTTGGGCCGCTTTGATCAGGTAGAGTTGAGAACTTTATTGATACACTGGAAGTGGGTTGTGAGATAGAGAGAAGTCAAGAATGACTCAAAGATATTCAGTCTGAGCAACTGGAAGGATGGAGCTGCATTAACCAATATATGAAAGACCCCAGTGAAGACAGGCTTTAGAGCTCTGTTTTGACAATGTTAAATCTGAGATGTCTGGGAGATATCAAGAGCAGATGTCAAGTAGGCAGCTGGCATTTTGGGGAAAAGTCCATGCTAGGGATATAGATTAAGTCATTGTGAACATATAGGGGGTCTGTGGGTCTTGGCACATGGAGGAGAACATGGCATGGCACATAGGTGCTGGAAGAGTCGTTCATGGCTGCCTGGTACAAAACTTCAGCTTCTAAAGGGGAAACTCAGTCGCATGAAAGTGAAGGTTTGTTCTCAGGGTTATACTTTGATTCATTTGGAAAATCTGGATTAGAACCCAGATCTGCAGACTCCTACCCAGTTAGCCCACTTTCCAGTGTTTTGACAGGAGCTACAGAACTGGAAGGGTTTCTGGGAGTCTGCCTATACCAAAGTGTGGCTCTCGCACATACACACTCCACTGTCTTAGTATGGGGCCAGTCCTCAATCTTCTAACCCAGTCTCTAGGGTGTTCCTCAAGTGTGGTCTGCAGAGTAGTACCAATCCATGATCTGTTATTGGTCAATGAAGACATATGATCAGAAACCAAGAGGAAGAATGTAGAAGCTCCCTTGCTACAATCTCGTTGGGATCATCCTTTGAACTGGAGTGGTCAAGTTTGGATGTTGAACTTGTGTGGTGACTCATCTGTGGTACAAGCTGCATATTAGTCAAGCATAATAGGACCATGTATCCAATTACAAAAAAAGAAAAGAAATAAAAAAACACAGGTCCTTTACCATGAAGAGTTTTGGGAAGCACTGCCCAGAGCACCCTTAGCTTCCATGGCCCCAGCATGTTACCTTCCGAGATAGAAGTGCAGAATCTTGATTTCCTTTTCTTTCTCTGTTGCCTCAGACCCAGGTCCTGTGTTTTGGCAAATGGTGAATACAGCATTTCCCCCCGTAGGCACCTCAGCCCCCTTCTCCCTTCTTTTGGAGTCTCTGTGGCTCTGCCGTACCACTTCTAGGAGACTGAGAGCAGCTCCATCCTGTCTTAAGGTGAGGTCCCAGCAGCATTTACCTAGGGACACCTAAAACCCATGAGAACTGAGCCTCTCATCATGGGTTTCAGGTCAAGGAGGAGATTTTTTTTTTTTTTTGGTTTCAGTCTAGAAGGAGGGACTGAGTTATTGTAGAAAGAATGAAGAGTTTTGGAGGGAGACAGACCTTGGGCAAATGACATTCTTAACTTTCTTCTCTATATAATGGGTAGTAATTCCCACCTCAGTGATGCTGGGAGGATAAATGGAAAGTATGTGGGATGTGCCTGTTGGAGGAACTGGCACTGAAGAGATTTTCAAAAAAGTTCTATCAAATCACACCGTGTAATAACCTCCTTCTTATGAATCTGAAGTTGTCCCAGACCTCTCTCTTTCAAATTCTCATGCTGGGCATCTTTGGGGCCGTCCTTTTTCTCCCCTCTTCTCTGCTTTATCTGCCTATAAGACTCTATGGTCCATGTACTGAATTCCAAATTGCTGGGTGGGTTGCCATGTTGGTCTTTCAACAACAACTTCAGGAAGCTGAGGGGCTTTTGCCATTGCATTGGCTTGTCCTGAACTGAAAAGTGTGTGCTGTGCTCCCACTTTCCACCCTACCATTTGTGAGGCTGAGGGAGGGAGGAGGGTGCTCAGCCTGGCATGAGCTGCCAGCTCCTGAATTGTCCTCCCCACAGCTGAGCAGTGCTTCCCAGAGCTATTTTCCAACTCGTCCCTCTCCTCTGAGACAGATGCTAGTTGCCACTCTTTCCAGGCTCTTTGTCTCCTTCCGACTCTCTGGCTTGGGTCTTTTTTCCTACAAGGAAAAATTAAAAGACATATTCCAGCACACTATTATGAAAATTCACAACACCAAAGACAAGGAGAAACATTTTTTAGGGACCCTGAAGAAAACAACAAAGACATATAGGGTCTTCTCACTCCTCTTCTATATTTTATACCCTCTCTTTGGTATTTTTCATATTTTTGTCTTTCCAAGATACACTTGGGATAATTTCCTCTGACTTTTCAAATCTCTCTCTAGCTAAATCTAATTTACTACTAAACTCTTCTATTGTGCTTTAAAATTTTGGTGTTGTGCTTTTATTTCTAGAAATTCTATTTGGCTCTTTTAAAAATCTGCTAGGTCACTTTATTGTTTCCTGTTCCTGGCAAATAGCTTCAAATTTATCTTTTTGTACCTTTTAACATTGTAGGCATGGTTGTTTTATAGTCTAATAATTCCAATACCTGAAGTTTTTACATTCTGTTCTTGTTATTTTATTTGTTTGGCTGGCTCTTGCTCATGGTATCTTGTTTCCTTGTAGGCTTGATTATCTTTGTACTGTTGATTGTGCTTGAAATTTTCATTTGTGACCTGTTATGAAGTTGCCTTCTCCAGGGTTTGATTCTACTGGGTATCTGGTAGTCCAGAGCCATCTCAACCAAGTTGGAAGCTTCCAATTTACAAATCTACATGAGAGTTTATTTCTGTTTCATCCTTATCTTGAGGCTTGGGTCCTTTTGGGTTCTAGCATATTGAGGGAAGCCTCTTTCATTTGGATCCCTTCTTTGAGATCTTTTATTTCTGTCCCCATCTTGAAAGATCTTCCAAACCAAACTTTAATTTTCCAAGGTTAGCAAATGCTCTCCAGGCAAAAGTGCTTCCCTGGGTTCCCATTTGTCTTGTTTATTCATAAGTATCTTCTCTGTTCTTTGATGCTTTAAAGATGAATTTTAGCTATTTCACCTAGCATTTTTTGGGCTGTTAGTTTTAGTGTATAGTTGATTTAAATAACCTAGCTCCCATTCCAGAAACTGGAGGTCTTACTTTGACTATTACTTCATATGTAATGACTTTACGGGGCCTGATCTTAATTAGGCCTTCTCGTTTTACTTTCTAATAACTCTGTTCTATTCTTCATGATATGAATCTCAATTTGTGATTTTAAATTTATTTTTATGATTCAAATCATCTGTCTTCTCCCTAGATGGCTGTGTGCGAGCAGGAGTGAATCTAGACCATTGTCTCATATGGTGACCAGCTCCTAGAAGGTCCAAAATAAATAGCTGGGCTCTAGAAAAATGAATGCAGCAGAGTATGTGTTGGTATGTGTGTTGGCTGGATGCAGAGGCCTATTGCGGTTTGAATACAGTCCTAGAAAGAAGCCGATTTAGATGAACAATTGGTTATTTGTCACATTTTCATAGATCAGTAAGAATCAAATATTAAGAATGCAGAACAGCTCTTTGGAGATTGCTGGGTGCATTTGCCTTTAGGGTCTCCAGCTGGCATACTTCATGTGCTTATCTCCTCCTGCTCTTTTTGTACAGTGTCTGTTGGGAGAAGAATCATAGAATTAAGGTGCTCTCTCCATAGAACATGCTGTGCTTTGATTTTGTCCTGTATAAGTGAAAAACAAATGATGAGGCAAATGTTGCAGTCTAGATGTACACGCAGGTATAACATGGGGAGACAGAATTTCCCAGCATCACAGTGTTTTTTGATAATATGTAACACAGATGACTTTTAAGTACCCAAGTCAGAAATTTACAAATTTCGTTATTATTACTATTATTGAAATTTTTAAATCTTTGTATTCACTGTGCTTGGTAGGTCCTGCAGGAAGCCCTACCACTGCAGGGAGGCCCAGCCAGTGTGCATTAAGGAATTGTAATTAATAATAGCCAACACTTGTCTGGCGACAATATTTGGAAATGATATATCAGATAAAGGTCTAGTATCCAGAATTTATAAAGAGATTGTTCATCTCAACAACAAAAAGGCAGCCAACCCAATTACAAAATGGGAAAAAGACTTGAACAGACACCTATCAGAAGAGGAAATACAAATGGCCAAAAGGCACATGAAGAGATGCTCAATGTCCCTGGCCATTAGAGAAATGCAAATCAAAACCACAATGAGATATCATCTCACACCCACCAGAATGGCCATTATCAACAAAACAGAAAATGACAAGTGCTGGAGAGGATGCGGAGAAAGAGGCACACTTATCCACTGTTGGTGGGAATGTCAAATGGTGCAACCACTGTGGAAGGCAGTTTGGCGGTTCCTCAAAAAGCTGAATATAGAATTGCCATACGACCCAGCAATACCATTGCTGGGAATATACTCAAAGGACTTAATGGCAAAAACACAAACGGACATTTGCACACCAATGTTTATAGCAGCGTTATTTACAATTGCAAAGAGATGGAAACAGCCAAAATCTCCATCAACAGAAGAGTGGCTAAACAAACTGTGGTATATACATACGATGGAATATTATGCAGCTTTAAGACAGGATAAACTTATGAAGCATGTAATAACATGGATGGACCTAGAGAACATTATGCTGAGTGAGTCCAGCCAAAAACTAAAGGACAAATACTGTATGGTCCCACTGATGTGAACAGACATTCGAGAATAAATTTGGAATATGTCCTTGATAACAGAGTCCAGCAGGAGGTAGAAACAGGGTAAGATAATGGCCAATTGGAGTTGAAGGGATACAGACGGTGTAACAGGACTAGATACAAAAACTCAAAAATGGACAGCACAATAATACCTAATTGTAAAGTAATCATGTTAAAACACTGAATGAAGCTGCATCTGAGCTATAGGTTTTTGTTTTGTTTTGTTTTGATTTTACTATTGTTACTTTTATTTTTTTCTCTATATTAACATTCTATATCTTTTTCGGTTATGTTGCTAGTTCTTCTAAACCAATGCATATGTACTAAGAAATTATGATCATGCATCTATGTGATGATGTTAAGAATTAATGATTGCATATGTAGAATGGTATGATCTCTAAATGTTGGGTTAATTTCTTTTTTTCCGTTAATTAAAAAAAAAAAAAAAGAGAAGCGATAATTGGAGCTGAAGGGATACAGACTGTACAACGGGACTGGATATAATAATAGCCAACACTTGTCTGGTGCTTCCTATGTCCTAGAAATGGCTTTAATCACGTTATATATTTTTTCTTGAATTATCTCAAGAACACTGTGTGGTAAGTGCTCTTACCCCCATTTATACAGATCAGGAGACTGAGGCCCAATGTGATGATGTAACTTGCCTTAAGTCATACAGTGAGAGCCAATATTTGAACTCAGTCCCCCTGGCCCTGATGGCTAGGTTCGTAGTCTTAAGCTCCCTTGTTGAAAGGAACAAGAATGAATCGTAAGTGGCTTTTCTAAGGCTTCCCGGTGCTGTGTGCAATAGTGTAGGTTAGTTGGAGACCAGAAGCTGTCACCGTCCCAGAGGCTGGGGCCCTCTCTCATGGAAGGAGCTCTGGGCTTTGAAGAGCCCAGAGCCACAGTGAGACACTCCCTGCCTGCCCTCGGGTTCATAAGTTATCCCCAAAAAGCCAGTGTGTGAGTTCTGACCAGCAGAAGAGGAAAGGTGTTTCTGTGGAAAGAAGTAGAAAACAAAACATAGGTATTTTTCAAGGCTTAGAGATGAAGTTAATATAACTGTTTCTTCTTTTTTGGTAACTTATCTCACCTGCTGTTGTGCCTTCGTCTTTGCACGGTGATATAATAACCTACGGAGTTGGAATCCTGAATTAGGGGGGCGATTCACCTCCAGTAGAAGCTGTTCAGGCGCCTTCGCTGCTCTAAGGATTGAATCACACAGTGGTCTGAGGCAGAGCCCTCGGATATGATGTTACTGGAGGTGATACTCTGTGGATTCCACCTGCCTACAGCCGCTGGGATTCAGAATAAAAAGTTGCGGTAGGGACTTGTGTTCAACTGCTCAAAGGAAAAGTGGTTGGAAAATTAAGACAACAGAATAAACCATCCTCGCCAGTGGGTTTTCTCCCAGATGCTTTTCTTCACCTTCCTGTTTGGTGGCTATTTTTCTTTACTGATTTATCAGAAAATGAGTCTAATTCTCAACGAGCCCCGGAAACCCGTCCCCAAATGGAGGCAGGGAATGAAGAGAAAGTCACGGAAAGAGCCCGCGGTACGAGTTCGAGTCCGTGAGCCAGCCCGGCACTGCGGGCTGTGCACAACTTTTCTTTTCAAATGTTCCCGAGGCATCTCTGGACCTGCTGGCTCTGGGGCAGCTCTGCTTTTTGTCACAGCCTCTGGGAGGACGAACCTGCGTGGGGGAAGTCTGGCTCCATTCGGAAGGATTTGGAAGTTGTTGATAAAGCTGGGCTACTTAAGAAATGTGGAGGTTTGTGATATGTGCTGATCGGGCAGAGCCGGCCTGAAGCCACACTCCTTGGCAGTGGCCAGTCACTGCAGGATTAGTTGGCGTCCCGTGCCTTCTATCTTAGTGGGATGTGAAAGTTAAAGTCCTCACATATTGAAATTCGTGGTTTAGTACTTTTTTTTAGCTATTCACGGTCACTCCTCAGAGGCTTGTGGGTGGCTCACCGGGTTGCTCATGAATAGAGCCGAGTATGGATTTAGATTTTGTAGAGATGAACCGATCATTGAGTTTGTATCAACTGAAAACTGCCGCGTTGCAGAAGTCTCTGGAGGGGCCTCTGAGGCAGCCCGCAGGGCTTACTCTCTGGCTCGTGAGTGGCTGCAGGAGGCCCCGTACACCTGCTCAGCTGGCAGTGGCCGATGTGCTGGAGTTGCTCAGCCTGGAACACGGAAGGTTGCTGGGGGTGAGCTGCTTGTCGAGCTGGGGGTGGAGGCAGAACAGAGCAGAGAAACCTGATTGGTTTCTCCCCATTGCTCATCTGTGTGGGGTTTTTTCTTTTTCGGGTGGGAGGAGTTAAATTTATAATTTATATTTTACGCATTTAGAGTTATTCTTGTGCCTGTGCTGAAAGTGAGCCCACACAACTGGCAGTGCCACCCTAGCCTCCCTGCGTGGGTGATGTCAGTCAGTTCCTTACAGAGGAGTCACCCTGCCTCCCCGTCATGCTGCATGGAAGGGCATGCTGGGCTGGCATGTCCACTTCTGCACAGCCGCTGTGGGAGCAGGGTGTGGGGTCATGGCACAAGCAGGGGAGGGGGCGGGAGGCAGGCCCTCCCCCTCCAGGCCTGGAGAGATGCTCAGACTTGGGCTTTGGGGAAAGGTCCTGGGAATTTTTGCTTGGAGGTTGCTTCCTTAATCATCAGTGTTCTGCAGAGCTGTTTCTTTCCCTGCAGAGCAGCTTGGAATCGGTGAGGTTGATCCAGGGCCTCGGAGCTGGTGTTTTGGCAAATGGCTTGAGAGTGAGTGGCTTCGTGGCCTGCCATCTGGCCCTCGTCCCTGCCATGCAGTTTTTCTAGGACACCCGTTTTGTGCAAATTTTCACTGACCAGGACTGTTGTGAACATCTGGGGGCCTGAAACCAGCCCAGTTTTAGGTAGAGGAGGAAGACTGGAGAGGCAGCCTTGAATAGAAGTTAGGGAGTACATGAGAGGTTTTGGGGTCACATTCTCTCCCTGTAACTGAGCAAGTTATTTAACCTCTCTGAGTTCTGTTGCCTGCTCAGTAAAATGGAGATGATCCTCTTTACTGACTCATTGAAAAGATTTATATGAAAATGTTCCCATTTTATTGGTGGGTAAACCAAGACCCAGAAGGGACCTGCTTCTTGTTTACAGTATGGAGAGAGGGTGGTGGGAGGAAGGAGACCTGGACTCAAGCCTGCCCCCCTGCCCCCCGCTCAACCCTGTGGTCCCGAGCAGGCCATTTAGCCTCCAGAACCGCTCTCTCTGTGTAGGTGAGATGGGAGAAGTGACTGTCTTGGGCAGTGGCTTGCCATGACCCCTACGACAACTCTGTAGGAATAAAGTGAGGGCTTATATGCCTTGTAGGCCAGAGGGAATTTCTACAGCTGCTTGTCATTTCTGCCTTTACAGCTCATTGGTGACAGGGCTTAGTGCTGGCGCTGAGCTCTTGAGAGTTCCTGGCCCGTAGGCTCGTAGAGTGATTTCTAAAGGATGTTTCCAAGGCTGTTTTTCCAATTATAAAAGTAATACTGGGCGGGCCATGGTGGCTCAGGAGGTAGAGTTCTCACCTGCCATGCCGGAGACCTGGGTTCGATTCCCGCTGCCTGCCCATGCAAAAAAAAGTAATTCTTACTCATGGTAAAAATCCAAATAGTACAAGAAGGTATAGCATAATAAAGGAAAAGATAGGCCCACCCCACGCCTGACCCTCCCCCCCATCATTGCTACTTCCCAGAGATGACTTCTGTTTTCTTCTTGTGTATCCTTCCAGAATTGTCTGTGTGCTCACAAAGATAGGCAGGTGGAAATGGATGTCCAGACATATACATAATTCTGTAAATTGGGTGTCATCTGTTATACATGGGCCATAGTCTTTAACCCAGAGCCCAGATGGTGAAGATTCAGGTAGTTTGCAGCGCTTCAGCCCTTAGTAGCAAATGCCACAGTGAGGGGGGGCTGCACTTATATCTCAGTATCCCTGGATTTAAAATGGATGTTTGAAAGCAGTGCCCAGGGGCTCAGAGCTTTTAGAATGATCTCTTTTTGCACTTGGCAGGAAAGAAAAAAATCTCCCCTCAAAAAGAATTATGTTGTTAATATTGTGGTTTTCCATTGCTCCACCCAGTTAAATTTAATCACACCACGTGACCTGCAGATAAAATGATGTGTATGTTTGGAGGGAAGGAACCCAACAAAGCTTTCCTTTTTTTAGATCCTGGAGAATACAGCAGAGCTCTCTGCAGAAGGCCTTGCTTTCCGATCCCTTCTGTCTGGGACATTTGTATTTGCAGCTCATTTTTTAGTGTTGTTGGAGGAAGCTGTTGCTATTAATTGGGTTTTAGATGGTGGCTATGTGTATTTTAATATACGTCTTCCTCTATCAAAACAAGCCTGGTCAACTTCATTTAAAAATAAACAGCTAAGCTACATGAATTCCAATATATGGTTTGATTGCATTTGACTGGGTTGGCATTTTGGTAAGGCATAACTATAGCCTAACCAAGTTTCTTTGCCTGATATTGACAACAAATGGTGTTTAGTACTCTAGTTAAAGCAAACCCTTTAAATATCTTAAAGTGAATATTTTAGGGTTATAACCACTCCTGTGATTTCATGTTGCAGTGTGAAATGATTTCTCTCATGGTTAAAAAAAAAAATCCACAGATTTGTGGGTTTCTAAGTGCCTTGATTTGTTTGCGAATATTTTTCCAAAATGTTATGCTAAGACCTTTTAAAAAGCTGACTCCCATTTTAAATGCACTAGGGAGCTTTGAAAGAAACCACGGGAGGTTTTTGTTTATTTTAAACAAAGGCTCTTCGGTAACCTCAACCCAAGGATGAGGGGTGGAAGACAGAGAAGGCTCTCCCACCTTCGGGGCCTGGAGCCTTTGCAGTGGCCGTCCACCCCCTTGTCATCCACAGGCTCACCCGGGCCTCTTACCGGCCACCCAGCTCTTGCTGGCAGGTGTAACCCTTATCTGCCCTGGCCCGGGAGCTCTGGGGCCCACCTGCTGGATCATTTCTGCTCTTGGCCGTGGAACCCAAGGTGAGGGGGTTGTCATCTCAGCCCAGGGAGCTTTAGCTGTTGTTAGTTCCTGTACCCTCTTCTCTGCTGTCCCAGTTCCTAACCCCAGCCTCTCTGTGTGCTGAGAGCTCCCCGCTCCTGACCCTTTGTCTGGCTGCTGCCTGCTAGAACTGCCTGGCTCCTACTGGGTACCACTGCCTTGCCGCTGTCTGCTGTCTTGGGGCAGTGCTTTGAGATGATGTGAGAGGATTTGCTAGAGGGAACATGGCATTTTAAGGCACACAGTGAAACAAACAGGCCGTAGTGATTTCTGTAGCATCAGAAACCTAAAGAACTGGAGTGATGCATTCTTAAAAACAAAAACAAACGATGACAGCTACAGTAAAAATCCGGGACCACCTGGGTATAGGAAATATTCCAGCCTGTAGGTCAGCATAAAATGAACACTGACATGGAAACAATGACCCTGTAATGAGTCCTGACAATCATTGCGGTGAAATGATTAGTTTAAACCTTTTCAGTGTTTAGCTGTAATCTAAAGGAAGCATTGCACTTTGAGTCCTCTTTTATGAAGCTCATAAAACTTCGTTTCTAAATGCCAGTGTACTGAAAAGTTGAGTATTAAAGATTTAGCAGTGTCTTTAAAAGCGTGGAAAAAATTCCTTCTTTTCTTGATTATGAGTTCTGGATGCTCGTAATAATATTAATATTAATAGTGACAGATACCACCCTTTAGTAGAACATTTTTTTTATAAAGCCTTTCCAAAGCTCTTTCAACTCTACTCTCTTCCTTCCTATCTTCCTATGAGGATATCACTGTGCCCATTTGGCAGCCGGAGGTCTGCAGCTCAGCGAGGTTAAGGAACGTGGGCTGGAACTAGAACCCAGGTGTATTTACTCCCTCCTGTAAACTCTGTTGCCTGGGTTTTTACATGATTTCTACCTCCAGTGACTTGATAGCATTAAGTTGTTATTCCAGAAGGAGCTTCGGCATCATCACTGGGAAGGAGTCAGGCATCTGTGTTGACCTGACCCAGGAGGATGATTGGTTGCAGAAAGGCAGCTTTGCTTGTTACACACTTAGCATTTGGGCTACAATCGGCCATGTAGGAGGCTTCCCATCTGGATGAGTCATAGTCGGTGACTGTGTTTGGAAAACACATCAAGGTGAGACTGAGAAGTGAGAGCATCCTTGCTGGACACAGCTCGAGTTGGAGTGTAGATCAAGTTTCAGTTGCAGAACACAGAATCCCCTCTAGCAAAATAAGGGAAAGGGATTTATACGGGGAATGAAATGGCTTCAGAAATTATTCAGAGTTCTGAAGACATGGGTTTCCAGATGAAGCTGTCAGGAATGAGTATCCCAAAGCCACACTATAAAACCGGCCCATTAAGGAAGCTGCTGCCTCTTCTACAATTGTGAAGCAGCTTCTCCAGAAATACAGTGTGATTCCAGCTATTGGGAGGCTCCATGATCAGGAGCCTCTACACTGAGAGCCCGAGTCCTGCCACATCTGCTATGATCAGTGTCAGCAAACCAGTATCCAATCCTGCCTCCTGAAGCTGGTACCTGGATGCTAGAATTTTGGCTAAAATGGAAGAACTAGGTGCCTCCTGGACTTTGCTTGCTGAGCAAAGAGGAGCAGCTGCTGAAGTGTGGTCTTTGCCTTCCCAGTTTCACGAAAGTACATGTGACCGTAAATAACATCTGCAACCCTCAGCTGTAAGGGATCTGGAAGATGTGGTTTTAGCTTTCCAGCCACTACAGGGCAGGAGGGCACACCGGGCAGAGGATAGAATGCATGTTAAAAACCAATCCATTGAATTCCCTGTGGTTTGTGATCAATAGAAATGGACCTCGATTTCTAGAGTCAGCTGAAGAGGGCAGAATCGAGGTCAAAGCCAGAGCCTGGTATGACTGCAAATCTTATTGGGGTTGTGGTGGGTGACCGCAGATGACAGGCGACAAAGAATTAAATGCAGCAGAAGACCACAGATTTGTCCTCTGGCTTCTGCTTGGCTTCTTTGGGACTGTTTAG
This sequence comes from Tamandua tetradactyla, assembly GCF_023851605.1. Classification (NCBI taxonomy): domain Eukaryota; kingdom Metazoa; phylum Chordata; class Mammalia; order Pilosa; family Myrmecophagidae; genus Tamandua; species Tamandua tetradactyla. The sequence continues at coordinate 17,918,421 of NC_135343.1, forward strand.
CTGTAGCTGCAACCTCTTAAGGTAGATTCAGGAGGGCTTTAGTTTCACTGGGCGCTATTAGGGGAAACAATGGGTTAAAAAATTGTCCTAACTGCAGAGCCTTGACTATGCTAATTTGTGAGTCTCCAGGATGGGGCTCCAGCATGCAAGGTTCCCCAAACTTATTTGACCACAGGAAAGCCCCGTTTAAAAAATGCAGAAGTTGTGTTCCCCATTGTACATGAGAAATGCTCTTTCAAAGAGGAAGCCAGAGAGCACCTTGGAGAAAAGGTTTTTGTTTCTGTGGAGTTGACCTTTTTAATAGCCTCTAACAAGAACGTTTATTGTCAAAATGATAGGATTTCCTAGAGTGAGGACGGAGAACCAAAAACGAGGAGACAGCGGCCAGTGAAACCGGCCTGCCTCACACTGAGGCTCTCCTACGGATCCAGATGGCCTGAGAGCATCCTTGGGGTCCTCCAAGGATGCAGCCTTGTGATTGCTATTAGAAATGACAGAGATAATAAAGTTTAACCATTTAGATGCCACAACTCTTTGTGTTGCTCTGATAGAGCAGCTGATGGTGTTATAGAGAAGGAACTGTATTTAGCTCATGGAAAATAAGGGCAGAGTCTCTGGTGAGTGTGTCTTGGGGGTTGGGGGTGGGGAGTGGGAAGCGACGGTATAAAATGCACCGAGGCCAAGAGGAGGTAACCTCCACTTAGAAGGGTTTGCAGCCGGGGCACAGAGCCCTCGTGGTAAGGCTGAGGACTGAACCAGGTGTGAGTGTAGTCGGCAAGCAGCTCTGAAGATCGGATGATGCGGAAGAGGGTAGGAGAAGACACCTGCAAAGAGGAACTCATGTTTTACAGTATCCTTAACTGATTTAAATTTTCTACCTTAACTATCTGGCAGAGTTTGTCCACGGGATGTGTGCGTATCATTCTCAAGCAGATCCGTTTTTAAGTCTCAGCTTAAGCATTTAAGCAGGAGACTGTCTATTTGGAAAGGCCCCCAAACCTGACTGTGCACCTCCACTTCTTAGTACTGGGTGGATTCCCCAAGGAAGCCAGAGTGTCTTAAATAGATTAATCTACAGGCTTCCTAGTAATGGGGAAATGGGAGTTACAGAAGTGAATGAGTTTGCTGAAAGGCGGAAGTTATGTCTTCATAGAGTAATGAGCATGTTTCTGAGTGCCTAAGTTTTTACATGATGCTCTAACTTACTGAACTGAAAATGATGGAAACAATACCAGTTTCTCATGTGAACAAGGTTATTTCATGATGGCAACCACTTCTCCAGTTACCATAAAAATCAGTACATGGGTTGGAGCTGCTGTGGTTTCCAGTCTGCTATGGGTACCACCCTCTTTCCCTTCTATTCTCTTTGGGCTCAAATCCTTTAGTGCTGATTCTCTTACTCAAGTGCCTTTTTTCCCCCACCTGTAAGCACTTTAACAAATGGAAGTTTAGTATTATTACCAAATCCCAGCTTTTTCCTAATCATATGGCGCTCAGTCCTGTCTGTCCTGGAGCAATTACTTATCACACAGTTATCAGAGATTTTAATCCCCTCTCCATTAGTGCTTAGACTCTCAAGGATTGCCATTTAATTTTGATAGTTATTATGTAATCTTTTAACATTTTTATTATAGAAAATCTCAATATCAGAAGTAGAAAAAATATAACAAATCCCCACGAATCCATTCCTAGCTTAAAGAATTATGTACTCATGCCGGTCTTGTTTCATGTACACCTGTACCCCATTTCCCTCTCTCCCTGGATTATTTTGAAGCAACAGTCATAATTGTTGAGAAATATTTGTATGTTTTATTCCATCCCTGTAAGTTCTTTATTTTATTTCATAGTATTTTTATGAAATGTTCTAAACATTGCAGCAATAAAAACTTTTAACTCATGTGAGGGGCTTTTCACATTTTGCCTAGAATAAATAAAATTCAGATCACTTTGCAGGGATATACTGAACGCCTACCCTACATATGTGTGTGGGGATGGGATAAGGTGAGGTTTTGGAAGGCAGATAGAAATGGGCTTCAGAAAAGATGCTGACACTTGTCCTGACAGGTGCAATCCAGGCGGACCTTGAACTGCTGGCTAACAGAAGTAAGTGTAAGTTGGATGCCCACTGGCTGTTTCCATCTATATGTTCAAGAGTCGTTCAGTAGAGAATGAGGTCAGTGTGGTCTGGGTATTTGGGGTTGAGGACCTTGAGGAGATGCCTAGAGAATGGATTGGATTTGGTATTGTTATCCTGCAGGGGTTTTGTATGCAGCAACAGAAAATGATTCTGACTATTTATTGGGAGCTCATTGGGTAACTCTGTAAAGAATCACCAGGCTGGAGTGTGGCTGGAGAACCACATTCTGCCAGGTCGCTGGAAGATTAAGCTGAAGTTGTGCCGCAAAAGTGATCTGGTTAGATCACCAACCGTCACTGCTGCCACTGCCCCTGACTCTGGCCACGACTGTGGAACTGAATCCAAATCTGTCCCTTTGCCTTCTCACCCCTCCAAGGGTGAGACCATCTGACTGGTCAAGGTAGGTCACAGCCTGAACAGTGCAGGGAGGGAAGGAGTGTCTGGCTCCCTCGGCTTCTGTAGAAAGCATGGGGCTCTGCCTTCCATCAAGAATCATGCAATAGGGGACCCTCCTCCCCCCAAATAGAAAAGGGGTTTAGGTGTTAAGCACCCAGAGAGATACGCACCCACCATGAACATCACCATCATTTTGGACTGCTTCCTCTCCCTTTTTCTCAGCTCAGAGATGATCACAAGGTCTTCGTTTTCCTTGAAAAAACCATTTGCATCTGTTGTTCCTGCTTTTCTATTCCCATGGCAACTGAGCACACCCAGGTGCACCTGTCAGGTGCCTCAGAGATTCTCCTGTACAGATTTCCTGCTTCTAGTCCTCCCACCTCCAGACCTTCCTACACAGTACTGCTGCTGCATTAATCTCTACCAAAACAAGCCTGAGGCTCAAAGCCTTTGAGATTCTCCTGTAGCCTGGAAGATAAAGGCTAACTCCTTGCATTGACCCTGCCTTCCACAGTTGAATCCAGCCTCCATTTTCAGTCTTATCTGTTATTCCAGAAACCCTCTTTTCCAACTAAGCAGGCACCAGAACACAACTGTAGCTCATCACCTCCTGCTTTGCTCCTTGATAGTTCTTTTGTCTATGAAGCCCTCCCAACTCCCATCTACCTAGCAAATCAATGCTGACCTCCCCAGAGGAAGGTGACCACTTTCTCTGAGCAACTGTGGCACACGTATGCATTGCTCGTTGGATCTTTTCACATCTTATGTATGTCCGAATAGACTGATGGGACAGCGTGTTACAATTCTTTGTATTTCTCATTCTGGGCATGTGGGGTCTCACTACAAATTTTTTATTTGTTTTTTCATAGAAGGAGAGAACAGAGAAAAAAATTTAGAAACAAGGAAAATAAAATGCAGAGGTAGAAATGTGTGTAAGGTATAAGATGAGAACAGAATGTAGATCAGACAAGCTGGAATGAGGAAGAGTGGGAAATAGTTTGGAAAGATGGGATGGTTAAGTTTTTGCTGTCAGTGGTGTAAACCAAATGGAATGCTTTGGGTGACAGGTGTGTGCTCCTTGGATGTACTTTGAGTGCCTACATATTTTAAAAGAATGCTTGGTAGTTAGCCCAGATTCAAGCAGCATGGTTTTATGAAGACTCAGCATGCATCTCTGTAGACAGAGGTAAAAGTGGCATGTGCATGAGCAAAATTGTCTGCTTAATGGGATATAGATATACCAGCACATACTGATAGCAAATGGATTGTCCTTACAGCTTGCACCAGTATGGAACTTGGATATGCATCATTGTGCTTTTTGTAGAAACAGTGATCAGAACTGTATAATGCTCAGTTATGTACCCTCCCTCCCCCTTCTCAAGGGCAGCAGTATCTCCAGTGACTCAGGGAATTCACCATGAAAGTCAGCCTGGGCCTCCTGCCCATCTTCCCATCAGCCTCGATGAGCTGCGCAGAGAATGTTAAAGAACTGCACATCTAGGCTGCTTGCATCCCTCACATACCCTCAAGGCTGTATCCACACCAAAGGTCAAGTAAGAAAGAAGATGGAGGAATTGGGATGGGTGGGAGGATGCAGAGAACCTTCAGCTGGTGGTTCAGTAGAAACACTAGAAAGATGACTGGTTCCTTCAGAGAACTTGTGAGAGGGTCGGTGAGAAAGGAGAAGAACCCATAAAAATGGCAGCTGCCTGGTGGTACCACTGTGGTGAGAACTTCCTTGGATTGGTTGTCCGCCCACATCATCTCTGTCTCCCCTTGGCTTTTCTCCCTCACCCCCTCCTGGCCCAGATCCACCTGCTTGGAGCCTCCCCAAGTGCCTCAGCCACTCCAGCCTAAGACCTCGGGGACTACTCTTGTGGGAACCCTGAGCCCACTGCAAAACTCACTTGAATTGTAGATTCTTTTCAAAGGAGCATTCTGGTTTGTTGTTTGTAGGTCCCAGGGTGCCTAGCACTGTGCGAGGCCCCTGGAGAGGACAGGGCATGGGCTTTGGGCATAGTCCCAGCCTCTCTGCTTAAGCTGTTTGACTCCAGCCAAGGAAACTTCCAACCTCTCGAAGTTTCAGTTTGCTCATTTGTAAGTGGATATGTTTCCTCAGATTAACAGAGGTCATATAGGCCATGCACCAGTCCATAGCAGGCATTCAGCAAACCCTGTCCCCACTGCCACCCCCATATCCTTGGAGCACAGAGGCTCCAAGCAGGTGGATCTGGGCCAGGCTGCGGTGAGGGAGAAAAGCCAAGGGGAGACAGAGATGATGTGGGCGGACAACCGATCCAAGGAAGTTCTCACCACAGTGGTCCCACCAGGCAGCTGCCATTTTTATGGGTTCTTCTCCTTTCTCACGATCCATAATCATGTTCAGTAAATATATGTCTAGTGAAGAGGGCTGTCACAACATCTATTCTCTCTGAGAGCTCTGATTTTAGCCAGCAAGCACTCAGTCTGGGCGTGCTGGGGGCTGGGAGTGGGGGAAACCTGGGACTTGTCTTACTCAGTGATAAAATTAATGGGTTGTTGGATGAAAGAAGATTAAGGGACTCATTACCGTGCTGAGCAGTAAATACCTGATGCATGCCAGGTGGGGACACCTCAAGGGAGAGATGTAAGAGTCCAGTGAAGGAAACAATAAAAATTAGTGGAATAAATGTAAGTTAAGGTGTAAGATAGATGGAATGCCCTGAGAATCTGAGTGGTATATTCACACTGAAGAATCTTGTAAGGTAAGACACCTCGCAGGCTGCCACCTCCCCCCCAGGAGGGCTGACTTTGGCAAATTACTTAACTGACCTGAGCCGCAGTTTGCTGGACCCTAGAATGGGGCTGATGACCTCATCTCAGGGAGTCAAGGGGAGCGTGGGTTTTGACTGTGTATGTAAACTGTAATTCGTGTTGCCTGGCACGCAGGAGCTCCCTTTCACTTTCTGCTTAAGTAGAAAAAAATATTGGTTTTAAAGTGAGCCCATGCATCTCTGTCTCTACCTGGGTTAATTTAGGAATTAGGAAGACAGAGTTGCGTGGTGAGGGCATTAGCCATGAGGATTTGGAGGCATACTGGGGAGAATGGAATGCTTACAAGTTTCTGCTGAGAAAGGAAATTTTTATGTATTTCTAAAATAAATGGTGTGCTCAGCATATTTTCAGGTATTGACTCCTGTTTTGTTTTGTTTTTGTTTTTCACTTTATCTTTACAATTTGTAGGTGTGTTTCTTTGGAACACACCCAGCTGTAGAAAAGTTTTCCAGCAGCGGTGAGCCTAATGCCAATTGTACTGACTTCGGGGTGCTTAAAAGAAAAAAAGAAAAGGGAGGGGGAAGACTTTCTGAAAACAAACAAACAGACCAAAAACCCACCACCACTAAAAAGCTCCTCCTTTCCAGTGAGGGTGGGCCTGGCATCTTATGTCATGGCTGGACAGTGGGCCTAAATGATGCAGCCCACCAAGGCAAAACGACCACGTGGTGATTTAAAAAGGAATAACTGTGGGCTACCAGGAAACACAGAGTTAATTCTTTACTTCTTCAGTCTGATTAGGAAAAGTATGCTTGTCTGAGTTTAAGTAAAATGATCATGTTTTATTTCTCATGTAGTAAAAGTCACTCCTATGGCATGCGGGATAGGTGATGTCAGCTTTGCCATCTCCGCTGAACAAAATTTTACGGAGCCCTCGTGCTATGTTTAGGGGCTCGGGAAACTCAGTGGAAGAGGATGTGGTTCCCACCCCAGTTTATTAGGAAAGCAGGAGTCAGCTCATTAACCGTTGCAGAGGACGTGAAGTTGCAGAGGGCGTGCTATGGGGCACAGGGGCAGGAGCTGCTAATATAGGAGGCTGGAGGGCTCTGGTAAGGGGCTGCTGGGGGCTGGAGTTTGGGCTGAGGCTCACTGGATGAGGCTGTGTGCACCAGGAGGCCCTCGGGTGGGGCCTTTAAGGTGGTTATCCTAGATGTAACCTGGCTGTCGCCCATGAAAGTGTTGCCCCTGCAGGTTGTAGGGGGAGGACCCTGGACAACACACTCAAACACCTAATTCTGCTTCACACCCGCCACTGGGCTGTGTTACCTTGTTCAAGACCGTAACCCCTTTTCAGGCACACATATCTCTTTGTTGGTTGGTTCAATGGTGTAGTAATCCCCAACCTGCCTTTAGGTCGTCTGCACAGAATCCAAGGGAAGAGATATGAAAGTCCTTGGCTTTGGGTGGCTGTGTCTGGGAAGGACCTTAAAATGTTCTTTCTTCCATCCTGTCTCCCTAAGCCATCCTAAAAGGATGATATGACACTTAAATGTCTATATTTTTAAAAACCTTTGTTATTGTATAATATAACATATATGCAAAGCAAAGAAAGAAAAAAGAAATAGTTTTCAAAGCACTCTTCAGCAAGTAGTTATAGGACAGACCCCTGTAACTACTATTTATGACATGACCCCTGTAACTACTATTTATGATAAGCGATCATACCATCATCTCAAATTTTTTCTTCTATCTGCTCCAGAACATTGGAAGCAAGAAGAAATAAATATTTTATCATCACAATTGACTTTTTTTCTTTTTTGTGAAAAAGAACATATACAAAAAAGCAATACATTTCAAAGCACAGCACAACAATCAGTTGTAGAACAGATTTCAGAGTTTGGTATGGGTTACAATTCCACAATTTTAGATTTCTACTTCTAGCTGCTCTATGATACTGGAGACTAAAAGAAATATCAATATAATGATTTAGCATCATACTCATTCATTAAACCCTACCTTCTCTATAACTCCACTATCACCTTTGATCTTTCTGTCCACTCTTTAGAGGTATTTGGGCTATGGCCATTCTAACTTTTTCATGTTGAAAGGGGCTGTCAATAATATGGGGTAGGGAGATGGAACTAGTAGCTGATATTCTGGAGAGGCTGGGCCCTGTAGGTTTCAGGACTTACCTGGTCCAGGGACCCATTTGGATGTTGTAGGTTTCTGGAAAGTTACCCTAGTGCATGGAACCTTTGTAGAATTGGATATATGGCCCTTTTGGTCAGGATGGCATTGTGGATCCCATGATGCCAGAGCCAGACCTCCCACACCACCTGGGAGACTTTCACTAAATGCCTATTTTTTATCCTTTTAGCTTTCTTCCTGTACTCCCCTTCCCTGATTTTTATTTTTATTTTTTTGCATGGGCAGGCTCCAGGAATTGAATCAGGGTCTCCAGCATGGCAGGCGAGAACTCTGCTCCCCTTCTCTGCTTTTTATATATTGGATTTACATATTTGAATCAAGAAATTGACTTTTTTTTTGATAAATAGCATAATGCACGCATTTTCCTTAAAAGGGAATGGGCAATTTTGAGTCATTATACCCTTATCCAGGTAGCACAGTAAACAAATATTTCAGCTGATTGCAGAGAAGATATACACTGTTGACAAATAAACCTGAGATAAATATATATTTGTTTGTGTTTGTGAGTAACCAGAGGTGACCCGCTTGAGCTTTGTGTGCTGCCTTCAAAGCAAGCTCATAGGAGAAAAATATGACCAGCACTAATTGTATTGGTGGTATACATTAATATTCTGTCCTATGAAATATCTGAAATTATATTAGACATATACCCAAATAATATAGAGAGCTGTCTGCTGTTTAGTTCAATAGGAAAGTATTGGCATTAATCTAATTTTCGCCAGCATTCTTCAGACTGTATCCCACGGACGCTGCCTCTGCCTGTATGCCTTTAGACCTCTGTCCAGACTAATAGAAGTGAGTCATTTGAGATTTTTATTTTTTGAAAAATCTACGTAGGTCAAACGGATGAATACCCTGTGTTATGGAACTTAATAATACCATTGAACATCTTTAGGGAAAAATAGGATTTCTTCTGCCGAGGAACACTGCCATGTGTCTGGAGGCGCGCGTGGAGGTGGCACTACATGTCGCACGTCTGCATTTCCGTGACTCACGTGGCGTGGGTCACTCTGTCTCCTCGCCTGGCTGCCGCCTGGCTGCAGGGAGAGGAGTCGAGGTGAGCTGGGTGGGGACTTAGGTATCTTTTCTTTGGTCTGTTTGAAACTGCATCACTAGAGATTCACTTCTTGGAGTTAAAAATTGACTTTTCTAATAATCTCCACTGGCAAGGGTACACTGAGGGGGACAGCCTGATAAACTGCTGTAGGATATAAATGTGTCCAACCAGGCAAGGTGCATGACAATAATTTAAGAAATATAACTTTTTCTTACCCAGCTGTTCCAATTCTATCAAATTATGCGTAAGAGCTAACTCAGCAAGGACCCAAAAGGCGCATGTATGATTACCCTTGCTAATGAGAGAGATGGCTGGGAAAAGCCTAAATCTCTCTCTCTCTTTCTCTCTCTCTCTCTCTCTTTGTTTAAAAGATTGGCTAAGTATATTTTGGTTTACTTATACCATAAATTTGATTTTCAGACCAACACCAAATAATTTTTCAGTATAACTATGTCCCAAATATTACATGGGACATACTTATACAGAATTATTATTCATTGTGTATCTAAAATTTAAATTTAACTGGACATCCTGAATTTTTATTTTCTAAATCTGGGACTCTATGTAGGGAGCCAAGACGCATAAACTAGGAAGTGACCTAAAGTACAAGGCAAGGTAGCTTGGATAGATTCCCAGTTCTGGAGAGCTCAGGTACCCGCCTCTGGGAGATGGCCTAATAACCTGCGCGCTCCTTCCCCACCCCCACTGCTATGTTAATGTTTGAGTTCATCACATCCTCCTCGTTTTGGGGGAGTTTACATATGAGAGGTGTTTTATTTGGCCAGTTTTAAAAACAAACAAGCAAATGTAAGAACAAAATTTTTACCCTCCAAAAAGCCTAGATAGTCAACTTGGCTGGAAAATGTAGGAAGCTGGTAGCTTCATAGGAAGAAACAGTAGTGTTTTCTCCTAGAAGTCATGAAACCAAAAGGCCTCTGCATTCCCTGCCTGCCATGGGTGCAGTGGGGGTGGGCACCTGTCATGGGGGAAAAGATAAGAGGATAGAGTTTCTCAATACTTTAAAATGTAACTGAGGACGCCAAGTCATCTCCCATGTAGAGACAAAACTGAGTGAAAACTGCATGACGGTAGAGGAGATGCAAGTGTTGAGAAGGGAGAGAAGAGTTTGGCTGGCATAGGGGAGGCTGTAGTGTATTTTCCTTTCCCCTCCAGGACATCAGGTGTTTTAGCCCTGTGTTTAGTGGTGATGACTAAATGGCCAGCGCTGACCACTCAGGGACCTTATCAGGAGGGTAAAGATTAAGTGCCTCTCTTTCTGAAAAAGGGCTCCCCACGACCTGCTGGGTAGCTAGTGTTCTCATCGGCGTTCCTCCTCCATCTCGCACCCCATCTTCTCTCTGCACGGAAGCCCACCTTTCCTGGGCCTGACAGCAGGGACAGAGAGTGGGGCTGGGGGGCAGCGCCCATGCTGTGAAGGTGTGTTGGTGGGCCCGGGGTGAGGAGTCGGTGGGAGGCCTGGGTGACGGCGGGGGTGGCAGGGGAGGCGTGCAGGAGGGCCAGGGCACGGGGTCTGGAAGTCTGTCGCTCCTGTTGACCATGCACAGACAGAGGCAGGGACTCAAGTCGCTTCAGCAGGCCCCAGGGCACACAGCGCTCACTGCCTGCTGCTGTGTTAATCGCACCCCTGGGGTTTGCTGTATCCTATGGCAACAGCAGCTCCTTGTTAATTCAGAATAATGCTGGGGGTGGGCAGGCAGGATTACAGGCTACTTCACGTCGGCTGGAAACAACCCCAGTTTAAGAGCATCCTTGACTTATGGCCAAGCCCAGGAACATCTTGGCTTATTTTCTGACACCCCATCCCTACTCAGGTTTTGGAATCTGGTAGTGGGAGGAGAGGAAAGCTATAGTAAGTTGTTGTTCCAAAGGTCAGGCTGAACCCTGGATAATGAGTCCATTAGATTCCACAATCAATATCCAGCTCCTAAACATGATGTATATTGATGAGCTGATTGCTAGGGGAATTGGAATCCATTTTGCTGGGGCCGAATGGGTTGTTGATGGCCCATAGTAGACTTCAGCTTGAATAATCAGCTAAAAGCAGCCTAGAATCTGGTAAAGCAGAGCTTAAGCGTGCCAGAGCCCTTGAACACTTTCCTGAAAGCTGAGCAGAGGGTGGTGTCTGCCGGGCCCTCCACCATGGCCTCGGGGACCTTCCCATGGGACAGATGGACCGATCAGGGCTCCAGCTGAAGCCTCTGCTGGCACTGTACTGAGCAGGGGGCAAGAGGACGGAGGGCCAAGGCAACAGGGGAGAACTCCAGAGCTGTGACATGAAGACAGCATGTTGACTGAAGGGTGGGTGAAGAGCGGATTCACAATAGGAAATACAGAAAGGGATTTTCTACATCTCAAAAACCAATTCAGTATCTATTTTTGGTTCTCATTGGCCATTATTAAATGTTGCATTTTAGCTCTTAATCCCTGGCACATGTATCCCGTTGTTCACTCTCAGACCATTCCCGACACTCATTATCTGTAGTATAATTTTTGCGGTCTTTGCACTCCCAACGCTCCTGTGAGATAAGACGCTGGCTGGCATTGCTAGACCGGGAGCATGAGTTACACAGAGTTTAAACAAATGGCCCAAGTTCGTGCAGGAGGGAAGCGGCCACCCCAGGTCTGCAGATTTGCTCAAAGACCATGTTCTTTTCACCCTCCTTCCGGCAGCTCAGCTTGTCCTTCGCTCTCGCTGATAACCCAACATGCGGGAAGAAAGGGCTTGTGTTTGTTTAGTCGTTTTCTTCCCCCTGAGTGTGTCCTTGCCCCTTAGAGCCCATGGACACACGTCTTTACCTGAGCTGCTTTCCCAGCTCTGTTCTCAGGACTCGGAGAATTACAGATAGGTTCAGATGTGGTTCCCATTGTGGGAAACACTTTCCTTTAAGGTCTTTAGTCCAAGAGCCTCAGTGGAAGGATTTGCAAGTGCCGTGTTTGCATGGTGGGGGGCAGGGGGGACAGTAAGGAGCTGGTTAGAATGAGGGGGCCTTATGCCCGCTGAAGCTGCCCTTGGACCTTCCTCCCGTCCCCTGTCCCGAGCACGGAGTGTGACATGCTGCCCTGACGGCATGCTGAAATCAAATAAGAGTTCTACTCATTAACTGGGTCAAGGCGTGCCCTGCCCTCCTGCCTCTCCGGTGACATGTTCATAAAGGGCGGAGGGAAATCCACTAGCCGATCACCCAGGCTGGATTGTGGAGTCTCAGCCTCCTGGACTCTTAGGCACCCTGGTCATTTTGAGTACCTGTAGCCTCGTTGATTCAGAGTCTAAGTCTGGCACTGCCCCTGGGGCACAGTCAGCTCTGCCTGCGGCAGGATGAGGGGCAGGACGCTGCAAAAACTGCAGATTTCCGGAGGCAGGCTAATTAAGCCCCTGCAGATCTCCAGCTGCAGAGTTGCTCTGGGGTAGTCTGAAGATTTAAAATTGTACATTTACTAAAACGAAACCAAAATGCCCACAGTTATGCCGAGGTGGGCCCTTTCTACGTGTGGTGCTATGCATGGTTCAGTTTAATTCAGGGATGGGGAGGAGGGCAAAGGGTTCCAGTGCGCTCTCTGAATATCTTTCATCTGTTTCCAAGAACGGGCCTGGCCATGATGATTCCAGAGTTATGCCTTGATCTCACCCTCTGCTAGGAGATATGCTTCCCTCCCCTGCATCCCCTCACCAGGGGCAGCTACAGAGGCCCCGATCTGTGGCTGCCAGTCCACCGTGTCTCGGGGGTCCGCGTTGGAGCTGCCTCCTTGATGCCTGGCTGAGTGTGCAAACCTGGCACCGACTGAGCTTTCATGACTCTCAGAATGGCTCTGGGGATGGCTCACACCCTGTGCAGGACTAGGGAAGTGTTTTGTGGGGTCTCTGCCCTCTTCCTATCCCAAAGGGACAGCACAGGGCCTCCGCTTGTCGGCCAGACCCAGAGGACTGGTGGGTGGGACTGGAGAGGACTGGGAGATGATGGAGCCTCTCGCTCAGCACCCCATGGGGGCTGGGCTGGGTGCTGCCTCTCGCTGGCTCCAGATAAGGCCTTGGAGGTCTAAGTGTGTTGAAGATAAAAGGAAAGGGGTCAGAGGGGACCCCTAGCGTATTACATTGCTGAAGAGCAAAGGTCCAAAGACAGGAATGCTAGAAGTGCTTAGATTAGCAGTGGAGGAGAAAGCCAGAGAGAAAATATCAGCCCTCGCTATCACAGAGCATCTGACTGAGAGTAAAAGGTTTCTAAGTGGACTGGCAGTTGGCAAAAGAAGAAATAAATCAGCCCCCTATTGAGCGACTTTCAGGAATTAGACACAAAGTGGATGTTGAGGAAACACTGGAATGTGCTGGGTTGGTTTGGGTTGGGAAGCCGAGAACATCTCTGAGGCCTCACACTGTGTTCTCTGAAGAATTGTCAGGGGACACCTATACTGTGGATTGGGAAAAAATTGCACAAGACTCCTTTTATCCCTGACAGGGAGGCAACAATTTCTCTAGGACCTCATCTGATGCCCGCAGAGATGGGGGCAGTGATGGGGAGATGGAGTACCAGCTCCCTTGTCCCGGCTCCCTTGTCCCACCTGTTGTGTTTTCCCCCCAGAATCAGTGGACTTCAGAATTCTATGGATTGTTCTATTGGGGGGTAGAGCAGCGGGCTGGGTGATGGCTGGAGACTGTGGGCCGCCTTTCCCCATCACAGCCGCGGGTCTCCTCCCTGGGAGCAGAGCCCAGACCCGAGCCCTCCCTGGGGTCTCAGTGCCCTTCTCTTGACCACCTGCATGACATTGAGATAGTTCCTTGATCTTCTCTGGGTCTCTGCTGCGCATCCTAAAATGGGCATCCCAATAGTACCCACTCGCTAGCCTTTGGTGCTGATTAGACGGGTTAATATTTATATTAACTGCCTGGCATCTATAGTAATGTTTGAAAAATCAAACAGCTTACACAAAGGGATCTCTCATGACCCTCCCAGTTTTCACTTCCTATGATCATGTTTCATTTCATCCTCTACCGTCCTTTAGGCAGGAAGGGCGACTGTCACTAGATTTGAAATAAGGGCTGGAGGGCAAGTGGCTGGCTAATGGATGGGCAGCCGTGACCACCCCACTTAAGGCTTGGCCACCCCACTCAGGGGAGGGAAGCACACTGGAATCCTGTGGCCGTGGTGGCCCGCCATTTCCCCTCACCTCCCTCCATTTCCCAGCGCTGCCACTATCTCCTTGTGGGCAAAGGACTGTCCTCTGAGGAGGAGAGGAGGGAGCACAGCAGGCTACACACGGGCACATTCTTTCCTCCCTCCTCCTTTCGCTGAGCCCTGCGTGATCGGTTCAGGCAGTTTTCTACTTAGCAATCTGATTTCTGTGTCCAATCGATTGGCCACTCTTTGTGCCACGTAAAAATGCATGACCGAGCCTTGACCTTGAAGCTAGCTAGGCTTACAAACTTCTGTCTTTCGCTGTCTCTTTGAACTGAGAAAAAGGTTAAGGGGAAAAACAGAAGCAATTTTGCTCAGATGTGTTGTCATGAATAGTGCAACGTCTTTGCATTAAATCTTGTGTTTATTAATTGTATGATGACAATAGTACCATTCCCTTGCATTTGTGGATTTTATTGTGTTTTACGAAGCACTTTTACAGTTATTATCTTATTTGATATTGAACTTGCCACCGTGGGATGAAAGATTATCATCCCTGGAAACTGAGGTCCGGTGAAGTTTGTGAGAGCTTGCTGATGATCAGAAGGCAGCGGGTGAGAGAACAAGCTCCTTGTCTTGTGAGGGTTGATACTGAATAACTGAATAATATTTAAGGGCACTTGGCAATGCTGAGTCTTAATTTGCCCTGTCCCACCCCTTGGGGTTCCGAACCAGGTAAGAGTACCACAGCCAGCAACGATGTTGGCTACATTATGCAGAGCTGAGGGTGCTCTAAAGTTTGAAAAGGTGTTAAAACAGCAAGTGAACAAAGCAACAAAATAAACAAAACACCATAGGGAAGTAGACTAGAAAGTGTGCTTTAAATTATTTAATCCCTCTCCCCCTCCCTGCCCCTAGCAAGGTGAGAGAGACGCGTGGCCAACCACAACTTAATTTTCCCCATACCTTATTTAGGCTCTGATTCCACATGCTGCTTGGGGTTGCCATGGAGATGGTCTACTGCATTCTTCCTCAAATAGAACCCGGAATCACACTTCTGCTTATGTGCAAGATAGAAGCGACAGCGTGGCATGTCTGTAAATGGCCCTTTCCAGCAAGCTTACCCCAGCCAAGTACCCGGGAATGTCTGAGCAGACACCTAAACTCACACTACATGGCGTTGTTTTTTTTTTTTTCTTTCCGAAAAGCAAATCAAAACACTTAAGAATAATCACTTATAGTTCCATTTGTAATGAATGATTCTAGGAATACCATTGTAAAATTGCTGTTAAAAAAAATAGACACCATGCACAACTGGAGTCCTACCATAAAACTGTCTCTGGGGGCCCTCGTCATGGTGAGCCAGTTGAACATAACATTTCTTGAATCCTAGTGGCTGTGTGCTGAGTTCCAGATTTGGAGAGCCTGGGAAGTGGGTACGGGGTGAGCAGGAGGTGGGAGTGAGGAATAAAGAGCTTGCTGAAATAGAAACCCTCCCCTGAAAGGATTCACCATCAAACGGAGAGAGATTTGCATACAGAAATGATAGTTTTGCTCATGTAGAGCTACACCGGGCTACACCCTGTGTGATGGAAAGGGTAGCCTGGGGGCATCTTGCACAGAGGGAGACCTGGGTTCAAATCCTAACTCCTCAACTTGGGGTCTTTGATGAAATTCTTAATATCTCAGAGACTCGGCTTCTTTATACTTTCTCAATCAAGTTGTTACGAGCACTAAATGAAACGATGTTTGTTGTGAAGCCAGGGACAGTCTCCTGCCCACAGCAGACATTTAGTAAACACTAGTTCCTTTCCTCTTCTGCTTCACACCCATCAGAGGTGCTCAGGGCAGCAGGCAAAGGAGGAAGAGAAGAGAAGTTTCCAAGGGTGGGAAAGACAACAGCGCAAAGTGTGGAGGTTGGAGTTGTGAGGCTGCACAGGGGATGGTGAGCAAGAGGTGCCGGACAGCATCCCCTGCCGAATGCGGGGCTGTGCAGCACACCGCGTGAATGAGTGTGGGTTAGGTGAGTTTGTGGAGTGGGAACCTGGGGAGTGGGAAATAGTGCAAGAAATGGTGTGATCACAAAGTAAAAAACTGGAACCACTGTTTTCCAATTGGAAGAGCTGCTGACATCTGTGGGCCTTCCTGCAAACTTCTGCCCAGACTTGAGTTGTCCACCTTTACCCAAGAGATACTGACTATTGGTCTTTTCAGTCTAAAGGGATCTTCTTTCCAAATTTCCTCTGGCTGAAATCCAGGCCAAATGCTTATCAATCAATATTAGGAAGATACAGGTTGCTTAAAAAAAAAAAGAAAGAAAGAAAAAAAAAAAAGCTATGTCCTGTTCTTTGTCAACACCTTTCCAGCCCCAGGACACAATCCTCCCCCCACCCCTGACTTCTTCTCACAAGACAGATCATACTAAGCAGATAGGCAATGGGTAGCCAAGGTTGCACAATGCTGGATGGTGTGTGTTTGGCTGGCTCAGAAGCACTGCGCTGTGCAGGCAGAGGACTGCAGTGTCTCTGGGGATAACGGGTCAACAAATCCCAAATGTGGCTTGAAGCAGCTGTGACTCTCCATTTCCAGAGAGGTCATGCCCCTGGGCTGCACGTGGTCCCATTTCTACTAACCCCTGGAGACCAGATGAGAAATTGCTGTTAAAGGATCTCCTTTGTGAGCCGTGCTTGGAGGCAGAAAGATGGATTGATTAGATGGCCACTCAAAGTCTCTCAGTCCATTTTCGGAGGCTTTAGGAATCCTCCAGGCCAAAGGATAATGGGGTTGCTAATGCCATTTGGCTCCAAGGAAGATGGAGGTGTGGGGCAGTGGCTCTGGACATGGGGATTGGGTTGGGCCTGGTTGAGTCCTGCATGACCGAGTGGTAGTTCTGTTACCTTAACTTCTTCAAGTTGTAGGTTGTTCCTTTGATAAATGCAAATAATGACAATGACAACAATTTATGATTGGCAGAATATTTAGGCAGAGTAAAGATGTGCTGTGGTCGCTGGTAAGTCTCAAGATTTGTTGCTATGTAGGCTGCTGCTGCTTGTTGTTTTGTTGTGCATTTTTTCCTTAGGATGACAAAGGAACTAGAAGGGAAATGGAGAAGTTTTAGTTTGCTTGGGGATATGGGAGAATGTTTCTCAAGCATTTTCACAACTGAGTTTAAGAGAGTGAGTGTGCTTGCGGGGGCTGGGGGTAGGGGGTGGTTCTCTCCACCACTTCTACCAGTGGGGCTTAGACATAGCAGTAGTGCACTGTCAGTGAAAATGGCAAGCATTGCTCCAAGCACTTTCATAATCTCACCGGAGCTTTACAACACTGAAGGACAGGCAAGGAAGATGCTGTTCCATGTTACAGACGAGATGAGAGGTAGGTGACCTGCTTGAAGTTACACAGCTTGTTGGTTACAGATGGAAGCCCTATAAGCCCTGTCTCCCCAGCTGCCTGGCACTGACACAGCCCTGTGAGTGAGCTCCAGGTGCACGGAGGAAATGAGAGGAAGGAAGACACATATGGAGGGGGCGTGCTTTGCCTTGGGAGTGTTGCTTCCTGCCGAGTGGGTGGGACTGGGTTTCTGCCACACACTGCAGGACTCTGATTGTGGACGCTTTAAGCTCACTGCCCAAGCCATTGCCAGAGGAAAAGGCACCTGACAGCTCCCAGCATGGAGATAATCTGGGAGTTTGGAAACAGACTCCCTGGAGAGAGACAGGCTTTGCAGGTGGCATGGAAGGACCTCAGAAGGGCACCGGGGAAGTGTATCTTGCCAGAAACCACCATCGGAACAACTGGGGCCCTTCTTGGTCTCTGGCTTCAGCCAAATGGAACATGAAGGCTTCTAACACAGAGTAGGTTTTTAAAGACAAAGCTTTGAAGAGAAAAGAGTCTGTAAGATGAAAGGTTTGGAAATGACAAACCGGGCTTAGCTGAGGCATCTGGAAAACGGCCCCAGTGCATGTGGCGTCGGCTACCTGGATGCCTCCTGGGTCCATCAGCATCCCCCCCAGAGCCTGAGGGTCTAAAAATTGAGCGTTTATTCCTCCAAAGTCCTAGAAAAACAAAAATACCCCCTCCCATTTTCATTAATGCAGAGTTTACTGGGATTTTATTTGTGGTCATACACCCGGTGGAACCTACTGCTTTTCTTCCTGGGTAGAAACCATTAACAACACTGAGAATGGTTAGTGTTTCCTCTGCATGTGTAGCAAAGTGTAATTCATATTCTAGTTCCTGAAAGAATTGATTGGTGACCTAAGTTACCAATATGTAAATGGTATATGGTAGCTGCTGAAAGGGCATTAAGGAATTTGCAGTATTTAAATACAGAGAAAAATCCGTGTGTGAATTTTAAAAATATCTCGGCAAGCCAGGTTGGGAGTAAATGCCAGAGCGCCCAGATAGCCGATAAGATGGGTGGATGGCAGATCCAGTGACTGAATGTGGGAAAACAAGAGGAAGAGTTCTGTTTGGACATGTGGCATTGGATGCGTCTTGGGGACTTGTCTGGAGGGCTTGTGGCTGTGTGGATCTGGAGTTTGGGGGAGAGTTCTGTGAACAGAGCTAGATTAGGAAATTGTCAGCACATGGATGATTCTAAAGCCAAGATGGTCCAGGAAGTGTGTGTTCATAGAATCTGCCAGAAAGCCGAGCCAAGGATAGAATCCCAGAAGGCATCCAAGTACATGGGATAAGCAGGGAAAGAAGAACCTGCAAAGCAGACAGAGAGAACTGACCAGCAGTGCAGGAGGAAAACCTGTGGGTAGGAGAAGGCCCCAGGTCAATGAGCATTTTAAGAACAAATGTTCAAGATGAGAACTGCTGCAGATCTCTTGATTCTGGCACCTTGGAGGAGAACAGTGTCAAGTGTTAAGGGCAGAGGCCCTGAATTGACTGGAAAGAAGGGTCAGTGAAGGAATGAGGAAAGTTCAAGGAGGCACTCCTTCTGGGAATGTAAGAACAGAGCCCAGTGAGAGCTTTCTAACTGCCCAGAGGGTGGGGATTGTTGATTTCTGTTTACAGAGGAGGAGACTAAGCTCAGAATGGAGCAATTGTTGCCCTTTTTTTACATTGCTATTTTACACAGAGCCTCCCTACCTTAATAAATGTTATTAAAAGTGTTTTCCAAGGTAGTGCAAATAGAAAGCAGTATATATATATATATACAATATATCCAATATATCCAATATAACTGGCACCAGAGTCTACGTCCTTGCTACTCAAGTGTTCTAGTTTGCTAGCTGCCGGAATGCAACACACCAGAGACGGATTGGCTTTTAATAAAAAGGGATTTATTTTGTTGGTTCTTCAGAGGAAAGGCAGCTAACTTTCCACTGAGGTTCTTTCTTACGTGGAAGGCACAAAATGGTCTCTGCTGGTCTTCTCTCCAGGCCCCTGGGTTCCAATAACTTTCCCCGGGGTGACTTCTTTCTACATCTCCAAAGGCCTGGGCTGAGCTGCAAGTGCCAGATGAGGAATGCCCAGCTGCTTAGCTCTGCTACATTGTGTTCTCTCATTTAAGCACCAGCCAATTAAGTCAAACGTCACTCATTGCAGTAGACACGCCTCCTAGCTGACTGCAGATGTAATTAACAACAGATGAGGTTCACGTACCATTGGCTTATGTCCGCAGCAACAAGACTAGGTATGTTCACCTGGCCAAGTTGACAACTGAATCTAACTAACACATCAAGGTATGGCCCAGGCAAGGGAAGAGGTGTTTACTCGGTGCAAAATTTATATTTTCTGTAGCACACTATCTAATTTAACATGTATGGTGAGCTTATTCAAGCACCGTAATTACATGGAACCTTGAATAAGGAGTGAGATCTTGTTAGTATGTACAGGTTAGTGTGATGCCCCAATACATCCCAGAGTAACCTGGGCAGAAGATTAAAAAGTATTTGCAAAATACCCTTGAGGGACTGTGGAAAAAGGTGAAAATATGAAACTTCTCCACGTGGGAAAGACCTGATAATTTTCAGAAGCATTGGTGTCTGCCAATTTGATAGGCTAGGCTGTCGGTCTTAGGGGCTTGCACTTATAAAACTTATTCCTGCAAAGGAGAAGCTAAGCCTACTTGTGATTATGCAAGAGAGTCACTCCCAGAGAACCTCTTTTGTTGCTCAGGTGTGGCCTCTGCCTCTAAGCGAACTCTGCAGGTGCGCTCACTGCCCTTCCCCCTACATGGGACATGACTCTCAGGGGTGTAAATCTCCCTGGCAACTGTGGGATATGACTCCCAGGGATGAGCCTGGCCTGGCATTGTGGAATTGAGAAAGACTTCTTGACTCAAAGGGGGAAGAGAAATGAAACAAAATAAAGGTTCAATGGCTGAGAGATTTCAGATCGAGTTGAGAGGTCATTCTGGAGGGTATTCTTATGCATCATATAGATATCCCCTTTCAGGTTTCTGTGTATTGGAATAACTGAAGGGAAGTACCTGAAACTGTTGAACTATAATCCGGTAGCCTTGATTCTTGAAGATGATTGAATAACTATAGAGCTTTTAAGTATAACTGTGTGATTGTGAAAATCTTGTGACTGACACTCCCTTTATCTGTGTATGGACAGATGGGTTAGGAAAGAAAAAGGACAAAAAAATAAATAATAGGGGGAGGGGTGTGGGGGATGTTTTTGGGTATTCTTTTTTACTTTTATTTTTTTTTTTGAGTAGTGAAAATATTCATAAATCAACTGTGATGACGAATGCATAGCTAAGTGATGATACTATGAACCACTGGTTGTAAAAAGCAAGTGATTGTATGGTATGTGAATGGATAAAGAAAGAAAGAAAGAAAGAAGAAGAAAGGACTCGAACACTAAATTTAGTTGGGTGGCTGAAACATGGACCAAAAGGTAGCCTACCATAAATGAAGCAGAAATGCAAATAGAAAAAGTGTGGTCCAGGGACTAGCGATGTGGGCATCACCTGGGTGGTATGTTAGAAATGCAGACTCTCAGGGCCTCCCACCCCCACCCCTGAATCAGAATCTTCATGCTAACAAGATCCCCAGGTGAGTCACGTGCACATTAAAGTTGGAGGCACACTGGTCTGTGTGCCTTCCCCTACCTCATGCTGTAGTAATCTAGGATAAGGTAAGGAGAACCTGAATTACCAGCATGACAGCAAAGCAGATAAACAGATGGGGGAGACATGCAGCTCCCTTCTCCATTCAAGGGCTGTGTGGCGCGTGACCCCTGCAGGTCGCGGCTGGCCCCGGGGCACCTGCCTCAACTGGGGGCGGCCCCTGGCTGCCCTCCCACCCGAGGCTGAAGCCCAGAGTCCTCCCTCACCATAGGACCGTGGAACACACTGAGTTCTGGGCAAGTTTTGTTAAATTTTTAATTAGCTCACGTGTTTTTCAAATAATAATGCAGGTGCAAAAGAAGAAAACGCTCTTTCAACCACTAGAATAATTGGGCTGATCGCTGCTGCCTCTCCAAAGGAAGATCACTCATTTGGAATGGAGGTTTTCTCAGATGTTTTACTTCTAAAGGATCTAGGAGTTTGGTAACTGCCCACCTGTGATTTTTTTAATTACAGCAGCTGCCTCTTTGAATATTTGTTTTTGAATGAGTACTCCTTTCAAGGTTCCACTTGGTTTCTTCTCATCTGCACTTAAAACAACCAAACCACATGCAAAACACTGAGAAAATAAACTTATGTTTCCTTTTTCTGTGGGCACAGTCTTTTATTTTCACCTTCACTTTCTTTTTGGGCCCTTGGGGGTAAGGTAGTTCAGTCTTTTCCAAACCGGCCCACTAGTGGGTTGTGAAATGCATCGTTGAGTCTCAACCAACTTTTAAAAAAAATACACATTAAATAGAAAATATTAGAGTGCATCCTACACAGTCAGGGCAAGTTTTTGCATGAAACTTGTTACAGCTGTGTATATGTGTGTGCATCTTGAATTTCCAAGTAAAAATGTTTTTCATTCTATAAGTCGTGGTTAAAAAGAGTGAGAGCCACAGATCCATTTCACTGATGCCCTGTATATCAAATGAGTCATCAAGACCACATAGGAAATGTGTAAAAACAAACCACCAAACAAGCACACAATTCCATCCAGGAGAGTCAGGAATCTATATTTAAAAGCATCCTCAGAGATTCTACCCATCAACCTATGCTTAAGCTCGGCTGATCTGGTCCACACTCCCACCCCAGAAAGTTAATTAATCCCTTCTCTGTTAATTCTGACCGTGATAGTCAAGCCTCCAGGTGCCACCATTCTCTTTGCAGCAGACGCATGTGTGAAGAGTGGAGCTTCCTTCACCACAGCACAGCACCCAGTCCATGTCTTGGCTGGAGGCATCTTGTTAGAACTTCTCCTGGGGCCTCACCCAAACCCCTGCTCACCCATGACCTTCGCCCTTGCCGGCCTTGGTCGATCCCCTAGCGCTCTACAGAATAAATCTGTCATGTTTTCCATATTGAAGCCCTTCACGTAATTAAAAAAATTGCTCTACTTTCTCTTATAGCTTTCATTCTTGTAAGCTCAGCAATTCTCAGGTCCTAAACTGTCATCGGTTGTGGCAGCAACGCTCCTCCTCATCCTGCTTGAGCACCTCTGAGCTGCTCTTGCTTATGGGATCCCTTTTGGAATGTGTGTGCCCCACTGGCCAGTGGAGCTCAGTGGGACAGCGTTCCCTCCAGAGCTGGCTGGCTCAGGCAGCTTGCTTGAGTGCCCCATTCACCGTCGACTCTTAACACACTTGACAGCCAACCCTTTGTTGCTACTCCACCGGGTCTCTGAAAGTCTGATTTTTTTTTTTTTTAAGATGAGTGCAAGCGTTTTACATTTCTTCCTGTCCAACTTACTTTGATTGTTTTGACCCATCTACTTCAGCCTTTTGAATTCTTTTTCAGTCTAGCTTCTCAACTGTCTGTCAGCGGCACGTCTGATAATCTTGCCATTGTGCCATCTTGAAAAACAGTGGAGAATGGGTTGATGATGGCAGAGCGTGTCACATTCCTACCCCTTTCCCTTTGTCCCCCCTTCCTCTTAATGCCCCGTTTGGTATCACTCTTTGTGTTAAGTTGGAAAATTAAAGGCTATATTTAGGGGAAGACGCTCCACTCTTTTTCTTAGGACCCTGAGGATGGGCACTGCATGAACAGTGATTTTCCGTCTGTCAAAAAGAGAACACGGGACACGAAATAGAGTGTAAGCCATGCTGCAGGCAGGGAGTTCTGCTTCTGCTGTTACTAGTGATGTGGCCTAGGCCGGCTACCTCATCTCTTTGGGCCTCAGTTTCCTCAATTGTAAAGTGAGGGTGCTTGGCTGGGTGACTTACTTTTCAAATCTCTGGATTTGTTATTAACTGAGAGGGCATATGACCCTCAACTGCAAATATTAATTTATTTTTCTTGTTAAAGTCAGTGGGCCATAATCAGATTAGGAGCTTTCAGAGTCCTTTGGGTCTTTCCTACATGGCAAACTAGCCAAGTGTTGCTTTTATTGGCTGGTTGTGCACGGGGAGCAATGAATGCCATGCCTAGTCGTCCAAGCACACCCAGCTCTTGGGAATTACGGGTGCAGACCCCATAGGAAGCCCTTCCTTGTTCTTCCCTCTTCAAATTTCTATTTTCCCTTACTCTCAGCCACTGGAAAAAAGACGTCTTTTGCTGAGAGTTACCATAGTTTGTTTAAGCTAAAGAGAATTTTGCTCTTTCCCTATACCTGCAGTTTTGTGCAAAATAACTTACGGTAATGGAGAAGTGGGGCACGTTGTTCTATAAGAGTGTGTTTTGTTTTGTTTTGTTTAGAGCTACATGTATCTTTAGGAGTATTCAGCCAGCACATCTGTTGTTAGCCACTAAGCGTATCTTGAAGACTTGCGAGAAGAAGGGTTTAAATATTGATAAGAATGAAAACTGTCTGTCTTGTATGAGTATTTTGGAATTCCTTAAAGCTCCAGTGAACCCTAGAGAACTCAGTGCCTCATCATTAGAGATGCAGGTTCCCTGGGGGTCTCTCCAGGAGCATGTACTTTCTACTTGAAGAGTGAGCAGAGGACAAATGAAAGGCGTTGAAGGGATGGATATGAATTTTCAAGTCTCTTTGAAGTTTTGCCAAACCTATGCAATGTTTCCATGTCTGCTGGTTAGTTGGCATGGTAGCAGGGGGTGCCAATGAAGCCAAGGTCATGACCTTGTGTGGTGTGACTCAGCTACTGGTGCTCTCAGCCTCAGTGGGGACATGGCAAGAGGACATGGGTGGATTAAAGAAACCCAAGAGAGAGCACGGACGGGTATGTTCTGCCATGGTGAATTCTGCAGAAACTGCACCCTCTCAGAACAGAATTGCCATCAGAAAGAAAAATAAGGAGAACTTTCAGGAGCCTACAACTTGTTGTGAAAGGACGATAGAACTTGGAGAGGTTAGGATGGTTCTGGGACTGATGGAGGAGAAGGTCACGTTGAGAAGGAACTCTATAGATGGACAGAAGGAAGGCTCTGCTATCTGGTGGGCTTTGTGTTGTGCTTTTTCCTATCACTACTTATTTTTCCTTTGAAAATTTCTAGGATATAGTGTAAGAGAAACAAGTTCGTTTTTTCTGCTTGCATTGAGGGCATTTCTTACTTGCAAAGGTAAGTGTTCAGTACTAACATAATATTTGGGCAGTTTTGCCAACCAAGTTGAGAATCAGAGATATTCTAATCCCTCTAGGCTATACTTTTAAAAAATTTATGCTATCCCAAAACACAGTAAAGCCCCATTGGGAAATAAATCTGTTATTCTCAGATTTATTTAATACTGCAGGTGAAATCTCAAATACCTCTGTAGAAAGGACGGAGGGCCCATTTCCTTCCCCACACAGAGGGACCTGAGTAAAGTGGGCATGCACTTTGGCTATTTTGTAATATGGCTTTACTCTAGCTTGTTTTCAAAATATAACTCATCTACTTTTAGGTAAGCTCTTATCATTGTGCAAAACAGAGCTAACAATGTATTTATTGAGATGCGGCTCCTGCTATCCCACTAATACTTTGCTAGGACCTCGGGGGACAGGACCAGAGTCAGGAAGCTCGTGGATGTGTGAAAGAGAGGAGGTGTCACCATCGCTGTTGTCGCTGAGGGCAGGAGGCAGAGCCTCACATTTAGGTCCTGACCTTAAAAGCGTGTATAGGCTTAAGGGCCAGGAAAGGCTTCAGGCAATAAATGCAGCTGGACGAGAGAAAACCACCCTATAAATCATGTTTAGGTTTCTATAGTTACTTTAAAACCAGCTGATTCAAATTCAGTCCATACCCCTGATGCTTTCATGGTTGTGTGTAGTAAACCCAGCTGCCCACCAGCTGGAAATGAGAGGTGCATGCGGTAAGCACGGCTCCCCCGGCCGAGCTTATTGCAGGCTCGGACAGCTCCTGCGGGCTTGGCGAAGGCTGGGGGTCGAGGCTGAAGGGCTGAGGTTGGCGGGGGCAGGAGGGGCACATGTCTTCAGAGCCTCCCCTTAGTGCATTTGTGCTCTCGGGGACCCAGAGGACAGACCGTGTCAGAGGATGTCGCAGAGATAGGAAGGTCTTGGAGCTTCTTTCAGTGCTTCTTCTTTGTTCCTCTCCATCCAGCAGTCCTTGCTTTCAAAGAGCTTCCTTTCTAAACAGGGAGATGGGGTGGGGCTGAACAGCTGACAGCAATGTGATATCAGTAGTCTGGATGCGCACACCACACACCCCAGAGGGGAAAACCTCAGAAATACTAAGAGTGCTGTGTTTGGATGGTGGAGTTTTCAATTATTTGTTTTTCCCACACTCATTTAGGTTTGCCGGACTTTCTTTAATGATCATATATTGTGTTTATGATGAAAATGATGTTAAAAGGCAGCTAGCCAAGGGGTGTCCCAGACGATCAGGCAGATTAAAACAGAGGCCAGCGGGGTGGTGCGGGCAGTGAGTAGGCTGGGGTCGTGAAGGGCCAGAGCCCCGGGCAGGCGGCTGGGGGTTAGAGATGAAGGCTGGCTGGGGAGGGAGGGGCGCTGGCAGGGGGTGCTGGGGGAGGGAAGCGGCTGCTTCGGGGCTAGCACCCTAGCAGGGCTAGCAGCCATGGCGGCAGCCGGGGCCCCACAAGGGGACAGAGAGCCATCCAAAGAGGGTGTTGGAGCAGCCACACTTCCATTAGAGGGGCAGAGGCCAGCCCGGGGGACTCGATAAGAGGGTTTATGTAAATTTATGGGAACAGCTGGTTTCACTTTAACAAGAGCTCACCAGGCATATGGGAGACAAGGACGGGAGGTGGGTAGGCAGAGGGGGGAAGAGACCCTGACTTGGATTCCTGCACTGATGCAGCACAGACAGCCTGTCGAGGGAATGATAAGGGGCAGACGGGTCATCAGCGTCAGTTTAGTCAAGAGCGTGGGCAGCCAGGGGTGGGCTGGCCTGCTCAGAGGGCCCCTTCCCCCACCCTTCCCCAAGCATGTGGTCGCCAAATTTCTTGGTTAAGGCCAGCCAGGAAAACCCGTGCTGTAAAGGTGTTTGCCTCCTACTTCCTAGTCTTTCTTGCTTTGCACCTCTCTCCTGCACAAATCAGCATCCTGCAGGGTGCCCAGTACTGTTTGGCTCCCGCTTTGGAGAACACAGAGACAGTCTGGGGTGGGGAAAGCTACCAGGAGACAAGGCACGAAAGGCAGAGGAGAGCAACCAGCACGCACAAAGCTTTGTGACGGACCAGCTTTTCCTTGGGCGGTGGGGTGGGGGTGGGGTGGCATCCAGGCCTTCTGGGGCTCCAGGGTGGGTGCGGAAAAAAGCTCAATGAACCACCATGGGCACTTTCCTGGCATGCATGGTGTCAGTTCTAGCAGATAGAAAGCAGGAGGAGCTACATCTCCAAAAAAGGTAAACAAACAGGTGGGGTCCATCCTCACTGCTCAGACGGCACTAGCACCAGTGTTCATCAGGTGTGAAGAGGGGGTGGGTGGGTGAGGGACACACAGGGGGTGGAGTGGAGCAGGAGGGAATCCGAACGCTAGAACTGACTTCTCTCATCCCGGCCCTGGTGGTTGCAGACAGACCCTGGGATGGTCAGTGGTCTCTTTGGGTCTTGTTTCCACATGTGTGGGTGTGCCTCACCTGTCCAGATCCGCCTTGTGTCCTTAACTGGCAGCCCCGAAGCAGGTAGGACAAGAACTGATACCATCTGGCAGTAAGGGCACAGCTTCGTGATTGGATGTTTAGGTGGAAACTAAACAACCTCACACTCAAACTTCCATTTGACAAGAGAAAAGTTTGGAAGATGTTGGAGTGTACACAGAGGTCACAGATTTAGGCTTCCTAACTGTTCACCCCAAAGTCAACCAAATATGGGAATGTAAAATAGTACTTTGGAAAAATCTGGCGGTTCCTCAAACAATTAAACTTTAGAATAACTGGATGACCCAGCAATTCTACTCTTAGGAATATACTCGAGAGAAATGAAAACATATACTCACGTGAAAACTAGTACAGCTATTCACAGCAACAGTGTTCACAGTAACCAAAAGGTAGAAACAACCCAAATGTCCATCAGCTGATGAAGGACAAAATGGGATATGTGTGTGTGTGCATATATGCAATGGAATATTATATGCATGAAAAGGAATGAAGTGCTGATATAATTATACATGAATAACCTTGGAAACGTTAAATGAAAGGAGCCAGTCATAGAAGACCACATATTATATGAATCCATTCCTATGAAATATCCAGAATAGGGAAATCTGTCTTTACAGATAAAAGTAGATTAATTAGTGGTTGCTTTGGATGGGTGGTGGGCACCTGTGGGGGTGGGGATAGCAGGGTGACAGCTAAAGGTCATGAGATTTATCTTCAAGGCGATGAAAATGTTCTAAAATTGACTGCAGTGATGGTTGCACATATCTGTGAAAATTCTAAAAATTGTTGAATTTTTTTATTGAAATTGAAATGTCATTGAAATGTGTAAATTGTGTGGTATATGAATAAAATAGTTTTTTAAAAAATAAGTTCCCCCCCTCTTACTTCCTCCACTCTGCCCCCCTCCCATGTGCATATTTCTGTCATTTTAAACAGCAGGCTGAGCTCTCAGCTGCTGGAGATGAGATGAGTGGGCAGCACCCTCCGGGCAAGCCAGCATAGGAATGACCCCTGACCTCAAATGTACCTAAAAAATATTTTCACAAAACATAAATAAATTGATTAGGCAAAGGTCTTCAATGAACTGAAGGAGATTAAAGAAAATGGGCCAAATAAAGATGTTGGGGAAGGGAGCGGTATCTTACCCAGCAAAGCCCCTGGTTGAGCTCCTGAGGTTCTTGTGATGAGAACTGCCACCCAGGAGGACAGGTGTGTGGCATTGTCCCTGCTGAAAGTCCTATGGCTTCTGAGAGAGACTGTAGCCAAGGATTATAGGAAATAAAGAATGAGTGAGGTGCAGTTGCATGAAAAGAGTTACTGGAGGAAAAAGCTAATGGGGTTCTCCTAAGAGAAAAGAGGGGACAAATAATAATAGTTGACCTTAACTGGGCATTTACCTATGTGCAAGGCACTGCTTTAAATAGTTTTAAACACTTGTTGTATTCTCACAACTCAATGAGATATTTACTAGTTTTGTCCTCAATTTCTAGATGAGAAACTCAGTCACAGAGTAGTTGGGTCACTTGCCCAAGGTCATTTAGAAACTGTTGTAGCTAGGGTCATCTGAGAGGGTGGCCCTGGTGGCCTGAGCTCCTGGGCCAATCACCTCTCGCTGGGAGCACACGTCCTCCACTTACCCCATGTGTTGCTCAAATGCTACCACCTCCACGTATGCGTGTATTATGTAACCGGCGGAGCGGTGCTGGGCTGGACCCCTCAGTGAGACCTTAGAGAAAAGACCTAATGCTGCCTTCATTTTGATCTCTGCTGCGAGCGTGATGCTGCTAGCTTATAGTAAGGGCTCAATACACACTGATTGTCTTGGATTTCATTATTTGGATGTCTAATAAATGGAGGCAAATTTCTAGATTGCTTTTGATATTTGGTTATAAATAATATGCATCCACATGCTACCTAGTGAGGGGCAGCGAATAAAGGTCAGGTGAGCTGCAGGTAGACAGGTGCTCTGAAGTCACAACCACAGACCCTCTCTGCAGAGGGGAATTCTTCCTCTGGGGCATAAAGGGCACCTGTGGTGTGAATGTGGGCGCTAACGAGCTGATGCTCCTTTGGGAGGTCAAGTTGAGAGATCTGGGGTGCACATGGTGCCAGTGTCTCTGTTGACAACAATTTGAGGTTGCCTCTGACTCTGGGGGATTGCTTAGTCCGCATAATTAAAATCCATAAAATTACCTCACCAACCTACTCCAATTAAGAGCTGTCCCCCAGGATCCCTCTGGATTAGTGTGAATTGCTTTTCCTGTGCTTTCCCTTGCCCAGCTTTCAGGCGAGAGGTCAGTAAACGGGGCAATAGGAAAAAGAGACTCTGTTCTTTTGATTTCCCTTTCCTATGGCTTGAGCAGCCTTTGCTGCTCACTGGTTTACTATGTCACATTGTTTCATGCCTCCGCCTCTCTCCATCCAGTTTAGTGCCTTCTTAGGTCAGGTACCTTGACTTATCATATTAATACCATAGCTCCATAGAAAGTCAGAATTTCCTCTGGACACTCGTCTTCTTGTCTGATCTCACGACAGTCCTGAGGGAGAGCAGAAGTACCATTATCCCCATTTTTACCAGTGAGCCCCCAGAGCTGGTTAGCAGTGGATTCTGATCTCCAGCCCAGGTACCCAAGGTCCAAAACTACCACAACCCCTTGTGACCCTATGTCTTTGTTGATGTCCCTCACAGCAGCTGGGAAAAACCTTGAGCTTGGTGAAAATCTGGTCACTGATGTTTTCAAAAATCATAGTTTGCTTTCCTATTGTATTTAGTATGGTTTGGGGGCAAAGAGCTGGACTAGAGGTCTGAAAACTCTGCACTGTTTGAGCTGCTAGCCCACTAAGGTCAAGCCTCTTTGTGCCCTTCATGGGTTTAGGGTCTAGAGAAGGAGACAGACGAGTAGGACTTAAGTCTCAGGAAGTGTCCCAGGAGGTTAAGGCCATCGTGGAAGGAGTTCACTGCACTCCCTGGATTTGTCACCCAGGCCTCATCGCTCAATTCCTCCTTCAACATCTGGACCACCTGCCACATGCCACCTTCACTGAGGCTCTCCACTAAACCCTTCCCGCTGGGCTGCCCCCACCCCGGCTTGCACAGCCCAGTCTCTGCCAGGCAGCCCAGGACACCTCCAGCTCAGGCCTGTGCTTCCGATGAGGCGAGAGCAGCTCTTTAATAGAGACATGCCAGCTGATCCTCCAGCTTTGTGTTGCTAAGCAGCTGGCTTTTGGTTGCCTGGAGATTATCACGGAGTGAAACTACATGGGGAAAGCGCGTGTATCTCCACCAGCGCTGGGATGTGCTTGAACGCCTGAGAACCGCTAACCCTTTCCCTCTTAGCTCTGGTTTTATGTTCACCCCCTGTAACTGGAGGGTACATCCTTCACGCATTAGTCACTGGAAATAACAAGTGAACACAAGATCATGTTCCGATATCCCTGGGTTTACAGGGCTTGACGAGTCTTTCGTGAGGATGAAGGAGGGGGAAGAACATACCACCTGCTTTCTGTAAAGCAGGATAAAGGAAAAGAAACAGAAATTGAGCCTTTGTGCTTTTAATGGAGGGAAGGAAAACGGTGCTTTTGAATTTTCCTCCAAGTAACTGTTTTTAGGGGGGGAAATAATTAGAGGAGCAGGTCCCGTGGAGTGGAGAGCATTTCAGAAGGTTCTTGTGGGAGAAACTGTAGCACTAAAAGTCTTTTAGAAAATGCAGAAATTATAGGTCCCTGGACCCCTGGGCTGGTATTTTGACACATTTACCTCTTCTTAAGGTTTTGACAGCTTTTGCATCTAGAGATAGGAGTGCTGATGATTTGGGAGGATTTAACCGTCATTCCGTTGACAGTTGTGTTTGCATACATACCGAGAACGGAGGGCTGGTGGAGAAGCTGTCAGCCCGACTCTGAGGCTCACTGAGCCCGTGTCTGGGGGTCTGAGCTCTTCCTCCTACAGGCAGGAGAGGCTGAGAGGTGTCGGCAGGAAATGCGACTCTGGCCTGTAAATTGTCATTTGGAGAAGGGCCTTCGAGATGGAGTGGAACCCAGGGGTATTTTCAGTTCCTGTCAACCAGCCAGGTCTGTTCCTGTGTTGCCTTCGCCATGTGTAGCTCTGCCCACGGCTGGTGGTAGAGACACAAGGATGACATGCGTGCCTCCCGGGGAGTTGAGAAGACACATGGGAAACTACGTATACAAGTGTAGAACCAAGGCCTGACTTGTGTACAAGCTCTGAGTGGCTGGGGAAAGCTCTATGGGAGGTGGGGCTGGGGCTGGCCTTGAAGGAGGGATTTCTCTTAGCAGAAGGATCCAGGGAGGAAATTCCAGGCAGGGAGAGTCAAGTGACAAAGGTGACAAAGGTGAAGTGGTCAGCGTGAGCTGAGTGCCAGGAATGTGTGGGAACCAGGCACCAGAGCTGAATGTTCTTTGGTGCAGTGGGCAGTGGGGGGAGGGGTTTTTCTAAAGTTTGAGAACAGTGGCATGAATAAACAACATTTAAATCGTGCATTTGCTGTGTCCTAGCCTCCTGGAGATATTCAGAGCAAGGGACATGGAGAGAGCGAGCTCCCCTCACAGGCCTTGACTCCCAGTGAGCAACCACTGGGCCACGTTCTCTCTTCTCTTTCTGCACCTTCAGTCTGTCAGGAACTTCCATGAGACTCTTTCCTTGGGGGGACGGAGCAAGGGGCCGTGGAGTTGGCCATTCATCCCTGGGCTGGCGATTTAGTTGCTAAGTAATTCTTCTTGATCTTTAAAACAAAGGGAAACAAACATGTTTTGGGGGAGAGATAAAACAAATACCACTACAGCCAGAAGAAAGAAATACTAATGCCAAATTCGAGGCTTTCTTTACCAAGGCCAGTTATGTTTCTAAATAGGAAGATGAAGATCTGAAGTCAGAAGAGATATAAAAAGAAATAACGATTCTGGGTTGAAAGGAAGCATTCTCCACTGCATTTGGGTGTTGCATGCGGCCAGATAGCAGAGAGGTGGCAGTGCAGGCTCCTGAGACAGTCGGATCCAGTAGCCACCTCTTCCTGCCTGTGGGGCCCAGGCCTAGTTGTTTAACGCACCCACCTCCCTACCCAGTGGACTATTGTGGTGCTTAAAGGATTAACCCTGGAATGTGTGTTGAAACAGTGTGTTACAGATACTGGTACTTAGTAAATGTCAGAGAAGCCATTGCCATCCTACTGGAGTGAAAGACGGTGCTGAGAAAAATGAGCATTTGGTCTATCCTAGTTGCAGGAAAGAGTTGCACAGAAGTTGATTTATGTGGGCAGAGGGGCTCAGTGCAGAGGTTGGATTGAGGGCAGATCCGCTGGAAGGCAAAGGCAGGTTATGAAAAAGTCAGGCCTGGGCTGTGCAGAAAGCAGCAGAGCTCTGGCTCCCTTGGGACTCGTCAGCCAGCTGGGACAGGGGGCCAAGAGACCAGCCTGCGGTCTCATGGCAGCCAGGGCTGGGCAGTTCTTGGTAGGCACAGTGAGAGAGGCTGAGGCATGCTAGGGGGGACGGGAGGTTGGGCAGATGGTGCTGGCCAGGGTGGGCAGAGTTTTGCTTTGCTTTTTAAACTACTTTATTGAGATATACCATACCATACAATTCAGTAGTTATTAGTATTTTCATAGATATGTGCAGCAATCACTAGTCAATTCTAGAACATTTTCATCACCATAAAGAAAAACTCCATACCCTTTAGCTATCAACACCCTATTCGGCCAACCCCTTATCCCCTTACCCTACAACCCTCACCCCACCCCACCCCGTTCGTAAGCAACTTCTTTCTCTATATATAGATTGGCCTATTCTGGACATTTCATATAAGTGGAATCATATCACATGTGGTCTTTTGTAATTGACTTCTTTCACTAAGCACAATGTTTAATCAAGGTTTGTCCATCTGGTAGTAGCATGTATCAGTACTTCCTTTCCCTTTATGGCTGAATAATATTCCATTGTATGGTTATACCCATTTTGTTTATCCATTCATCCATTAATGGACATTTGGGTTGTTTCCACCTTTTGGCTATTGTGAATAGCAGCGCTACTATGAATATTTGTTCACAAGTATTTGTTTGAAAATCTATTTTCAGTTATTAGGGGTATATACCTAGGAGTAGAAATGCTGGGTCATATGGTAACTCTAAATTATTGAGGAACCACCAAACTGTCTTGTAAAGAGGTGGCACCATTTCACATTCCCACCAGAAAAACATGAGGGCTTCACCCTCTCCACATCCCCACCAACACTTGTTATTTTCCTTTTTTTTAAAATAATAGCCATTGTAGTGGGTGTGAAGTAGTATCTCATTGTGGTTTGATTTGCATTTCCCTAATGACTAATGATGCTGAACATTTTTTCATGTGCTTGTTGCCATTTTTTTATCTTTGAAAAAATGTCTAGGCAAGGCCTTTGCCCTTTTTAAAAATTGGGTCATTTGTCTTTTTTGTTGTTGAGTCATAAGAGTTCTTTATTTATTCTGGCTACTGGACCCTTATCAGATACAGGGAGAGGGTGTTGTTTTATTTAAAGGATCTAGCCCTACCTCAAAGATGAGCTTGTTATGGTCTTAGAACAGAGAGAGAGACATAGGTGACCAGGACTTGAGGACTGCATGGGGTGTCCATTTTCTCATTTGTCCATGTCTCATCATGATTCCTACTGAAAGGGGAGGAGTTTTCCCTTTCCTTTCTTAAGGCCCTTATAAGCAAGCAAATTGCCCTAAGCTAATTCCCCCTGCCACTGTCAAGCATTCTACATTTTCACTTTCCACTATTAGCAGCAAGTATTTACAGTGTGCCTAAGATACAGCCAGCACAGAAATGAACCTAAGAGAGAATTCTAGAGCATAAGCTCCAGGCAGGCCAAGGATCATTTATCCTGAGGTTACCTTAAGAGCCAAGACCTGGATATCACTGAGAGAAGGCTGCTGTCAATCACTGTGGGCTGGTGAAACCCAGGCAGACTTCCAGGAACAGATGGTACTTGAGCTACTGGCTTAAAGGTTTTGGATAAGCAGAGAGAGTGATGGGGTAGGCTCTTCTGGACCACGTGCAGGAATATACTGGGGGTGGGTTCAGTCGGGAGTCAAGCCCAATTTGGTGGGTAGAATCAGATTGAGAGAATTCAAAGGGACAAAAATATTAGAAGCCTCAGTACCATCATCCACTTTTGGTTGAGAGTTTTCTACAAGACTATTGTGCCAGTTTCTCCTACATCCCAGGAAATCAGAGACTTGGATCTCAGACTTCTGCAGTATAAATAACTCCGAAATTTTGAGAGATGACAAGGTTAGCAGGCACGAATTTTCAGTCTGCTGCTCAGCAGCTGACTGTGCTGCAGCTTGCTGTGGTATGCATGGGAACTCAGCTAAGTTTTAATTCTCCTTTCTCCAGGGTCCTGGCCCAGGCGTGTGGGTAGTGTGGGGAGTCTTCTCCTTGTTTCGGGGCAACTGCTAAACAGAACCACGTTCTTCAAAGAAAAGCCTGTCCCAAATAAGTCTCCATTATACTATGAGTGAGGAAGGAGCTAATGGACTCAGTGAGTCCTGCAAGTACCTGTGTCCCAAGGATCCTTTGTTGGTTATGACGATGGTGGTGGAAGGGGTGGCGGTGGTGGTTCTGGTGACGGTGAGGACAACGTTGGTAGAGACGGTGATGGTGGTGGTTTTGATGGTGATAAAGAGGAGAACTTGTGCTTACACGGTGTTGGCAGGTTACAAAGCTCTTCCTTATGGGCCATCTTATGTGAGCCTCAGGTGGAACTGGGAAGTAAATAGAGGAGTTAGTGCTCGATCCAGTTGAAAGATGGAGGCCGAGATTCAGGAGGATTGTAAGATAGTACCTTTTTTTTTTTTTTTTTTTGCTTAAACCACTGGGTCTCTTGCCTCGGAGGTTCAAATGATGGCCGGGGCAGCCATGGCTGGAGGTGTTTAGAGGAGAGAGGGGCTGCTGTGCGTCAGAGGCACCAGGAAGGGTTCCTGAAGTAAAATTTGGACTTAGAATGATGGGCCGGAGGAAACAGGACACAGGGCAGTCTAGAGTGTGTGAGAATGTATATGTGTGCGTGGGGAGTACACGTGTGTGTGCACATGTGTTGTAAGAGAACAGGGAGATTAAAATTCAAGACATAACTTGTGAGCTAACCATTTAAACATTAAATTAAATTGCTTTAGAAAATCAAAAATCCCTGGGATTGGAACCTGGAGAAGGAAGCAAACTAATCTTTGTCGACCCTCTCACCGGGCCAGGCCCCATGCTAAGCACACGCACGTACATGATCTCATTTCATCTTCACAGTCTCTTTGTGCGGCATGTATTATTATCTCCATTTTATGGAGGTGAAATTGAAGCGTAAAGAGAATATCATCTCCAGAGCTGCAGGTCCAGTCTCTCTCATATAGGCTACTACCCTCTCCTGCGCTGGATGTGAATATTTGCCTTCTCATTGAACGTATCAACAGCTGTTACCTGGTAATGCATGCTGAGGAAATATATAGCTTAATTTTTCTTTTGCTCTAGAAAGACTTTTCTGTAGTGATTTCAAATAGTTCTTGAGATAAAAGACTTCATTCAGATGTGTGCTTTCCAAGGGTACTGTTTCCTATTGCATGACCTTTACTGGCTGGAGGGAGAGAGAAGAGGTGGGCAGAGGTGACTTACCTGCTTTTGAGCCACTGGCCTGGGGAAGGGAGTCTGGCTTAGTGGGCTCCTTTGGGCTTGAAGGTGGTACACCTAGCAGCAAACGCCTACACTCCTAAGGACCCCCTTTCCCTCCTTCCACCCCTCCCTAGGCTCTGGTTCTGTAAGTAGCTGCTTCTAGAAGACTTGTATATTGTGATGTTGGGAGGAGGTGGCTGAGCCCCATTGGCCTCTGCAGATTTTACTTGCGGTTTGTGAACATGGTTAATGGTTCAAACTCATAACAATAATGTTTTGCATTTGAAGATAACTTTTTGCTTCCCTAGATATGCTCATTCTTCCACTTCAGTCCTTTCAACAACCCTGGGTATAGGAGGGAGGGTAGATCTTTTTAACAAAGGCTACTGATCCTGAGAGAGGTGAAGTGTCTTCCCTGCACCCACATGAGCTGATGGCAGAGGTGGGGGTGGGTATGAGGCTTCCTGGATCCCTCCCACTGACAGTGCTGATGAGCAGTTTCCTAGAAAGGCCTACAACTCATGCCTACAGGACATGCCCGGCCATATCATAGGGTCCTCCAGATCACAGGGTCCCTGGAGCATTTGTACCTGAGGCCGGCCACCCCTTCTCTCACTTCCCAGCCAGTAAAGGTTATGCAATACCTTGAGAGGAACACATCCAAATGAAGCCTCAGGGAACCTCAAAGACTGAAATCACTATGGAAAAGAGTTTCTAGACCTAAGGAAAAATAAAGCTGTATTTTACCCAGGATACCTTGCCAGTTAGCTATTATGTGTTTACCTGTTTAATAGGAAGAGTTAATGATGGAGCTCCTGGACTGTTGTATACGAAGCCCTTCGAGTGTTGGAGTGTGTGTGTGTGTGTGTGTGTGTGTGTGTGTGCCCGTGCCCGTGCCCCCTGAGTGCCTGGCCACAGTGGAAGTCTGGGGGCTTCTGTGTTGGTGTGTAGGTCCACCTGTCTTTGAGTTAGTTGTGCTTCTTGTCATGTGCTTGTTGTAGGCGGAGCAGCCCTTTCCAAATGCGTTGCAGTTCAATTTGGAATTGTGCGTTCTTTCTGCTTTCCCCTTTTAGAAGGGATGGATTTAGCCCCGGCATGCCAAATACAAACCTCACTTCATCTCGAGAGCTCTCTTTCCGTCCACCCCTCCTCGGGCGGGCTATTTACAGACTTGTCATGTTCTGCTCGTCATTCCACCACGCGGGTCAATCCACCAGTGAAATGAGAGAAAGGAGAGGCCCCAAGCCAACGAATTGGACAGATGAGCCTTACATAACACATTCTAAAAATATGCAGCTAATTGCAATGGAAAAGCGAAAAATGAGTTGTGCGTTAGCCATAGTTGGAGTTACCAAAAAGTGATAGGGAAACAATTTCTTCCAGCTGAAGATGCCCATATGTAAATAAGTTTACTCTTGTGCATATTCTCAATTTTGCAGCTTTTTAACCAATGTATGTGTCAGTTCAATTCCCACTCATCACCCCAGGGGGCTGAATTTGCACAGTAGAACCCAAGACTAAGGAGCAGCAAAGAAGAGATACAGAGAGATATTGCCCCTTCAGGGCAGGAAGCAGTATCTTGGTGGGTAGCGAGGTGTTAAGATGGTAAATAAAGTTCTCATTTGTGACTTCCTCCAAAGGAAGGAAAACTCAAGTATATCAAAGCATTGTTCTTTCTGCTCTGGAAATTAGTTAACTTTAGGGATTTACTAAAAACTGCAGGGAATACTGTTTTCTCCCAGCTCCCTCCCCTACACCCCCCTTGCCCTGGGATTTCACTCCATCAATTATCCCCTTTCCTTCTCTTCTGTTTTTTAGCTCTCTTTTTCTCCTGGCTTCTTGCCCTCTACATCCTCCCTTACAGTGCTAGACTGTGATGTATGCTCAGTCCTCCCTTAGAGTGCTAGATTGTGTTTGTGCTCAGTCCTCCGTTATAATGCTGGATTGTATGTGTGCTCAGTCCTCCCTTAGAGTGCTGCTGGATTGTGTGTGTGCTCAGTCCTCCGTTAGAGTGCTGGATTGTATGTGTGCTCAGTCCTCCCTTAGAGTGCTGGATTGTGTATGTGCTCAGTCCTCCGTTAGAGTGCTGGATTGTATGTGTGCTTAGTCCTCCCTTAGAGTGCTGGACTGCGTGTGTGCTCAGTCGTCCTTTAGCATGCTGGACTGCATGTGTGCTGAGTCCTCCCCTAGAGTGCTGCCTTGTGTGGGCCTGGTCTAACCCATCATTGTATTTTCCTAATACCCAGCCTAAGGCCTGACTGAAGAGGAATGGCAAATACTTGCTTATTGAATAAATGAATCATTCAATGAACCAATGAATAGACAAACCAAGTGACATGTTTTATCTTCTGAAAAAGTATAGTGTGAGAGATGAACCCTCTCTTATTATTCAAGTCTGATGCTGGTCTCCTATGGCAGTCAGGTGACACTTGCACACAGCTCATCAGTCACCTGATTACTGTTCAGTGTGACACCCATAACGAGGACACGAGGGCTCTAAAGATAGCTGAACGGGATGTCTTGGAGTGAATTAGAAATAAGGGAAGGTTAACTTAAGCATTTGAAAAGCACACCAGAGAATCACAGGTTGCTAAAAGAGCCCTTCTCATCAGTATGAAGTGAAGAAATGAAGCTTAGGGTGTTCAGCAAATTTGATTGAAACTACATGGTCAGTTAGTTGCAGACTCAGTACTGCTGTTGGTTCATGTTGGATGCTCATTAAACCGTACAGACACACACATGGCCTTTGGAATCCTGCTTCAGATCCTTCCTGGACATCCTCTTCCCAGCCACCACCAGCCCCTAGCTGATAAGGAGGGGAGCACCCACTGATCCGTGATGCAGGGCAGCCCCCTTGCACACGGGCAGCTCCGAGGAAGCTATGCTGACCGTCCAACCTTTACCACTCAGGCTGTGGGGGCCGAGGCAGTGGTCATTAGTCCCTAAGGAACTTTGATGCAGGAACAGGTCATCACCACCACTTGAGTGATTTACTCTCCCTAGCATCAGCTTAGTGTATCTGCCCATTCTTTGGCTTTGACTGACTCAAAAACTTGTTGCTGAGTCCAAGTGACGAGCCAGAGGGCATAGTGTGTTTGTTAGGGTTCTCTAAAGAAACAGAACCAGCAGGAGAGATCTATAAATATGAGATTTATAAAGGTTTCTCACGCAACCGTGGGAATGGAAGAGTCCACAATCCATAGGGTAGGCTGTGAAGCTGGCAGCTCCGATGAAGGGTCTGAACAGACTTCACAGGAGAGACTCACTGTCTGAAAAAACAGCAAAAGAATCTCTTTTCTTCCTTAAAAGCCTTTAACTGATTGGATTATCTCATTGTGGATGACACGCTTTAGTTAATAGCAGATGTAATCAGCCACAGATGCAATCAACTGACTGATGATTTAATACACCAGCCCTCCGGTTTACCAACCAGCCACGAAATATCCTTGCAGCAGCGGTCAGGCCAGTGCTTGCCTGGCCAGACAACTGGGCACCATCACTTGGCCAAGCTGACACCAGAACCCCACCTTCACAGTAGGCAGTACCCCCAGAAGCTGGCTTTGAGTCATTTGAGGGGATGAAACACGGAGTGTCCAGACTGCCCCCCGGCCTACTCTGCTTAGAGTTAAAGCTGTAAAAGTTAAAGTACTTGCCTGTGTGCTGCTGAGCACACAATCCTGTCCCTGAGTCCCACTTCATCCCCTGTACTTCATACAATTTATTTCATCCTTGCACCAACGCTATGAGGTCACTCCTCTCTGCTTTCTAGTTGCAGAGCTGAGGCCAGGGACGTTCCATAACTTGCCCAAGCTCTTCGCTATAAACTTGTCCCTTGATAGATATTCTAATATTTTCAACTCCCTGCACTACTAATGGCACCTTTAATTTATTATTATACCATTGTAATATAATTCCAGTCTTATGGTGTATTGTTATTAAATAAGTGATTTTGATACTTATACCCAGCTCTGCTTTCAGGGAGCTTATAGTTAAGGTTCATGCTCATCAGACATTTAATTAACAAAACGAGGCACTGTGTGATTAGATGCCAAGATAAATGCCATAGGTAGGGAATGCTCTAACAGCATCTGCTGCCACCAGCTTATTGACCTGAATTTTTCCCGCTCCTAAATGACTCACGGATGGGGAATTACATTCTAGTTGAAGCTACGTGAGTTAACTTGCCTTCACCATTGTCCCACTAGGGATTAGCTTCCCTAGATTCTTGTGTCCTAAATATTCTGTAACTAAATAATTCATTATATGCCACTCTGCATATGACTGCTTTGTTACTTTATGTAAACTTTAAATTAAAGTAACATACACACTCAGAAAAATGCAGAGATCATAAGAGGGCAGCTCACTCAATTTCACCATGTATGCACGCCATGCGATCAGCGTCCAGACGAGAAAACCAAGCAGGGCCAGCCTCCCAGAAGCCCCTCTCGCTCCCTTCTGGTCATTGACCTCCTCTGCCCACCATCTTGGCTTACAGATGCGCAGAATAGTTCTGCTTAGGTTTGAACTTTCAACACATGGGCTCATAAGGTATATCATCTTTTGTATCTGGTTTCTTTCATTCAACACATATGTATGAGATTCGTCCACGTTGTGTGTAGCTTATGGTTTGTTCATTTTCACTGTTGTATAGTAGTCCACTGTGAGAGTGTATTTATCCATCCTACTATTGAGGGGCATGTGGTTGCTTTCAGTTTAGAGCGTGAATACAAATAATGCTGCTGTCAACCTTCGACTTCCCATCTTGAACAAATGTACTAATTGGTGCTAAATGCAGACCAAGAAGTAAGATTGTGGGGTTGTAAGGCCGCAGGCGTGCAGCTTGCCAGTGTTCCAAAGTGTCTGTACCAGCACACTCTGCCCCTAGCACTGTGTGAGAGTTCCAGTTGTCCACATGGCTGCCAAAACTTTGCATTGTTCATCTTTCCCCCATTTCTAGCTGTTCTGGTGTGTGTCGGGGTGTTTCATTGTGATTTAATTTTTACATTTATCTGATGATTTGCATTTCTACTGATCACTTTTTAATATGTGTACTAGCTGTTTGGATATCGGATATTCTTATAGAAGTGCCTGCGCAAGTACTTTTGCTCATTTTTCTACTGAACTGTCTGCCTTATTCTTACTGTTTTGTAGAATGTCTTTACACATAAGTCTTGGTGGAATATATGAATTGTAAATATTTTCTTCCAGTCTGTAGCTTGCCTTTTCATACCTAGGAGTAAAATCTTTTGATGGACAAAATTCTCCATTAAAAAAATTGTAGTAAAAAATGTATATGTATATATATATATATATATATATATCATAAAATTTTTCCATTTTTATATATATATATATATATATATTTTGCATGGGCAGGCACCAGGAATTGAACCCGGGTCTTTGGCATGGCAGGTGAAAATTCTGCCTGCTGAGCCACCGTGGCCCGCCCCATTTTAATAATTTTTAAGTATACAATTTAATTGGCATTAATCGCATTCACTAGGCCGTGCAACAACCACCACTATTTCCAAAACCTAATCATTCCCCCAACTGGAATCTCAATTCTGTTGCAGTCTGAGATATCCAATTTTTTTTTCTTTTTTTCTGTTTGTGGTCTACCTAAGAAAGCTTTGCCTACTCAAAGATCTGAAGATATTCATCTTTGTTTTTCGCCAAAAGCTCTTTTGTTTTACCTTTCACCTAAGGGAACTTGCCTTTTAACTTGGGAGTAGTTCTCTGACCCTAGGGAAACTGAGCTGGTTGCAGCCCTGCAGGGAAATCATGCTAACTTTGGCCAGTGGTGACAGGGTCAGGTGGTTGGCAAAGGAATATCTGGCTGCAGGCTCTCCTTACTTCAGGGATCATACTTGTTTTTGTGAAGAGTTGTACTACACAGTAAATTCTGGGTAGTGAATCTTGCCAGATTGTCAATGCTGAATCTGTGACTTGTCAGACATTTCCACCAAAGTTCAGGAGGTGTTCTCTAGACAGACCTCCACTTAATCAGCCTCCACTTGAACTCTTCCATTCCCTTTGGTGGGTGGTCATCTGCACCCCTGAAAGCCCTCAGCTGCAGGGGGAGGAGGCTGCTCCATTGAACACTGTGCACTTCTTTTCTCATAAGTTTTGTTGCATATTTACCAAAAGTCACTTGTAGCCCCCCCCCCTCTCCTTTCCTCCGCTTCAGTGTGTGTGCCTTTGACTCTCAGCCTCACCATGTCTTCTCACAAGGCTTTTAGAATCAAGAGATTCCTGACCAAGAAATCAAAACAGAATCATTCCATTCCCCAATGGACTGGAATGAAAACTGGCAGTTAAAATCAGGTACAACTTCAAGAGGAAACATTGGAAAAGACCAAGTTGGGTCAATAAGCCATTGCACGTGTGATGGCACACATCCTCTATCAAGGTCACTAGAATGTTATGGCAGCAAGTTGAAAAGGCCACCCTTTCTGAACAGCTGGACTTATTTTATTAGGAAAAAAACTTTTTTTCTTTATTTGTATGCTTTTGCATTAATAGGTTGGCTCAATAATAAACATGGGAGACCTTTTGTTTGAAAAAGTCACTTGTGTCTCGTATTAGTTTGCTAAATGTTGCTGGAATACAATATACCAGAAATGGATGGCTTTACAAAAGGGAATTTATTAAGTTTCATGTTTACAGGTCTAAGGCCAAAAAATGTCCAAACTAAGGTATCCAGAAAAACATACATTGACTCAAGAAAGGCCAGTGTCTGTCATATGGTAAGGCACGTGGCTGACATCTGCTGGTCCTTGTTCCCAGTTCCATTGCTTCCAGCTTCTGAGGCCGGTGGTTTCTTCTCTAAATGTAAGTGGCCTTCATTTAGCTCCTCCAGAACACAGTTGTGGGTTCTGGCTTGGTTAGCATCTCGAAGGCACATGGCAATGTCTGCTGGGTTCTGCATCTCCAAATTTCTGTCTAGGTGTCCGTGTTGGTGTACTCCAAGCGTCTGCAAATGTCTACATCTCTGTCAGCTCTGAAGCAACTCCAGAATGTTTCCCTTTTTAAAGGACTTCAGTAAACGAATCAAGACCCACCTTGAATGGGTGGAGTCACATCTTCATCTAATCAAAAGGTGACACACACAGTTGGGCACAACTAAATGAAAGTAATCTAATCAAAAGTTCACACCCACAGGTGAGTGGGTCAGTCTCCATGGAAACAAAGGTTCTACCTAAACAATAGGTCTAGCCCCACAAGATTGGATCAGGATTATAACATGGCTTTTCTAGGGTCCATAATAGTTTCAAACTGGCATATTTCTTATTTTTTAATTATGTAATTTTAAATTCAGTAATATTTAAATAATAAATATGAATGCAAAAAGAAAAAATTTCTATGGAAATTAAGTTGAACGTGTTGGAAAGAGTCAATAAAGATGAGTTGCTAATAAAATTACTGTTGAATTCTGTATGAAGGAGAAAACAGTATAATCCCAGGTTATGAAAAGGTTCCGAAGTCAGGTTGCTTCATAAATATCATTAAGTTTTTACACTATTATAAAAAACTGAAGTTGGAAGTCATAAATTGCCCATTACCACTAAGAGGCAATGCAGAACTCTAAACAGGGACCATAACTTAAGAGCACACCTTGGCCTTATATTACTGGCAAATGAGTGTACATATTTGTTTTCAGGTAAATGTTTTAAGTTTGAATTTATGTTGTAACTTAAAATATGTAAAGAATATATGTCTTATTTTTAATAATTCCCTACTTTAATAGACTTTTTCATAATTAAAGAGTATATCTATTCTTTCTTTTTTTTTAATTAGAGAAGTTGGGGATATATAGAAAGATGATGGAGAAAATACAAAGTTCCTTCATACCCATTCCCATTTTTAACATTTTTCGTTAGTGTGGTACCTTTCTTGCAATTGATGAGAGAATATTATTACAGTGGACTATGAACTATATTCCATAGTTTAATTAGGGCTCATTGTTTGTCTTGTATAGTCCTATGGTGGTGGTGTTTTGTTTTGTTTTTTCAATTTTTGTTCTAACAACATATATACTGCCTAAAATTTCCCTTCTAATCACATTCCCGTATTTAATTCAGTGTTGTTAATTACATTCACAATGTTGTGTTACTATCACCACTCTACATTACCAAAACTTTTCCACCACTCCACACAGAAACGCTGCACCAATTAAGAATTCACTCTGGGTGGGCCATGGTGGCTCAGCAGGCAGAATTCTCGCCTGCCATGCCAGAGACCAGGGTTCGATTCCC
Organism: Tamandua tetradactyla; assembly: GCF_023851605.1. Lineage (NCBI taxonomy): Eukaryota > Metazoa > Chordata > Mammalia > Pilosa > Myrmecophagidae > Tamandua > Tamandua tetradactyla. Next base: position 17,962,102 of record NC_135343.1, read on the forward strand.
AGTGCCTGCCCATGCCAAAAGAAAAAAAACAAACAAACAAGAATTAACTCCCCATTGCCTGCCCCACTCTGGCCCCCTTAATCTGTATTCTAGATTCTGACTCTATAAATTTGCTTATTCTAATTATTTCATATCAGTGTGCTCATGAAATATTTGTTCTTTGTGTCTGTCTTATTTTGCTTAACATAATATCTTCAAGGTTCATCCATGTCATTGCACGTATCAGAACTTCATTCCTGTTTAATCAAATATTGTTTCATTCACTGCAGATAAGAAGAGGTGCAGCTCCTAACCCCAGGGGCAGGCCTCGAGCCAGGAAGTTCTTTGAAGTACTGCTTTATCTTAAAAAATAATAATAATTTAAATACTTTAAATTTAGCATTCTGCTCCGTATTTGCAAAAAGAAATATTTTTCTTTTCTGAAACCTACCATAAAATGGTGGCTTAGCTGAATTCTTCTATGATAGAAGGTTGCTAAATTAAATAATCTCCTAATTTATCTGGGGGATCAGTGTACATTGGATTCTTCCTGTTCTTTACGTGGGCCACGGGTGTGTCAGAGGCTGGAGAACAGGCGCTCCGCTGTCTGCTGTGTGTGTGGGAGGATGGGGGAAGTGGAGGAGGTAGGATGGGGGGATGGGGGTAGGGGGGCTGTGGGGTTGGCCTCTGTGTAGACCTGGTCTGTCCCCTGGTTTCCCAGGCATGGGGAGGAGGAGCCCGTGGGTGTGAGGCCCCTCTGTTCTGGGGGCCCAGCCTTGCCCTGTTGGGGAGACAGCCCCCGCCCTGCATCTGGGTGGACTCTTTGCGCCCCGAGAGGAGCCAAGGAAGGCCAGCCGCCCTCCGTGACGCGGACACCACAGAGACAATCTGCCGGAACAGGCTGCTGCTTCTGACCCCCTCCCCCGATCTGCTGTCCTCCAAGGCCCTCCTTTGGGGTTATTCATTTGCTGTCCTGTGGGCAGGTTAGGCGATTCTCTGTGAATTGGGGTTATTTACTCCTCCTCCTCCTCCCCCTCCTCTCACTCCTCCCTCTCCTCCCCCTCCTCCCCCTCCTCCCCCTCCTCCCCCTCCTCCCCCTACTCTCCCTTCTCCCCCCGCCCCCTCCACCCCCCAGTGAAATAACTGAGAAAGCTGCGCCGCAGGCTGTGTGCCTGTGTGCCGGGAAGGTGCGCAGAAAGTAAGGGAACCCTTTGGGGCTGGCACCCACCCGTTTTGAAACACCCAAGGCGGATCGGCCCGAGTCCGCCGTGGCCCAAGCAGCAGACACCCAGCAGCGCGTCCTGGCTGCGCGGGTGCCTCACCTTAAGGAACCGGAGCCTGCCGCGGCCCGGCCCAAGGCGTTGACCCGCGCGCCCCCTTGTGGCCGCGGTCGGCTGCTGTAGAAAATGCAGCCGAGTTTCCCGAACTTACCCTAAGGCCGGAGAATGCGCGGCCGACCGCCTGCAGCCCCACACCCGCCTCTTCAATCTTCAAAAACAGACATTTGGCCTACTCTTTTACTACTCCTTAGTCTTGAGATGCCCCGTTTAACTTGGGTTGTGAAGCATGGTTTTGGGGGCCCAAGGTTTTCCTGTAGGTGTGGGGAGTGGCCTGTCCCCCTGCCCGGGTTCTGCCAGCCTCCCTCCAGCCCTCAGCCTCTTCCAGGTCCCTGGAAGGGACAAGCACTAAAGCTGGGGGTTTACCTGTCCCTTTTACACTTTCAGAGTAGAGTTAATAATCAGTAGACATTTGTCACAGAGCTGCTAGTTGTGTGACACACCTGCTAGGGCTGTTGCGTGGTACGCCCAGCCCCAAGGCCGGGGCATGGGATACAGACAGGAGGGCCTCAGGGGTTGCATTTTAACGCCTCGGGCACTTGGACCTGCTTTTATGGGTCCTTCAGCCAGTGATCAAGAGCGAGGAGTACATGCCCCCAGGCCATGCACCTGATCCCTTTGCAGCAAATAAACCCACCTCGTGCCTGGGGCGTAGCAGGTAGAGGCCGTGTCTCAGCCCTGGCCTTAACCCTGGCCCACTCCAGGGTGCCCCTGTGACTTCCTGAGGGTGACCCAGGGTGCATCTAATGGGCTGGGGGCTGAATCGTGTTGGACTCCAGATTTTAGGTGGTTTGGGTTTTGGAAAATTCCTCTTGGGTATTTTATGTCATCCTTACTGTATATCTTGTACATCGTCGTTTCATTGAGTGCATACTCTGCGCCTAACACTTTGTGGTTATTACACTCTGGGTGTCACATGAACTCAGGATGGTAGACATTACTGTCCCTTTTTTTTAGACATGAGGAAGCTGAGGGTCAGCAAATGGCCACAGGGACCTGGGAGGGAGGAGGACGTGTCTCCCTGGCTGCAAACTGCCACGCTGGCTCTTGGACAGTGACAGCCGTTTCCATCTTACTCACTGTTAATGTGTATCAGAGGCTCCAACCTTGAAACCACAGTGCCTCCCTCCCCTTCTGCCTCCTCTCTCTGTCCTACCCCTGTTCTTCTTATATTCCCTGGAACCAGTGGAATCCATTTTGTGGCCTGGAAGTGAAGAATGAAAGACTGTCCGCATTCTCACTAGGCCTGTCTGTTCTGGAGAAAATGAGGGTTCTCCCGGTATCGGGGCTGTCTGAGTGATACTTCCCCTGCGAGAGGTTGTGCACGTGTAGAAGCCAGGGTAGATGGCTTGGCTAAAGGTTTGCTACTTGGCAATTCCGGGGATGCGTCTTATGTGTTTTTGATGACTAGAGTGACCACATAGATTCTTCTCCAAGAAAGGACACGGTTGAGCATGAGAGGTGGCACTATTTGATAATTGCTCTGTGATAATAGGCAAACCCTAGAACTATCCCCACCAACTCCAATCTACATTCTTCCTACCTGCTCTGAAATTGCCCTGGATTTCCCACTTGGCTTTCAAGATTGACCTTTTGGTACCCTTTTGATATTTTTGTACCCATCCTTCTCTCATCCCCACCAATCCTTACAGCAGCAACCTTTTTCTGGATTTCAGTTTGCACTCTTTCCTAACTCATGGGCCTTTTCTCTTTTGCCTAAATATTGCCTTTCCCTGATTAACTTTTGCCCATAAACTCGTTGTATCATTTCTTACTCAGCTCCTTTAAGAGCAAAGGAACAAATGTACAAATTTTTACTTACTTATTTTTTACACAGGCAGGCTCTGGGAATCGAACCCGGGTCTCTGGCATGGCAGGTGAGAATTCTGCCACTGAGCCACTGTTGCACAGCCTCAAATGTACGAATTTGCTTAAACTTAGAAAGCATAGGCTTGCAAAATTGTGTCAATTTTCTTTCTCACTCGTTTGCAAGTTTCAAAAACCTCCGTGCAATTCCCCATGTATTAGACTGGAAATATGAGAGCAGAAGCCAGGCCTTTTTACCCAAGAAACTCCAGGCAACTCCGTATAACTAACTCTAGCAAATTTAGTGCTCTGCCCTCCTGGAGTTCTGTGGCTGAGTCAGCGCTCAGGAATCCAGCGCAGTGGGCTAATTCCCCTTTGGCTCCAACCTCGTCCAACCTGCTGTCCAGTGCAATCCAACCCCAGCGGGCTTGGCCAGGACAGAGCAGACACTGGACTGGAAGTTCTCTGTGCTGTTTCTACTCTTGGAAAAAGTAAAAATAAATAAATAAACAGAACTATATATATTAGACTTTTGAGCCTCCTGCACAGGGCCACTGTGAGGCTTCAACAAGATAAAGGATGTAGGTGTATTTGGGGAGAGAGAAATGGGATCCAATGTAAAGTGTTATTTTTAAAGATCTTAAGAATTTATTTTGGTAGCAGCTCAATAGTGACAAACAAGAGTCAATCTTATTTAAAACCACCACCACCGTCTTCTGCTGGGTTTGCCAGTCCATCTCCTCATTAGCTTTGCGGTCAGCTGGGCTGGTCCTGGATCCGAGCTTACCCCCGCTTGCTGTCCTTCAGTCATTTTTTCTTTTTTTTTTGGCATTGACAGGCACTGGGAACTTTGGTCATTCTTATACCATCCTCTCCGTTCAGGAGAACCTGGCCACCTCTCCCCTACTAGATTACGGAGAACTTTTAAAGAGACATCTTCAACTCTGTCGCTAAGAGAAAATGCAATACATTAAAAAAAAAAAAAAGTTTTACTTTGTGATGCCTGTAGCAATTAGCAATTGCTGTGGGAATCTGGTCACTTCTGAGGTGCGGGTGTGACCCAGCGCTCGCCCTGTGGCCTGGCAGTGTGCACAAAACCATGTGAGCCTCCCATACCGCTGCTCAGCCCTGCTTAGTTGACTTGACCTTTTAGAACTCATCTCTCTATCTTTCTGCCTTGGTGGTGCAAATTGGAGACTGTTCTTCTCATGTGCAAAAGAACACAGGCCCAGCTGTTTACTGTAAATAATCCGAAGCCACCTCTCAGCAGGAGGCAAATGAATGTGTCCAGGATTGGGGTGAGAGACCAGACTGGGGCAGCTGTGGCTTAGAGGAGGGGCCTCCCAAGTGGAATTTGTGCACAACCAGGATAGGCAAGATAAGCTTCTGGAATATGGGAGAAGAAAGACCTTTGTTTGTACTTCTGCTTTTTTGCTTAAAAAACAAGAAGATGATTTAGTATGTAGATTGACAGTAGTATGTGTTTATAATTTATGAGCAAGTAAACAAATGTATCAAAATGTTTTTGCTATTTGCAGTCAAAAATATTTGGAGACTTCTAGCTTAGAGGATCAGTGGGTCCAAGGAAAAGAAGTAGAGGGTGTGTTGATTTGTGCAGGAGCGAAGATGAGAATGCACACACTCGCACTCATCCACTTGCACTCCTGTACACTCCAGCGCTCTCACACATGCTCATGGACACATACACACACAGGTGCTCACACATGCTCACATACATTGCACACCCACATACACACATGCACATCACATACAAAGACACTCGCTTACATTCACTAACGAACACTCACAAGCCCCTTCACTCCCCACAAACCCCCACTCCCACCCCACAGTCACATACACACACCACATACTTTCTCAGACACACTCATACTTACTAAATGTTTTTATTTTAATAACCTGCAATGATTGAAAATTTAATAATAGACCTCATGTCTGTCTACATACCCATTCCCAACTAAGCAAATGGCTTATGTATTAAGCCAATCAGCTGTTCTAATTGAGGGGTTTTGGTACTCAAGAAAAGCAGAGAAGGGTGAGCAGAAGCACAGGTAAGCCCTGGGAGAAGCCCCAGTGTGGCCTCTAGCTGGCTGACCTCACCCATTCCGATGGCTGGGACCATCTGATGGCACACGATGAGTGGACTGTGGCTGGAATTTAATGATCAGGGTGTTACCGCACCCTTGCCGAGTATCAGGTAGCTTCCAGTGGTGTATGGGTGACACGAGGGCACTGAGAGGAAAAGACCTGGCTTCCACCCTGAGAAACTAATATTGGGGTTGGAAGGGAATACAGACCCACGTCAAACTGGGCACCGGCAGGAGTTTCTGCTGTGGCAGGCTGCAGTTAAGAGGAGGGAGAGGCCCTGAGTGGAAGGCTTGGGAAGCAGTAGGACTTCAGCCGGGCCTTGAAGGATGGATAGTAAAAATAGGAGAGGGAAAGGGAGAGTCACCCAAAACAAGTCCATCTGTCAGGGGCCCGAGGGCCTGCTGAACGGAAGTAGCGTGTTCTGAAGGTGGCCAGCACCTTGGTCATTGGCTGGTCCAGCATGCATTGGAGGACCCTGTGAGGGCTTTGAAGTGGTGGAGAGTCATCGACCTGAGTGACCTTTCAGGTGCCCTTGAACCCTGGATTTAATGATTACCAGACAGGCTTCCTTCTCTGGCCCTACCTGGGTGATATTCACTGGTTATGGGGAAGTCATTTGTTGCTGGAGGGGTGTACCTCTTCTACACTGAGAACTGAACTCCGGTTCTTCTACACTGATCATAAGAGGAGAACCAGGCAAGAGGCTGTGGCTCTCTGTCTCTAAGCCAGCTCGGCAGGTGAGCTCACTGCTCTCCCTCCTGAGTAAGACATGACTCCCAGGGTGTAAATCTCCCTGGCAATCTGGGACCTGGCATCATGGGATGGAGAAAGCCTTCTTGACCAAAGGGGGGAAAAGAGAAATGAGATCAAGTAAATTCTCAGCGGCTGAGAGATTTCAAAGTTGAGAGGTTATCCTGGAGGTTATTCTTATGCTTTATATGGAAATCCCTTTTTAGTTTGTGGTGTATTTGAGTGGCTAGAGGAAAGTACCTGAAACTGTTGAACTGTGTTTCAGTAGCTGTGATTTTCGAAGATGATCGTATAGCCATATACCTTTTTTATTTTATTTTATTTTATTATTTTATTTTATTTTTTACATGGGCAGGCACTGGGAATTGAACCCAGGTCCTCTGGCATGACAGGTAAGAACTCTGCCTGCTGAGCCATCATGGCCCGCCCCCATACAGCTTTTACAGTGTGACCATGTGACTGTAAAGACCTTGTGTCTGATGCTTCTTTTACCCAGCGTATAGACAGATGAGTAAAAAAATTAAAAAAATAAGGATTAAAAAATAAATAAATAATGGGGGAGATAAAGGGTAAAAATTGGGTAGATTGAAATACTGTGGGTCAATGAAAGGGAGGGGTAAGGGGAATGGGATGTATGAGTTCTTTTTTTTTTTCTTATTTCTTTTTCTGGAGTAATGCAACTGTTCTAAAATGATCATGGTAAGAATATACAGCTATATGATGAAATTGTGAGCCATTGATTGTATAATATGGTTAGGCTGTATGTGTGTAGATATTTCTCAATAAAAATATTTTTTAAGAAAAGCTGCGGAAAAACAAAACAAAAGAAAAAAGCTGCGGCAATTAACTGAAAGTCCTGGATAAGTTGGCTCTTTCTAAAAAGCTGACAGGGCAAACTCTTGGAAACCAAACCTAATTTGTTCCTCCCTCTTGTGCCATGACACCCCTGGCACAGTCCATGAGCTGTAAGTATTTCTGCTTAGAGAGAGATGTGCGGAAATCAGGTATTAAAGACAAATCTTTTTTCTCATGTCAACTGAGCCAGTTCCCATAAGATACTGATTCTAGTTTTCCTGTTAAATGTCAATGGAACAAAACGTTGAACTAGCTATGCTCCAAAAACATCAATTGAAGAAATAATTCTGGCCAAAGAAATGCTTTATCTGACTGTAAACCCTGAGATGCCTGGGACAAATTAAGACTGATGACTTCCAAATTGTACAGTGAGAAAAAAAAATAGTCGTTTAGGCAACCTGTTCCTTCATAATGAATCCCTTTAGGTGACTTAAATGAGTTAGTGTCTTATATGTACTTATAGTCAATACTATTGATTGTCTTGTTACGTACGGTGTGTCATATATGGAAAGACATGCAGCGTTTGTGACATAGAAAGTCCCTGCAGGGGGCACAGGGTGGGGTCAGCAACATTGTTGGCCAAATGATAAGGTCCCCCTGGCAAGGACTGGAACATGAATCAATGTGACCTCACCTATATCCTGTGCTTTGTTACATAAGTATACTCTATTTTCTGATTCTGTGATTAACTCCTGGGCAAGTCATGTAATTCCTTTGAGATTCAGCTTTTCAGCTAAAGTAAGTAAACACCTTGTTACGCATTATATGTATTATAACACATGTGTGATTAAATGAATGTATATGGAAAATTCTCTGTGAACTTTATTTTTTATTAAGTGGCATTTAAATAATTAAAACCATACATGCTTGCAGTTAAATTTCTCAGCAGTATAGAAGAGCACTTTAAGGTGTAAATTGAAAGTTGCCTGGCCTCCCTAACCTCTAATTCTGCTGCCCAAAAGTTGTCTGCTTCTGCTATTCCTTTCTGTATGTAACAATACATTTGATTATTATAATTATTATTTATGTTATATAATACTTCAACTTTTATAATATTTGGCAAATTGCAGATCATTATTGGCAAAGAAAATGTCTGCATCATGTGGACTAGAACTCAGCAATGAAGACTTAGAAGGATTTAGGAGCTCATTTTAGGATAATTTTCTATTTTTGAATATTGTAGAGGTAAATTCCTTTGTTAAAGGACATAGTTAAATTTGCCCTAAACCTAACTAATAATCACTCATTTATTCCCCCATTAAAGTAAATGATTTTGCATTTATCACGTGCCAAGAACTTAGCCAGCCTGTAAAAGAGTAAAAAGGGCCAAAGGGTCTTAGCCAGAAGATAAGAGTTATATGCAGTAACTATAAAACAGTCTATGTGCCAAAGAGGGGGTGCAGGTCGAGGACCCCGGGAATTCTCCAGGAATTTCTCAAGCCAGGGCTTAGGAAAGACTTTGGGAATGGGGGTTAACCTTTGAACTGGGCCTGGCAATTTGGTTAGGATTTAGACATACGAGATGAGAACATGTTTTCCTACAAAGACTCGAAATTGTTGAGATTATACAGACCAAATTTCTACTTTCCAGAACCTTTTTTTTTATTAGATGTTTTCCAGTTGTGCTGTCCAAGATATCTTTGAGGAAGACATGGGAATGTAGAGTCCTTGTAGGATATTTAAAAGCCTGTGTCGGCTAAGTTACACTGTCTTGGGGTACACCCAGCCTCCCCACTTGCTTCCCTGTATCCTCAGCTCCCAGTTGATGGAAAGCACAGGCAGCCGCAGGGGGAAGCCATGGTGTGCAAAGTAAACAAAGGAGAATCTGGAGTCACTGTAGAGTGAAACTGCCCTGTCTAGGCCATCAACACAGGTTTAAGTTGCTAGAGCCAGAAAAGACACTGAGAAATGCTGTGTCCACTCTCATTTTGCAAATCTGGAAACCAAGACACTGAGCTGTGATGTAATTTGCTTAAAGTCACATAATGGGGACAAAGGATAAAGGCTGTTTGGAAAGAATCCAGGGTTACTAGAGGGCCATTGCATGTATATTGTTGCCTGGATTCCATGAAACCACAGCTTTCTAGGACTGAGCCACTTGGTTGGTTACTCAGTTGCACTCTCTATTCTGGTTAACCGCGAAATTTCCATTTGTTCCATTCCGACTTCTCGATACCACTTTTGTTCCGCTCTCTGCGGGGTGCCACAAGGTTCCAGGGCGGTGGGGGAAGCACCAGTGGGTGCTCCTGAGGCCGGAGCTCTGCATGGAATGCCTGTGAGCCAGTACATAAAAGACAGCTCAGGTTGGAGCAGAGGTGACAACTGGGGTGTACCTTCGCCAGAATTTGTACACTTGTACACTTAAGATCTGTGCACTTCACTTTACGTAAATGTATCCTCCGAAAAAAAAAAAAGAAAAAGGCAAGATCACTTTATTGCCCTCATTTGTAAATCAGAACTTCGTTGGCCAAGTAGATTGGCGGTGAAGTACACACGCGCACACAGACACACACAAACTGTTTTGCAGTGGATACCGAGGTCACCCTCCATGAGGGTGGGGAAGACACCTGTCTTTATGCCCCCAGCTTTCCCTCCCCATCTCCCTCTGTGCATCCAGCCTCTCCTGAGCCTTCAGCTGCCACCAAGAAGGGAAATGAGTGACGCAACGTGCTGAGTCCAGGACATGTTCCAGGGGGATTTCAGTCTAGAAAGGAAACTAGAATGGGCCAGCCTACAAAACCTCACCACCATGTAGGGAGCACATCCCATGTGCAGGCCCAGTGCTCACTGCATTCACCACTCACCTCGTCCGACCCTCAGTCACCTGTGAGGCAGGTACCTCCCTCCCCTTCCTTGTAGAGTTCTTAAAGAGCAGCTGTGTGACTGCAGATCCCTGCGAGGAGCTCAGCCAGGTCAGAATCCAGAACCAGAGCCCACAGTCTTTTCTCTCTGTTATTCCGCCTCTTGAGAGCAAAGCACAGTTGGCGAATAGTGTCATGCCAGGCAGTAGGGCAAAACCATTTGGGGAAGGGCCCTTTCCAGCTCCTTAAACATTAAGCCAAATGAGTGCCCACTTATATGTGTGTGCATAGCCAGCTCTGGAGGGTGATGCCAGTCAGCCAGAAAATGGGGTGGAGTCAGCGGTCCACATGTATGAATTATTTTGCTTTTATTAATGACCAGGACTGCCGTAAATCCCCCGTCTGCAACGACAGGATTGATTCTGAAGCAATCCTCCTTGATTGACCGAGGCCCTCCCAGGGTGCTGAAGAGCAGCCCACGTGGCAGAGTCTGCAGAATTCTGTCCCTTAAATCCCTGCCCGCGCTAGGCCGGAGGCCTGCAGACCTGGGATAAGAACAGCGCTGGCTGGGAGTCCTGCCCCCTCAGGCTGCCACTCACTGTGCAATACGCCTCTTGCCTATTTGCTTTCTAGCTCACTTCATTTGAATCTATTTCCTATTTAAATTTTATGGAAATGAAATGGGTTGTAAATGTCCTTAATCAGACCCTTGGAACATGCTGCCTCACCTCTCCCCAGGGTTTGCAAGAAATATGGTGCATTTGCGGGGAGGGAAGGCAAGGCCTGGCCAATGGTGCTGTCTGTTCTCAGACACCAGCCCTTCGAGCTCCTGTTCAAAGAAGGTTGACAATGGTGACAGTTCCCCTGCCAGCTCACTGCCTTTAATCTTGGGAGATACAAGCCAGAGCCCTGGGAAATAGCTAGTTGTAAGTGGGGCTTGCTGCAGTGCCGTGGAGGAGAATTAAATAAAGGGCTGGAGGATCAGATTGTGGTCTGCTTATTTGCAGACATAATACCGCCTCACCCCTTCCCTGACCTCCCCCCACCCCCCTTCATGGGGAAAGAAAGTCAGAATAAAGTTGAGTGTGGCCACTCTCTTGAATGCTGCAGAATGCCTTAGCTGTCACCTCCTCTCCAAGGGGTCTCAACCCTCAGCATACCCTGAGCTGATAAAGCGGCCCTGCCTTGGCTTCTTGCCCCAGGAGCTGTGAGAACAGCTGACTGAGGTGGCTTCTTACCAGACTTTCACCACCACTCTCAGAATTGTACACACAAGGTTGGGAGTTAGAGGGACTTTGGTTCAAAGCCTGTTTTGTCATTTTTCTATTTTATCATTGCTTAACTTCTTTAAAGTCTTCATTTTTTTCATCTGTAAAGTTAGGGGATGGTGGTAACTTCCATCTAGGCAGTTGAGAGGATGACTGAGATAATGTGTGTTAAACCTTCTTAGTACTTTTGCTGGTGATTGAGTTGTGTCCTCCCCCAGCCCTCTTCGTTTCCTGGCTTCTGTAGCCCTGAATTTCTATGAGAAAGTCCAGCTTACAGGGCCCAGGGGGAGCATCCCTGAGCCCCACTGTCCTCCATCCTTCTCTGGCCTCAAGTCACTGATTGAGTAGCCCTGCTCTGCCTTGACCAAGCTTTGTGTGGTTGGGAGCTGCTCTCACCCCCCATCACGCACTCATTCCCTGCGCCAGTGAACTGTTGTGTGCCCCAAAAGAGCCATGTCCTTTAATCCTGATTTAATATTGCAGGGTGGGGTCTTTTGATAAGGTGGTTTCCATAAAGATGTGTGTCTGCCCATTTAAGGTGGGTCTTAATCTGCTTACTGGAGTCCTTTAAGAGGGAACCATTTTGGAAAAAGCTCAGAGCCTACACAGACAGAGATGTTTGGAGGTGCAGAAAGAAAACACCCCTGGGAAAGCTGAAACAAAAAGCCAAAGGATGAGCAGATGCCAGCCTCATGCCTTCCCAGCTGACAGAGGCATTCCAGATGCCATCGGCCTTGAGTCAAAGTATCTTTCTCTGGATGCCTTAGTTTGGGCATTTTTATGGCCTCAGAACTGTAAACTTGTACCTTAATAAACCTCTTTATAAAAGCCAACCCATTTCTGGTATATTGCATTCCAGCAACATTAGCAAACTACAATACTAATCCAACCTCCTTTGCTCACACATGTAAAATATCTTATGTCTAAATATTAGGCACTGCCTAATAACTGCAGCTGTGGGCATATTAATAAATCCATAAATTGCATGTGATTTAAAATTGTCCTCTGCAAGATAATTACTTGTTAGTGTACAGGTCAGTACCTTCACATTCAGTGCCTGAGGCCAAGGCAATGCTGGATGATCATAGGGTACATTCAAAACAAGTACTCCTAGTCATGTGGACACGATTTCAAACATGGTCAAAAAACAGCAAGAATAATTTAATGACATTCTAATTACTCACTATCCATAGTTAACAAATCTATACATTTAATATTTGCTTTAGCTCTTTTTTGTTTTGCTTTGTTCAAGAAATGAAACATCAGATGCAATTGAACCCCTTGGGACCCTTCCCTGTTCTTTTGTTCTTCCTTTCTCCTTCAACCGCTGGGCTGAAGTTGGTGTTTATCCAGTTCATGTACCTAATTTCTTTTTAAACCCGTGTCTCTGTGTTCTGTGAGTTTAATTATATATATATGAAATCACACTGTACACATGCTTCAATAACCTGCTTATTTAAGGGAACATTATGTTTTAAGTTTATCTGTGTTACTACACGTAGATCTGGTGCCTTCATTTTAAATGCCATATGATATTCCATGTTTGAAAATATCACCTTTTTTTATCCGTTTACTTATTGGCAGACATTTGCATTCGTTTCCAGGCTGGTAAAACAGATGACACATAGTGGGTTACCTTAACAACAGGGATTTATTGGTTCATTTCGGAAGCTAGGCCTTCTGGGGCTGTCTACCAGTGATCCCTAGTCCTTGGCTTTTCCGTCACCTGGCAGTGCACACGGTGGTATCATCTTTGTCTTCTGGGTTCCGTGGACTTCCGGCTTCTGACTGCTTCCCATGGTTTCACTTTCCATGTCCAGTTCCCTGTGCTTATGAGGACTTCAGCCACCTTGGAGTAAGGCCCACCGTCATTCTGTTTGGCATGCCCTAGCTAATAGCATCTTTAAAGGTCCTGTTTACAAGTGGCTTCACACCTATAGGACCAGGGATGAGAGCTGGACATGCCTTTTGTGGGGGGCATGCTTCAATCCAACATCACTTAAGTAGTTTTCAGTTTTTTACCACCATAGCAGTGCTTCACTGAACATCTTTGCATGTGCTCTTTGGGCAAATGTGTTAAACTTTCTTGGGTTGTAGGATATGTACATTGTCAGCTTAGTTAATTATTGCCAAATTACTATTCAACATGGTTATACTAGCTCACGTGCCCCCACCAGCAGTAGGTAAGAATTGGTTTCTTTACCTCCCTACCTACATTTAATGGGAGATTTTAATTTTTGCCAACCAGTAGGTATATCATGGCATCTCATTATTGTTTTAATTTACATTTCCCTGATTACCTATAAGGGGAAGGATCCTTTTAATGTGTCCTTTTGGGAAGTAACTATTCATATACTTTACTTATTATTTTTTTCATGTTCTTTAGCCTTTTTTGTTATTGATGGTATTTATTATTATTATTATTGATGGTAGGACTTTTTTATTTTTACTAAACCACTAAATTTGACTCTATTCTGTGTTGCAAATATCTTCTCCCAGTATGTGTGATGTGTCATTATAATTTACGTATGGCATCTTCTGCTGCACAGAAGATTTACATTTTAGTATGATTGTATTTGGTTTGTGCTTTCTGTACCCTGTTTAGTAAATCCTTCCTTATCTAAATGACAGGTAGAGATTTTCCCATTTATTTTTATTGTACAGTTGGGTCTAATTCCTTTTGTTTGGTCCAACTTAAGCTGTGGCTGTTGAACCATGTTATGATCAGTCCACCTTTTCCCCATTGACCCCCTGTCCTGATCTCTGTTCTATTCCTTTTGATCTGCCTGCCCAATTCTAAGCCAACCCCAGATTGTTTTCATTGCCTTAGCTGTAGAACAAAGCTTAATTTCTGCCAGCAGACCCAGGCAGCTCTTCTAGGGGGTGAGACCCTGCTCCCTGGCCATGGGCCCCGTGGTTGTAGAGCGGTCATCTGGCCCACACAGATGCCGGGGGTCCCGCTGGTGGAGGCGAGATACCTGTGAAAGCATCGGCACTGAGCATGCAACCACAGTGGGGGACATTGCTGGCATAAGGGAAGGCTCTGGAGGTGAACACATGCCTTTCCCCAGCCGCAGGCAACACTGCATTCTGCTGGGATGGAAAACAAGCTTCCCAAACCCTTCTCCCCAGCTCTTAGAGCCATGGTGAACTCTTTGAGTGAGCTGTGACAGCTTCCCCTCACGGGGGCTGGGCCCAGGCTGCTTTGGAGGTCGGGCCAGAGGGCCAGGGCACCCTGTTGCTTCAGCACAGTCTCTGCCACCCCCCAACGTGGCTCCTGGGTTCTCACGTCTGGACCCCGCTGCACAGGACACGCAGCTTCTCAGGGAGGTGAGCTGGGTCTTGGAGGAAGGAGCATAGTGCTCCCCACTAAACCAAGTCAGCTAGAGACTCTGCCTCCCCAGGCCAGAAGGGACAGCTCCCCCCACTCAGGCTGTGGCCAGTGTGAGTCAGGACTCTCTGTACGTCTTACCCCTTCTTGCCTCGAACCACCGAATAGTTTTAGGTAGCAGGCACAGCTGGCTGCAGCTCCATTGCTGTCCATCCCAGCCACTGCTGGTGAGTTCCTCCTGCTCCTTGCTGGCTAACAGAAGGAAGCATCTGCAGACTGCACCAGAGAGGGGGAGGTGGGTGCCGCTGTCCAGGTGCAGACAGGTCCCCTCGGCCAGGTCAGGACGGGAACACACATTCTGCTGCAGGAGAGGAAAAGAGGGTGCAAAACGGGGCAAAGAGAAGAAACGCTCTGTCAGCTGAGAAGAACCACCTTACACTGTCCAGATAAAAGGGGGAAAAGATGGGCAGTCCAAGCCCTAGGTTCCAGAATAGGACACTGAAAGGAGCGGGTACAGAACGAGCCCGAGAGACCCTCAGGGGTTCAGCTGAGACGCCACTGGGGAGCAGGTGAGGCGCCCAGGCAAGGGGCGGTGGTACTGGGACAGCGCTGCAGCTGGAACCCGGAACAACTGGGAGTAACTAGGAGATCTAGAGAATGATCTGGGAGAACAATGGGAGGACAAAATCTGCTCGAGTCACGAGAGGAGAGCCCAAACTAGTGTGGATGAATACGTCTCTGTGTGTGTTTTAGTAGGGAAGAGAGGAGTTTCCCAAGAATGACAAAGGGGTGTCCGGGGCTTGTCTTGCAAGTGACTGCAGAGCGGATGGGGGTGCCTCATTGGTGTGGGAGTATGTTGGGAGGAGAGAGGGGTGCACTGGGTGAGTGGGTCCTGGAAGATGAGGGAAGGGAGGCCAGATCTGAGAAAAGGGTCACTGAGGGCACTTAAAGGGAGGGGCTGCGAGGTGTGTCCAGAAGGGAAGAAGGAAAAGTGTGGGGGGTGGGGATAAGAACGATGGATGACAGGGTCCCTGGGGTCTCGCCTATCGTTTTGATGCTGTGTTTTCTCAATTCGGTGCTTTCCCTGCGAATGCAACCTTTAACTGTTTTCCGGAGCTCTGAGGAAGGTGCTCTGCCAGGTTTTGGTAGTTATTGAAAGGTTCTGTGGGGGGACGGAAACGTGGGTCCTCCCACCCTGCCATCCTGGGCAACCAGAAGTCAGTATATTTGCTTTTTATGTTTCTTTATCAAAGCTTTAGCTTGAAATTTGCTGGCAGAATTTCAGTTCCACCCAATGAGAGTTAATTTAATTTCTGCTTCTCACTTTCTAATTTCGATGGTAGCTGATAAAGATGTCACAGTGCGTTTGCAGAGCAGTTCTGGCAGGACGAGGAGAAAATAGCTTTCAAGGTCATACCCAGGATCTATTCTTGACTCTGCCCCAGTTTCCCCTGAGACTGCCAGATGCCTCGTTTGATGACACCCCAGGCTAAGTGTCTAATAAGTAACAGCGTTAAAAAGATTACTCCAGGTACATGGGGGCAGAGAGAGGAAGGGATTTCAGAGAGAGAAATGCAGAGCAGCGCAGGGCCTGTCTACCTGCTCTGTGCTACCTGCTCCTGCTGCCTCCAGGTGAGAAGAGTTCTGGCATGAGGAGTGGCAGCTGGAAGACAAGGGGGAGGTTTGGCGTTCCTTACGCTGTACCTCTGAGAACTGTCTTCTCTAATTAAATGTCCTGAAACCACCAATTTAATTTCTCTGGCTTATCTCTGCCCACTTGGTGGCCCCTAGATATTCTTCCTGGGGCCATGGTCCCTTGGCCACCATGACAGAAAACCCTAAATGACATCCTTGCACTCCCCCTTATTTTGCCTTTGGCTTGCAATGTTTGTGAATTATACACCCCATTCCTTCCCACAGTACCCGGACAAATGCAACACTGTAAAGTTGTGTGGTGCTGAGCTGTTGGTATCCTGGGCAGCTGGCTAAAAGTACTGATTTTTCAAGCCCCACCCAAGCTTCACTGGCTTCCCAGGTGACTGACTGGTGAGCAGCCAGTTTTGGGGACCACTGCGCCACCCAACTGTACCACAGGCTCCAGCAAGCAGCAGATCATCTCAGAAGCAGCTGCTTTACCTAGACTGTGCAGAAGGAATGGTTCCTGCCACAGGCACCACCTCCAGAAGGTTCCCCTGCCTTTTGGGGATTCAGGCTTCCATAATTCCACATTAACCCTGACCGGCCTCCCCCCGCCGAGGCTAGGTAATAGTTGGGTGTCCATAGCCTCCACGTTGGGCCAAGGGTCCTCTGAGCCCAGGAGGCTATTTCTTTTGCTGTAGGACTACACTTGGGTGTTAAACACAGATCTGTGGTCAGTTGCCCTTAGATCTGACCACAGGGCAGATCTGCTTGCACCAGGCCCAGGCTAGCCCATGCAGCACCTAAGAAAATGAAGCTCCAAGGGAGCCATTGCAGCCCCCTACTGGGGGCAATTATTAGCAGAGGCCGGGCGCTTTTGTGCAGTGCACAGCCTGCCCCGCCGTAGGAGCTTGGTTTCCCCACACTTCATCGCCCTAGTTTGTGCCAAGCCCATTAAAGCACAGCTAGAGGCGTTCTAGGGCTGTAAAACTTGGCAACCTCAGTGGTCCAGCCTCTCCATAGCGCCCTACAGTCCTAGAATATCAGAGTTGGAAGGGGCCTTGGAAATCACCTAGTGCGATATTTCCACCACGTAGGTGAAAAAGCTAAAGCCCCAGAGAAAGGAAGTGGCTTGTCTAAAGCCTGTGCAGCTGGGTACTGGTCAGCACCCTGGCCCCTGACTCATAACAATTATTTGACAACATGCTGCTCCCAGGTTTGTGAGCAAGCACAAGTCATGGCTACCTGCTCTGTGTGTGTGTGTGTGTCTGTGTGTAAGTGACTTAACACAGAGAGACACACTAAAGTTTAAACCAATGAAACACCTTTTGCTGAAAGTATGGATCCTCAACAAGCAGAATTTATTATGAAATACCCAGTCCTTTTGCTAAGAGTTCAAATTAAAGGAGTATACAGTAACCTCTATTTACATCGAAATTGCTAGGTTAAAAGTTAGATTTACCAAACAGTTGAATTAAGATGTAATTATTAGCATTACCAAAAGAATTAGCCACTCTTTGAAAGTATTCCCCACAGGACTCCCTTAGACAGCATTTACCATTTTAGAGTACATTTTAAATTGGGTTTGATTGATGGAAATTCTATCTACACGCAGCCTTCTAGGAACACAACTTTTGTAGAAAAAGAAAGGATGTGGAAAGTGCTTTGTTAAAACCATAAAATGCCACATAACTTTAAGGTACAACCACTACGTACTTTTAAGGATCTTGCAACTAACAGAACAAAGCAGAGTAATAACCAAATAAAACTAGATTACAGTGTGAGAATTTGGTTTATACAGTAAGCTGAGCTCATCCTCAGCACTCATT
Source organism: Tamandua tetradactyla (assembly GCF_023851605.1). NCBI lineage: Eukaryota > Metazoa > Chordata > Mammalia > Pilosa > Myrmecophagidae > Tamandua > Tamandua tetradactyla. Next base: position 17,979,802 of record NC_135343.1, read on the forward strand.
TTGGGACAGGAAGGGCAAACTAGTTGCCTTTCTGGACATTTCTGAGTGCTGTTTGAGATACGAAATTCTCAAATAATCTTAGATCTGAAAATAATCCTAGAGCAATTGTTCTCAAACTTAAGCATTTGCATTGGGTTAGCTGGGAGACAGCCCCCATTGAGAAGGGATCCTGGCAGGTGTGCATTTAACAACTCAGGTGATTCACGTCAGAATCTCAGAGTCAGAAGTGCCTAGAAAACACGGAGCCCATCCCTTCTCCCTTTAACTTGGGGAAGCTGGAGGCAAGAGATATGGCTTCCCAGAGGCTCCATATCTGACTAGTGTCAGAGCTAAGATTTTATCCTCCAGGTCAGGGCCCTTTCATGCATTTTGCAATTTGAATAGAACATTCTCACTGCATCTGTCTCATTCAGTCTGTCTCTGTTTCTCTCTCACCTTTACCTGTGCTCTCCATATACTCTCTTCCCTCTTTCTCTTCCTTCTCTCCTCCCTCTCCTCCTACCCCACCTCACTCCATTCTCTTTCCCCTCCTTAGTCTCTCTCTGCACTGCCCCCATCTCGCTTTACTTTCTTGGTCCTCAGAATTTTTTTTTTTTGTATCCTGTATGGCAGGGTCACATTTGATTCTTTTTCCATGTGAGTATCCCGTTACTGCAGCACCATTTCTTGAATTTTTGTGTGGTTGGTTTTGTTTGTTTATTTTTGGGTGAAGTGCATGGGCCGGGAATCGAACCCAGGTCCCCCACGTGGCAGGCAAGAATTCTACCACTGAACCATCCTCGCACCCAGTCCTTAGGATTTTACTCCTCTTCTGAAATACTCAACTCTGTGTTGTGCCCCAGAAATGATGTTGAACCAAAATTCTTGTTAAATGTCACTGGCCTCTGCTGCGTCGGGAACCAGTGACTTGATCATTGCCTCCTCTGATGTTAATTGCACCTCCACCCACCCTTTATGTCAGCGCTTCTGCTGCACGTTAGCATCCGGGGAGCTTTGAAGAGACTGCCAGTACCCACACTCACCCCCAGAGAGTGTGATTCAGTTGCTGGGCTGGGGGCAGCACTCGCACAGTTCATCAGCTCGCGGGGTGAGTCTAATGTGCACCCAGTGCCATGCCATATGAGTTCTAATTATTTCTGGGTACCTGCTGAACCTAATTTACCAGTTGGTGTGGGCGAAATTGAGGGAGTCGCGCTTTCAAAGAGGTGAATGGATTCGCAAAAACTGTTTACTTTCCAAATGCATATAAGCTGCACCACCTCTCCCCCCAGTCTTAGCCAGTGCCCTTGCCTATTAAAAAATAAATGAATTTAAATGCCATTTTCTATAGCCTCTGTTGGGTCTTGGAATAAAGCAAATCTCCTGCCTATGAAAAATGTCCTCATCTCTAGGGGACGGGCAGGGAAAGTAAGGAAAGGAGAACGCAGACTTCTTTTGGGTCAAGAAGCCTCGATCCGGTCCATCAGTGGTTCTGAATTTGACTCCATGTTAGAATCACCTGGAAGCTTTTAAAACTCCCTATGCTAGAGTATTCCCCAGACCATTTAAATCCAAATCTCTGAGGGCGAGACCAAGACATCAATGCGTTTTAAAGTGCCCCACCCTGTTGTTTTAAAGGTTTAAGGGTCCCTGGTTGGGAGCATCACGGGAGCAGCTAATCAAGGTCTTCTGGATTTCTGAAGTGGTGGAGAGACGTGAAGGATCACAGAGGAGGTGCTGCTAAGGGCAGGGCCGGGTGCTGGGGACATCACTCATCAGACGCCACGTGGGTGACTTTCCCAGGGGCTCTTCATGTCTGCCTTGATCCCCTGTTGCCTTCTAATCTCTGGGCTATTTCCTGTCTCTCTGTTCAGAATTCTGGCTACCCAAAGGACCATAGCCTACGTCCTGGAGCAGCAGCTCCAATCTCAGCTGTACCTTGCTAGAAATGCAGATCCTCAGGTCTCCGCGCAGACCCATGAAGCGCACTCTTGGGTGGGGCCAGCGACGTGTGCTTTGGTCTGTCCTCCAGATGACTTGGGCTCAAGATGGAGAACCACAGGCCCAGGGGGTGGTTTTATATTCACGAGTTTGGGTCACATCTGCAAGTCTATTTTATTTTGTTTACCGGGGACTAATGCCTAAATGCATACCTTTAGCCTATAACTAGAAAAGACTAACCCTTGGCAAAGTTTTCAGTTTAGATGATGATCTCTTCAGTGTCCCAAACTTTCTCAATGCTCCCCCCCCCCCACTTGGAAGGCTCTCACTGGAGGGGAATCTTGGAGTGCACGATTTTTTTAGGCCACCCAGAGATGCTAGGTCAGGAAGAGAACAGGTCTGAAACTCATCCACACAGATGTCTCTTATGATGTTATCGAAAGGAGTCTGTATCTCCCAACCAAATGAAAACCTGCGGTTTCCTTATCTCCAAAAACTCAAATCAGAGTCAAAAGATTTAGATGCTAGTTTGAAAGTTTATGAAGAACTTAAGGTTTTCTTGTGATCAAATACTTCCTTATCAATACTGCCTGGTCAATTTGTCTTTTATTATAAAATCACTGGAGAACATCTAATGAAATGTAACTTCATGTTGGCAATAACACAGCATGAAGTTCCTGCATTTCTGTTCTGGAGGAGGATTAAAAGACAAATTAAATTGGTCCATCTAATTTTAACATAAGCCAACAGGAAAATAGAAAACATCTATGGAGGGGTGCATATTTACTCAAGATCCTTGGCTATAGACTTCTGGAAGAGAAATGTTTAGAATTGGTTGATTGTTATAAAACAGACACACACATAAAACGCTCATTTCAATGCACTACCATGAAAGGAATCTCATCCATGGAACCAATTACACGTCAAGAAATGCACATACTTACTGCATTATGAGTCCTGCAGGGATTTGTACATTGTTTAGAACTTGGTATGGGTTTTATTTTCTTAAATGGCATTTTAATCAAAATAGACATTTTTGGAGCTATAAGTAGATAAATTACAATGTGTTTAATACCACAGTGCTGGCATTTCACTCAGCTAATAGTGGCAGTGGAGGGGGGAGTGTCAAAAAACTCTTAAGAGCTTCTTTCCCTAAAATAACTAATAATCTAGATGAGGAAACAATAGGAACGCACAACAAGCACCCCGAAAATGTGTATAATTAAATGTTTAATGAGTGAATATCAAATTGAATAATAAAGACTGCAAGTACTATAATAGTTCAGAGAAGAGAAGATTCCAATGTTCTGTTCTGATAGGGAAAGGTTTCTTGGAAGACTTAGATCTTAGAAGATGCGAAGGATGGGGAGGATTTGGATTAGGAGAGAGGGGAAAGTAAGTATCCTAGGAAGGATGACTGATGTGATTAGAAGCTCAGAGGAAGGACTAAACTGTGGCTTCTGGGAGGGGCAGTCAGGAGACCTGGCCAGGATGGAGAGAGCAGGAGAGGAAGGAGGGAAGCTCATGGAATGAATGACGCATTCAGGAATGAATGAATGACCTCTGGACAGCAGAGGCGCCCGAGTTTAGACCAGCTACCCCAACCTGCCAAATTGAGCTCTCAGTTGTAGGCTATTCAAATGCTTTAGGCAGATGTTCTTTCTAAACTGTTCATAGAGTGTTCGTTTGCCTCTAAAGTAGCTCCTGCAAATGGCTGAGGATATAGTGAGTCCTGTCTGAATACTTTTCTGCTATTTCCCCCCTCAGTTACAGTATAATTTACATACAGAAAAATAAGCCCTTTTTAGCATATAGTTCTACACGTTTTGACTAAGACATACACTCACATAACCACTTAAACAATCAAAATATGTTCTGTCATCACGCCAAATTTTCCCAGTACCTTTCCCCTTTCAAACTCTTCCTCAACCACTTGTTTCTGGCTGCACTGCCGGCCTCTTTTAAGTGCCTATAGTTCTGCCTTTTCCAGAATGTCATTTAAATGGAATCATACCATATGTAGCTTTTGGAGTCTGGCTTTTTTCATTTAGCATGTTTCATTTAACATTCATCCATGTTGTTGGTTGGCTGTATAAGTAATTTGTTCCTTTTTGTTAGTGAGTAGTATTCTAACATACTGATGTACTTAGTTTGCTTATTTATCCATTCTCCAGTTCAGGGACATTTGGATTGCTTCCTATTTTTGTGAGTACAAATGAAGCTGCTACAGATATGGTTTTTTTGTGTGAGCATACATTTCCTTTCATTTGAATAAATTTCTAGGAGTGGGATATTGGCTCATGCGTGCTATGTGTATGGTAATTTTAAAAGGAGCTGCCAAAGTTTTTCCAAAGTGGCTGAACCATTTTGCATTTTTACCAGCTGTGTTATACACTGCTGTTCCAGTTACTTTGCATCCTTTCTAGCCCTGGCATTTCCACATTTCATTTTATTATTATTAATTTTTTAACGTTAGTCATTCTAAAATATATATAGTCTTATCTCATTGTGCTTTGAATCTTCATGTTTCTAAAGACTAATGATGTTGAGCATATTTTCATGGGCTTAATTGACATATGCATATCTTCTTTGGTGAGGTGTCTTTCAAATATTTTTCCCATTTTTTTAATTGAGTTGCTTTTTTTTCTTATTAAGTTTTTTAAATTTAATTTTTTATTAGAGAAATAGTAGATTTGCAGAAACATCTTGCAGAAAATATGGAGTTCTCATATCCTGACCCCCCAACTCCTGCAAACACAGTCGTCCTTATTATTAACATTTTTCATCAATGTGGCAACTTTGTTATAATTGCTGAAACAATCTTATTATAATTTACCATGAATTCTATTTCATATTTTATATTAAGGCTCACTGTGTTATACAGTTGTTTTTAAATTTTTATTCTAGTAGCATTTATACAACCTAAAATTTCCCCCTTTAACCACACTCAAATAAATGATTCATTCGTAATGTTGTGCCACCATCACCACCATCTATTACCCCCAATTTCCCATCACCCCAAACAGAAATTCTGTATCAATTATGCATCACTTCCCTATCCCCTACCCCCACCTCAGCCCTGGTAACCTGTATTCTAGTTTCTGACTCTGAATTTACTTATTCTAATTATTTCATATCAGTGAACTCACACAAAATTTGTCCTTTTGTGTCTGGTTTATATTACTCAAGACAATGTCTTCAAGGTCCAGCCGTGTTGTCACATGTATCAGAACCGACTTCATTTTTCCTGCGGAATAGTATCCTAGTTTCTGTATATATCACCTTTGGTTTATCCATTCATTGGCCGGTGTACACTTAGGTTTCTTCCCATCCTTTGGCAATTGTGAACAGTGTCACTTGGAACACTGGTGTGCAAATACCCGATTGAGTTCCTGCTGTCTGTTCTTTGGAGTATATACTTGGGAATGAGGTTGATAAATCATGTGGTAATTCTATACTTGGTTTTCTGAGGAGCCCCAAACTGTTTTCTGCAGGGGATGCACATTTCCACCAACAATGAATGAGTGTTCCTTTTGCCCTACATCCTCTCCAGTACCTTCTCTTTTTTGGTAGTAGCCGTTCTAGTGGGTGTGAAATGACATCCCTTTATGGTTTTGCTTTGCATTTCCCTGATGGCTAATGATGCTGAGCCTCTTTTCATGTATTGGCCATTTGTATAGCAGATGCAGTGAGGCTCCCCTTTGGACAGGCGTTTGGCCCAGGCTGCTAGCTGGAGAGGCAGGACGGCTCCAGAATGGAGGAGGGGTGCCTTCCTGAACACTGCAAACTTTTTCCTCAGTCAGGTAGTTTGAAACAACAAATGATATGGCAATTTCATTTTAGTTCTCCTGCCTTTCATTAACATTATTTTAACTGCTCTTCTAATAGGCTTGATCTGGGCCAATGGTCACTGCTCTGTTTTGAGAACAAAGATAATGTTTATTAACAAAACAGAAGCATTAATTTCAGTTTTTGTAACTTGGGAATTGAGGAGCACACAAGATAATTTGATTTAGGTTTAGAGAACCATTGATTCGAAGACTTTCTTCCTTGCCTGGCTCAAGTAAGTGTAAACTTTTTGTCCTAGGAGGTTGTTGTGTATGTGATAATTGTGTTTGTTCCTATATCACCTCTTACATATTCTCCTGCCTTTCAAGGTTCTGTGTCAAATGACTGGAGTCAATACAAATTAGCTGAAAGTGGGGGCCCTGGCCTTTTCTCTGCTACTTCCTTCCACTTCCTGACGTGTGCTGGGGTGTGATGTGGGCTTGCCTGTGTGGGTTTCCAGTTGATGTTGCTTTGCCAGCAGTCTGATTTCCGAAACAACTTTTGGAACATCTCATCAAACCTGATATTCGCTTCAAAGAAAGTGGCCTCTCCCCTTCAAGGTTGCTAATAATTTTCCATAAAGCTTTCATTTTTAACCTTTGAGAAGGAAACTACATTATTAAAAAAAAAAATCTATAAACCACCTGTAGGAGAAATGCAAACAGTGTGACGGAGTTTTCTCGAGTAATTGTTCCAATTTCTATATGAGATGCAAAGGGAAACAAATGTCCACTTCCAATTCCTTGAGGTGTGTGTGGCGCGGTGGGGAAAACGAAGCCTGGAGCTGGACAGATCTTGTTACAAGATCAAGCTCTACCACCTAATGACCGTGTGAATTTGGGAGAGGCTCTTCGATTTTCTTGGCCTCAGTTTCCTCATTTGTAGAAAGGAGAGGATACCAATCTTTCAGGGTTGTTTTGTAAACTAGAGATATGTTTCAATCGCACACTGTGCAGTAAACAGTCCCTATTATTTCTATTATTGTATTTCTGGTGGATTTTTATCTTTTGCTTTAGATCTCTCAAGCACCCAAAGTCTTTAACTATAAGATCTCTAAAATGTATCTCCTGCCACCAGTTTCCCTGCAAGTCCTAACAACACTTTCTGCCCCACCATTTTTTCACCTTCATAACACAACGTCCTAAGAGGATCTCAGGTTCATCCAGGCTGAACTGATAGTGCTCCATAACTCTGCAGCCCCCCAGAAGGTCTGTATTAACAGAGCTAAAGCTTCAAGCCTAAGGGACGAGGCTTACACAGTGACCCTAGATGCATCAGAGGTGATTATTGGGTTTTTGTTTTATTTATTTTCCCGAACCAGTGCTTTGCCAGTGTCCCCAACTTCCCCACCTGTTCTAGTTTGCTAGCTGCCAGAATGCAACACACCAGAGACAGGTTGGCTTTTAATAAAAGGGGATTTATTTTGTTAGTTCTTCAGAGGAAAGGCAGCTAACTTTCCACTGAGGTTCTTTCTTACGTGGAAGGCACAGGATGGTCTCTGCTGGTCTTCTCTCCAGGCCCCTGGGTTCCAACAGCTTTCCCCAGGGTGACTTCTTTCTACATCTCCAAAGGCCTGGGCTGAGTTGCAAGTGCTGAGATGAGGAATGCCTAGCTGCTTAGGCTGTGCTACGTTGCACTCTCTCATTTAAGCACCAGCCAATTAAGTCAAATGTCACTCATTGCAGCAGACACGCCTCCTAGCCGACTCCAGATATAATTAGCAACAGATGAGGTTCACGTACCATTGGCTTATGTCTGCAGCAACCAGACTAGGTATGCTTACCTGGCCAAGTTGACAACTGAGTCTAACTAACACACCACCCATAGGAGCTGGTCTGCCCTACTCACTTCATAGGCACTGGGATCCAGTGATGGTGATTCTAATGCAATCTGCACCCACAAAGTCTTCATTATTCCTCTGCCTCTCTCCCTAGGCAGTATAGAAGTGTAACAAGGTATAAACACAGGACGTAGCACCTGGGGGATACTTGATAAATTTGGGTTGAGTGAATGAACAATTCTCAGTTAAAAAATCTTCCTGCTTGGTTTATCTTTTGTCCCTCGAATTGGGTATGCATGGCTGTACAACAAATCACCCTAACAACAAACGTTGACTCTCTCCCACTGTTTCTGTGCATCAGGAATTCAGGAACAGCTTTAGCTGGGCAGCCAGTCTCAAGGTCTGTCGTGAGGTGTCTGTGAAGGTGTTGGCTGGGGCTGCAGTCTCCTGAGCCTTGGCTGCGGCTGGTGGGTTTTGTTCCCTCCATGCTGAGAAGTCTCTGCTGGTTCTTATCAGGAGGCCTTGGTTTCTCCCCGCCCGTATTCTCCATTGGGTGGCTTGAGTGTTCCCATGATACAAGTGGCCTTCCCCTGGAGTGAATGACCCAAGAAAGGGCAAGGCAGAAGCTATGATGTCTTTAATGACATAACTTAGGACGTTACCCTCCGTTGTCTCTGCAGTCTGGTGTTGGTTGCACAGCCATGAGGTCAGCCCTATGCAGTGTGGGGTGACTGCCCAGGATGTGAGTTCCCCGAAGCGTGGATCACAGGGGCTCATTTGGAGGCAGCCTACCCTGATCTCTCATTTAACCATTTCTTATTTCCTCTGGAAGCTGTGAAGCTCTGTTCTACCTCTAACTTCCCTCTGGATAGATTTCAGTTCTCTCTTGTTAAGCATTCCTTGACATATTCAAGAGAGCCAGAACCCCCATACCTCAGAGATGGGTGGCTTGCTTTGGCCAGTGGCGGTGCTGATCCATTGCTGGGGGGATTCTTGAGACTCTTAAGACTAAACAGTAGACTTGAACCCAACCTAGCTTTTGTCACCGATTCCCAGTTATTGCTAAGCCAAGACCTATGAGAAGGGCAGGTGGGTGATTGCAGTGTTGGCAGGGCCTAAATTTCTGTATCAAGAAAATGCTACTCAGTGTTCATGATTTGCAATGGATGGAGGTGCCCTAAGGGTACAACGACTGAGGAATGGAAGGGGGAGCTGTGCTGTTACATACAGTGGACGACTAAGCCACTGCTAGAAGGAATAAAATTGTGAGTCATGCAACCAAGTGAGTGAATCTTAAGGATGATATGTTGAATAAATTGTCAGAAACAAGAAGACAAATATTGTCATGCCTCCCTCGTGTGTGTTAACTATAATGTACAAACTCAGAGAATTGAAGTTGAGAGCAGGGGCTTATCAGGTTGGGGACTATTGTAAAGGATCCTAGATTGTAAACTCTTATAGCGGTCACATCTATTCAAGAGTTGGGACTGATATTTCTAAATTCTGAGATATTGAGCTGTTTGTATATAACCTGGTCGTTTCCTGAAACTGTGGGTATCTATGTGACACCTGAGACTCAGAGTTAGAGCTCTGAAGCTTTGAAAGTCAGCTTCAAATTCAGCTGTTAAAAAGACTGCAACTGTTCAGCAACTGTTAAAAAGACTGAAAAATTGATCAGACTTTGACTAGCGATAAAGGAAGCTGATCTGGATAGGACTAAGGTAAATCAGAATACAGGGTAAAGGATGATGTGGTCCATAGTTTAAAACTTCAACTTCTGTGTAAGTGCCAAAGGGAGAGATGTTTATTTGGTGCAAAATTTATATTTTGGGTACCACATCATTTAAGTTAACTTGTATTACTTGAACACCATAATTACATGGACTCTTGAATAGAGTAAGAAATCATGTTGGTTTGTACAGTAAATGTGATATTTCAATATATCCCAGAGTAATTTGGGCAGGAATAAAAAAAAAATTTGCAAAGTCCCTTTGGAGGACTGAGGAGAAAGAAGGAAATATTCAACTTCCCTACCTGGGGAATTCCTGATATTCTTGCAAACAGTGGGGACAATCAATTCAATAGGCTGAGCCCTCAATCTGGGGCTCACTCCTATGAAGCTGATTCCTGCAAAGGAGAGGCTGAGCCTACTGATAATTGTGCATAAGAGTCACCCCTGGAGAGCCTCTTTTGTTGCTCAGATATGGCCTCTCTCTCTAAGCCAACTCAGAAGGTGAACTCACTGCCCTTCTCCTACATGGGGCATGACTCCCAGGGGTAGAAATCTCCCTGGCAACGTGGGACTTGACTCCCAAGGATAAGCCAGACCTGGCATCGTGGGAATGAGAAAGCCTTCCTAACCAAAAGGGGGAAGAGAGAAATGAGACACAATAAAAGCCGCAGTGGCTGAGAGATTTTGGATAGAGTCGGGAGGTTATTCTAGAGGTTATTCTTGCACTTTGTATGAATATTCCTTTTTGGTTTATGGTGTATTGGAGTACCTAGAGGGAAGTACCTGAAACTGTTGAACTGTGTTCAAGTAGCCCTGATTCTTGAAGAACACTGTATAACTAAATAACTTTTACAATGTGGCTGTGTGGTTGTGAAAACGTTGTGTCTGATGCTCCTTTTATCCAGGGGATGGATGGATGAGTAAAATTTTTAGAAAGGATTAAAAAAGTAAATAAATAACAGGGAGAGATAAAGGGTAAAGATTGGGTAGATTGAAATAGTATGGGTCAATGAGGGTGGGATAAGGGTATGGGATGTATGAGCTCTTTTTTTTATCCTTTTATTTTTTTGGAGTGATGCAAATATTCTAAAAATGATCATGGTGAAGAATGCACAACTGTGTGATGATATTGTGAGCCACTGATTGTAAACTGTGGCTGGACTGTACGTGTGTGGCTATTTCTCAATAAAAATATTTTAAAAAATAAAAAAAAAGTAGAAATAAAAGAAAATGCCACTGCCTGTAAGTAATCATATCATTCTTGGGCTGCCCTGAGATCTTTCAGGTATAGGATGAAGTTGTGGTTTTAAGAGAAATGTTGGGCAGTTGACCACTTCTTCTCCTGCCCCAGAGCCCTGGTGACCATGGACATGTCAGCAAGAAATCTGGCCAAGATGCAAGGAATAGGCCTCTGGGGAATCTGGCCTCTGTTTTTACTTCATGAGCTCCAAGAACTGAGCAGACTGGATTGTCCTTGTGCTTTTGTGGTCTCACAATATTCTCAGATTCATCAAGCTTGGGAGGGGGGCGGACGGGAAAGGAGCCACTTCCCCCCTTTCCTCATTTTCTCGGTATTGCAGATGTGTAGACATGCAAACCAGAATTTAGCTGCTCTGTCTGTTGGTTTGCAGAGTTGTTAGAAATAGATTTTTCTCTTCACACAGTGATTGTTCATTCTCCTATCACTGTGGAGGACAGTTCTGAGGGATATAGGAGTTGCTGAGACCCTAGGGAGCAAATCTTAGGAATCTGGCAGGCTTGCTAGACTGCAGCATTCCCTGGCTGGGGAGAAATTCTAGAAGCAGCTCCAGAAGTGTGAGCACCATGCATCTGTGCATGCATGCATGCATATGTGTGTGTGTGTGTGAGAGAGAGAGAGAGAAAGAAAGAGAGAGAGATAAATATTGCTTCTGTGAGCCTTGAGGAGGTGTTGGTTGGGCCATGGGATGCTGTCAGTTGGTCAAAGGATTATTTATTGCTTTTGACCTTCTCATCTCTCTCTCCATTTGCAGAGTTTTCGTCGCAGTCTTAGCGGAACACAAAACTTGTAAGAAAAAGTTTGAATTAAGCAGGTTTTTAAATGCTGCAAAAGACAAGGGCAACAGCTATGCCCATTGTAGGTGTTTCCATAGAAAGACCTGGGGCTGGCTCACCTGCGCTGAGCTGCTGGAGGGGGAGCCATCCTGCAAGGCCCTGCCCTGGAAACTGCATGGACTGGGGCTGCAGGAGGGGGGATGGCGGCAGCACGAGCCTGCGGGCCGCAGTGCTAGAGGACAGGGTGAGATGACAGTGTTATCTAAGACAAATCTGTCTGCCATCTGGAATGGGGTGGGGTTCATCTGGACAGTTACCAGGCTGTACTTTGTGACTTAATCATCATCTTTACTTCATTTTATCTTCTTTCTTTCTTCATCTCCTTTGACTCATCCTTCTGTTGGTGCCTTTCTGTTTTCTTCTTTTTATCCTCTGACTCCCTGAAACTCTCCTTCTTTCCCAGATATTCCAATGAAAAATACTTGCCCAGTTTCAGAACTCCTCCAGGACTCCAGATCTCTTGGGGAGAGGCCATGTATGTGTATGTGTGTGTGTGTTTCCTTAACCTCGAAATATTAGCAAGAGCTCAAAGCTGCCTTAGCAAAGAAGGAGCGTGGGGAAAATAAAAAGTTAGTTCATTGCAGTATTTTGGGAGAATCTCCCAGCACTTACTTTTGGGATGTCACATGGAGCCTGAAATGAGGTGGCTGGGGGCCACTTGGACACTGGAGGGTCTACGTTCAACCTTCCTCAACACTGCCCTGCCACTGAGCAGATAAATGTGCGGTGGCTGAAATAAACAGGACTGGTTGTGCATGGATTTTCCAATAAATATCCTCAGAACCTTTTTTTGAGTGGGATGCTTGTGCCATAAAAAGTCTCCTTAGGGGTGGGCCGTGGTGGCTCAGTGGCAGAGTTCTCACCTGCCATGCTGCAGACCCAGGTTTGCTTCCCGGTGCCTGCCCATGTAAAAGAAAAAAAAATGTCTTGGTTATTTTTGGGGGTTGCTTGGCATTGACCCCCCTTCCCCACAACCACCAACACATGGAATATGGAACACACAGACACCCTGCTGAGACCTGAGCATCGCTGTCCTCCAGGGATTTTTAAATATGGCATTTCAGAAACATAAACAATGGACAGAACCAGCCCTGTGGAACAGGAGCTCCGAAGTGCTGAGGCGCCCAAGAATTCAGCAATAGCTCAGTTTCCTGTGATTCATCCCAGGCCATCACTGGCACCAGCAGCGACTCGGGTCCCACCCTTGGCCGGTGTCCACATTTGGATTTCCCAGGCTGGGAAATAGCTGGGCTTTTGCTCTGTGGTTTCCTCTTGCTAAGTAGTGACTTTTCCTGGGTACCAGAGGCCTGTAGTAAGGTACTGTGGACGCTCCCGTTATGTAACCTTGAATAAATGAATGCATGCATACAGACCGGCAGGCAGGGGACAGGCACACTGCCTGCTTAAATGAAATCACCGTTCCCCAGACCCTCCGCATATGATGTGCCTCAGACAGTGAGGGTGCTGGAAGCGGGCACTGGCCTTGCGGCGTCTCCCTGAGCTGTCTCCCACAGAGAGGAACCCCTTGTCAGCTAATCACAAGTTTTGCTCCAGTTTATGCCAGTGATCCACCTCCACCCCCACCCCCCACCAGTGCCTGGCCTTTTCCCGTATTTCCTATAAAGCACAAACCATCTTGTTTTGTTCTAATGACTGGACAGAGCATAAGCTGTGCCACAAACCCAGAAAAGATCTTCAGAAAGTGAAGAGGAGAAAGAAGGACCCGTTTATATTAAATTTGAGATGCTAATCTCACAGTGTCACCAGCAAGCTCAGATTAGATCACCCCCAGAATAAAGCAGGGTGACCATTGCAGACCTCTCCTCTCAGGGTGTCTGACCCGCATCGATAGAGATAGCATAGAATAATCTCTGTGACGGATTAATTGCTGTTTCCGCTTTCCTGTTTTGAACAGAAATTTTCTTTAATGTATTGTGTGAGTACAACATGTGGAACATATCCTTTGGTGCCACATAAATATTTACTTAATATTTGAAACTCACTCTCATGAGGCATTTATTTAACTTGAGAATATTGTCATCTTTTTTCTCCTGAAAAATACAAGGCACTACTCCTTTGATTTTCAGCGCCTATTTTTTCTTTAACAAACTTTTTATTTTGGAATAACTTTAGATTTACAGAAAGTTGTAAAAAGGTAGTGCAGAGTTTCCATCTCCCCTTCACCCAGCTTCTCCCAAGGTTAGCGTGTTAGGTAACCAGTGTACATCTGTCAAAACTAAGAAATTAGCATTGGTGTGTTACCGTTACCTAAACCACAGACTTTACTTGGATTTCACCAGTTTTCTCACTAATGCCCTTTTACTATTCCAGGATCCAGGTGAGGATCCCACATCAGCACCTACTTTTGTTTTGTTTTCCTTCCGTTGATCTTGCATCTTTCACTAATAAATCCATAATGACATTACTGAGAATTACTGAGAGGGAGAATTGAATATTCTCCTCAGGCATCGAGGAGGAGAGGCCCAATACTGGCTTTTGTCATCCTAGCTAATCATAACACTGCTATGGGATTATTAAGGTAATTCCTTGCTTCCTTACAGAGACCTGTCTAATAAGGACAGAATTCAGAATTTCTCAGAACAGCAGTTGAGGGGGTAGGGCCATGTTCCATCTGTCTTGGGGCAGGAGTTTAACCTCTGCTCCGAACAGTGCCTGAATTTTATTGTATGGCCTTTGGGGGGTTCTCAGTGTGCGTTTTTGTTTTTATATGTTTGAATATATTTATCTTTTTCTGTTTCTCATTTTATACAATAGATATACACTACAAACGTGTTTCTTGGTTTTCTTTTTCTGTTTATTGTTTCTTGATGGATGTAGCACGCCAGCTGGTTTTAATATCTGCATTAAATTACATTGCATGGGTATGGTATGGATTGATCAGTCTTCTTAAGCTTTCATTGGTAACCTCTAGGCAGTAGCAGGGGCAGATATGAGGAGAGGTGGGTGGGCAGCAGCCAAGAGGGGACTTCCATGAAATGAAAACATTTCAGCCACCCTAGTACTTTGCCTAAATAACTGTCAAACCCTGTAGTGTAGATATTCAAAAGCGAAGAAACAACAGCTACCATCATGGAGCACCAGCACTGGGTTAAACACCCTCCATCCATGATGTATTATTGTGCAGACACATGCGACGCTGTGGCATGAACATGAGGTATTCTTTCATATTCATGAGATATGAATATGAATATACACATTGGGGCTGGTGGGACTCAGGCCATTCTGTTGTCCTTGCGAGGTCTGGATGGATTGGCCAAGGTGGGAATTCCGGAACTGACCGTTGCCACAATTGACAGTTGTGTGACTTTCAGCAAATTATTTATTTAACCTCTTGACACCTCGGTGAATAATACTTCACCACATTAGATGTATCTAAGGCATTTACATAACTTATGTATATGTAACAGTACATCATATTTATGTTACAGTACCTCAAGTTTATGTATTAACACCCCATTTATGTAATGATAACCCATGCATATATAATCTCACCTCATGTATATGTAATCACCTCTCATGTATATGTAATACTATCTCATGAATATGAAAGAATACCTCATGTTCATGCCACAGCGTCGCATGTGTCTGCACAATAATACATCACGGATGGAGGGTTTTTAACCCCATGCTGGTGCCCCATGATAGTAGCTATTGTTTCTTCGCTTTTGAATATCTACACTACAGGGTTTGACAGTTATTTAGGCAAAGATACTAGGATGGCTGAAATGTTTTCTTTAGCGTTTCCACGTAAAGGTACCTGCCCTGAGGTCTAGATATGTTCTTTGCTTGGGTTTCAAGAAGAATCTTCCCAGGAGCCTCCCAAGCCTTTTCTCACACTAGCCAGGTGGCTTCCCGCTCTTGTTCTAGAGCAAATGCAGCATTCCTTGCCCCATCTGATTATCCCAACAGTTTCCGAAGTCTGAAAATCCACTCTGCTTTCCCAAGCCCCTGAAGGGTGGGGTGAGGGAGATAATGTGGACCGACCCCTTACCCCATCTCACCACGGTGGGTGTGGACCATCCGCGGGCGGCGGGACCCCGGCAGCGCAGGGTGCGGGGGGGGGGGGGTGCGGGGAGGTCTTACGGGGTGGGGCATGATGCTGCTTCCCTCTCTCACTAACGGTGTGTCAGAGTGTCCTGTTGACTCCAGGGAGAGAGTGCAGCTGGCACTTTCTTAGGTCAGTATTGGAAAAGCCTCAGTGGCAATTCCAGGCCACCACCCCAATGTCACTGGACACGGGGAGAGATGCCAGCTGCTGCCCCCGAGCCGCTCTACTCCCCACTGCCTGGTCGCTAGGAGGAGAAAACTCCCTGCAGTGAGTGCCAGGCTCCAGAGGAAACTCGAGAGTCATGGGCTGAACCCATTTCTTTTGGGCTGTCAGTTGTTGATTTTTTTCTATTTCCTGCCACTTCTGGTCCTTCTACTGTAAGTTCTGTGGACCATCCTGGAGCTTCCCCTGGGGTGAAGGTGGGATTCTTGAAGACCCTCTTCCCCCAGTTCCCAGGAAGGCCAAATGGGGTGGGTGCACACAGCGGCCGCGGCCACCAGCCTCCCCGAGATGCACGGGCAGTTTGGAAAGTCCTCCCATTGGCCTAATCAGTCCCCACGCCCAGGGTCAGTACTAGTGTAGGTTAGTCAGGGTATCTTGGTAAGCAAATATTATTTTTGTTGTGATCATCTTAAAAATCAAAATTAAAGGGAAAAGATGTCAACGTTTTAAATAAGAATGTGATCATCTTAAATGAGACCGTGATCTGTAGTACTTAGTCTCAGGCTCCAACGTGACCCGGCACTGTTTGTGCCTGCTTGGGGCTTAGGCTGAGACATTGCATCACCCTCTTGAAAGATAAGAAAACAGAAGCCCAAAGAGATTAAGTGACTTATTTAAGGACATAGAGTAAATTGGGGGGGCAAAGGCAAAATTTGTCCAGCTTCCTAATCCCCCATTCAACCACACTACCCGAAAAAGAGGGTCAAAAGATGGGAGCACACACCCACAGAAGGAAGCAGGCCTTGCAGCCCACCTGCCATCAGAAAGACCCCTGTGTGCCTGTGGTGAGGAGCAATAGGGTGCCCAGAGGTGGCTGATGTGTATATGGTTCAGTCTGGCCCAGGCTCTTGGGTCAAGTGTCTTTGGCATGGTCGACCCTTGGATTGGGCTGTTCTTGATTCATGTGTCCTAGGCAGGAGTGCTGGCATGGCATCCAGGAGTTCACACACCTGGGCTTGATAGAATTTCCCTGCCAGGTATTCTTAAACAGAAAGGCCTCCCAAGGACTCGGAGGCTAATTGCCCTTGACCTTGTGTGGGGAATGCGTCCAGTTCTGTCGATTCCCTCTTTGGGCAGGAGGATGTGAGGTTGGGTGAGGGTCAGGATGGGGGGACAGTGAAACCAGCAATGACCAGACAAGCCAGTGAAGGTGACACGGGGTCCTTTGTAGGGGCTGCCTCTCCCTAAGGCTGTGTGTGTTCCTCTAGTCTAGACTGAGAAGTTTCACCCCCCAAGGAAAAGGGGCGGCCAGGCGAGGTTGGATAGATAGACAGTAACTGGTTGCTGTGGACTCCTTATTGCTGCTCCCGCCACCTGCCTGCAGTCTGTCACAGATTCTCCTGAGTGTCGGGCCATAAAATCTTCATGGGCGTGAGAGCTCCGAGGAGTGTGAAGTTTGTAGGTGAATGGAATGGGGTAAACAGCATGCCTGGAATGTCACTGGAGGATGGGGTTACTGAGGACCTTGTCACTGCTGAAGACGTCTCGCTGAGCTTTTTGCTTTCTGAATTCTTGCCCTAGATCTGACCAGCCTGGATCATCATTTCTGCACAAACCTTTGCAAAGGGCATCCGGCTCTGGGTTGGCTTTTCCCTGAAGGGTCATTTCTCCTCCCAGGTGGCAGTCATAAAACAGGACCTGGAAAGTGTCAAATGGGCCCTGGGAGGGGGCCAGCCTGGATGTTGCCGAGAGGCCACGGCCCAGGCACAGCCTGGGGTCCCTTGTCAGCGGTGCCTGGCCTCCAGAGAGGCTTCCCCTGCTGGGCAGCAGTGGACCCCCATTTCCTCAGTGCCGAGCCATGGGCAGTTGGGAAGCAGATGAAGTTTTTTCTTGTCTGTCTTGCTCTCCACGGCAACTTCTGGTGCCCTCACCCCCTTGCTCATGACACCCTTGCACCCCCACCCCCACTCTCCCCCCCAAATGTTGCCAAGTCCTGCCGAATAACACCCCTGCACATCATGAGGGCCTCCCTTCCGTGATCTAGACTGAACTGCTTTAAAAAGACAATTAAACAGCCGTAGGCAACACTTTTTCAAATGTTAATATACATAATCCCATTATTCTACTGTGACATAATTTTTACTTCTGTATTATCTTAACCTGCAAATATATTTTACATTGGGTTGTGTTATTGTGTATTGCTTTCACAATATGTTAGCAAATTTCTCCATGTTTCTATATTATTTCAGTGTTTAAAATTGCTATTGATGTAATGTAATTCATCACACCATTCTCCTAATGTTAGACTTTGATGTTTTTTCTGTTTGTTAGCTAATGCAGATATGCACTAGGGAAACTATAAGTATATAGCGCTTAGATTCTGTTTAATTATTGACTTAGAGTTAATTCCTAAGGAATTGCCAAGTCGAAGGATATGAATCTCTTTGTGGCGTCTGCTATGGATTGCAATATTGCTTTCTGAAAATGTTATATCAACTTACATTGCCTCTAGCAGCGAGTGAATAAATCAGATTCACAGTAGCCTTGCCAATAGTCGATAATACCATTTAAAACAAATTTGTTGCTTTATTAGGTATTAAATGATATGCCAATGGGATGTCAAGACTGCTCTGTTTTACATTTTTTAAATTCCTAGTAAGAGTATTTTAAATTTCTCCTATAAATTTATGTTAATGTCATTTACAAATATATCCATTGGGCTCTTGATGGATATATTTGGATTGACTGATACATAGTCCTATGTGATAATCTTGCCAATTTAATCTGGAACGAATCATGGGAAATAATCACACAAATCCAGACTGTTGGAAAATTCTGAATATTCTGTAAAACAACACCCTAAACTCCTCATAAATGTATCGTAAAAAGGGGGAAAAATGTAAGGAAAGTATTCTAGATTAAGGAGACTAATCTAGAAATATGGTAACCAAATGCAATGCACAATCTCTGATTAGCTCCTGGTTTAAAAAGACATATTTAAGGACAAGCAGCGAAATTTGATTATGAACTATATATTAAATAATATATCTAGGTTCTCCAAGACACAGAATACTAAAAGAAGTATCAATATAATGATTCAGCATTCATAGTCATTTGTTGAATCCTCTTTTCTCTGTTATAAATCCTCCTTCTTCCATGATCCTTCTTCCAATCTTTAGGGGCATTTGATCTATGTCCATTCTAACTTTTTCATGTTGGAAAGGGTTGCCAATAATACGGGATGGGGGATGGAACTAGTTGGTGTTCTTGAAGAGGCTGGCCCCTCGGAGTTTCAGGACTTATCTGGCCTAGGAACCCATATGGAGGATGTAAGTTCCTGGAAAGTAATCATAGTGCATGAAACTTTTGTAGAATCTCAGAACCCTAAGTGTTCTTTGGGGTTTACAGGAATGGTTTGGTTGGGATTTAGCAAACCATATAGCAATATATAGCTGAAGCTTTCATAAGAGTAGCCTCTGGGCTCTTATTTGAGCTCTCTCAGCCACTGGTATCTTATTTTCTTGCATTTCTTTCCCCTCTTTTGGTTAGGATGGTGTCATGGTTAGGGACAGGTGTCAACTTGGCCAAGTTGTGGTACCTGTTCATCTGATTGGGCAAGCGCTGGCCTGTCTGTTGCAATGAGGACATTTCATAGGATTAGGTCATGATCACGTCAGCTACATCCACAGCTGATTCCATTTATAATCAGCCAAAGGGGAGTGTCTTCTGCAATTAGTGATGCTAAATCCAATCATGGGAAGCCTTTTAAGGAGGACTCAGAGCAGACAGGTTGCATTCCTGCTTTGGCTGGTGAGCCTCTCCTGTGGAGTTCGTCCAGGCCATCCATTGGAGTCATCGGCTTCGCAGCCTGCCCTGTGGATTTTGGACTCTGCGTTCCTACGGTCATGTGAGACACTTTCATAAATTTTATATTTGCAAGTGTTCCCTGTTGATTCTGTTTCTCTAGAGAACCCTAACTAATACATCTTGGTACCGGGAGTGGTTCTTAAGGAACAGAATCTTAAAAATGGGTTTTTATGAATGGTTTTCTACTCTGACTGGGCTCAGAGACACTAAGGACTCTGATTCCCGTAATCAGAATGACACTCCCAATCCATGGACTGAGTTGGCAAAGGAGATAGTCAAAATATCAACATTCGATTCTCCTAATGCTTCACTTGTACGAAGCCAGACTCTGGGGGATAATGTTTTTGACACCTTTACAGAGTTTTGTAGGAATAAGAGTTATAGAGATGTTGGTTGGTTGTTGTTAGATACACTGTCTACATTAAAGGGTGAAAGGGATGGGTTTAAGGCTTCAAACAAGAAGCTTAAGTGCCGTCTGAAAGATGTAGAGGTTTCTATGAGTATCCTGAAGGAAAATTTTATTTCCTGTAGCCGTAGACTTGAGATCTCTGAAAATCAGACTCAGAATCTTATTGTTAGAGTAGCAACTTTACAACGTAAACTGAAATCTCAGTCTTGCATGGTGTCTGCCGTTAAAGTGAGGGCATTGATTGGAAAGGAGTGGGACCCTGAAAAATGGGATGGTGACATATGGATTGATAATGATGTTGGGGGTGAGGTTGAAACCCTAGACCATGCTGAGCCTTCTTTAGATAACCCTGTAATAGTCTGCCCTGAGGACATAGCCGCCCCACCTCCAGCCTGCCTTGAGGAATTGGCCACCCAACCTCCTCCTGAAGGGATTAGCCCTAGAGTTATTAATCCTGTTTCACCAGATGAAACTGCAAATGAAAGCCCTGAAGCAAATGGCTTGGAAGATATTTCTAATTCTTTTCATGACCCACCCTCACCACCCCTCATTTCTTCTAGACCTATAACTAGACTAAAGTCCCCACAGACCCCTAAAGGTGAGGTACAAAGTATCACACATGAGGAGGTACGTTATACTCCAAAAGAACTGTGTGAGTTTTCCAATTTATATAGACAGAAATCAGGGGAATATGTGTGGCAATGGATTTTAAGAGTGTGGGATAATGGTGGGAGGAATATAAGGCTGGATCAGGCTGAATTTATTGATATGGGCCCACTAAGCAGAGATTCTGCATTCAATGTTATAGCTAGAGCAGTTAGAAAAGGTGTTAACAGCTTGTTTGGGTGGTTGGTTGAAACATGGATCAAAAGGTGGCCAACATTACCTGAGGTTGAAATGCCAGAACTGCCCTGGTATAATGTAGATGAGGGGATCCAGAGGCTTAGAGAGATTGGGATGTTAGAGTGGATTTATCATGCAAAGCCTGCTCTTAAACCCCAGGAATGTCCAGAGGATGCACCTTTTACCAGAACAGTGAGAAATAAATTTGTGAGACTAGCACCATCATCCCTCAAGAGCTCTGTGGTTGCACTTCTCTGTAGGTCAGATATTACTGTAGGAACTGCTGTCACTGAGCTGGAATCCTTAAACACAATGGGGATGACAGGATCCCGAGTTGGCAGAAGCCAGGTGGCAGCACTTAATCACCAAAGACAGGGTAGACGTGGGTATTATAATAGACAACAAACTCAAAGGAGGCATCAAAATTATATGACACGCAGAGATTTGTGGCATTGGCTAGTAAATCATGGGGTGCCTAGAAATACAATAGAAGGGCAGCCTACTAAATTCTTGTTGGAGCTGTATAAACAAAAGAGTTCTAGGTCAAGGGAACAGAAGTCTAACCTGAATTACAAAAACACAGAGTCACGGCCCCTTAACCAATTTCCAGACTTGAAATAGTTTACAGACCCTGAGCCCCTTGAATGAAGGGGAGGCCAGGTCCCTATGGGGAAGAAACCTGTTACACTGCCACAAATTTATACTGTTAACCTTCCTCTAAGTCTTCCCCAAGGAGACCGATGGCCTTTTACCAGGGTAACTGTGCATTGGGGAAAAGGAAATGATCAGATATTTCGGGGACTATTAGACACTGGTTCAGAAGTGACATTAATTCCAGGGGACCCAAAACGTCACTCTGGACCACCAGTCAGGGTGGGGGCTTATGGAGGCCAGGTGATCAATGGAGTTTTAGCTCAGGTCCGTCTCACAGTGGGTCCAGTGGGCCCCCGGACCCATCCTGTAGTTATTTCCCCAGTTCCGGAATGTATAATTGGCATAGACATACTGAACAACTGGCAGAATCCCCACGTTGGTTCTCTAACTCGTGCAGTGAGGGCTATTATGGTGGGAAAGGCCAAGTGGAAGCCACTAGAACTGCCCCTACCAAGCAAAATAGTAAATCAAAAGCAATACCGTATTCCTGGAGGGATTGCAGAGATTACTGCCACTCTTAAGGACTTGAAAGATGCAGGGGTGGTGATTCCCACCACATCCCCGTTCAACTCTCCTATTTGGCCTGTGCAGAAAACAGATGGGTCTTGGAGAATGACAGTGGATTATCGTAAACTCAACCAGGTGGTAACTCCAATTGCAGCTGCTGTTCCAGATGTAGTATCATTGCTTGAGCAAATCAATACATCCCCTGGTACCTGGTATGCAGCTATTGATCTGGCAAATGCTTTTTTCTCAATAGCTATTAGTAAGGACCACCAGAAACAGTTTGCTTTCAGCTGGCAAGGTCAGCAATATACTTTCACTGTCCTACCTCAGGGGTATATCAACTCTCCAGCCCTATGTCATAATCTTATTCGCAGAGACCTTGATCGTTTCTCCCTCCCACAAGACATCACACTGGTCCATTATATTGATGATATCATGTTGATTGGACCTAGTGAGCAAGAAGTAGCAACTACTCTAGATTTACTGGTAAGGCATTTACGTGTCAGAGGATGGGAGATAAATCCAACAAAAATACAGGGGCCTTCCACCTCCGTAAAATTTCTAGGTGTCCAGTGGTGTGGGGCATGTCGAGATATCCCTTCTAAGGTGAAGGATAAATTGCTGCATCTGGCCCCTCCCACAACCAAAAAAGAGGCACAACGCCTAGTGGGTCTTTTTGGATTTTGGTGACAACATATTCCTCATTTGGGTGTGCTACTCCGGCCCATTTATCGAGTGACCAGAAAAGCTGCTAATTTTGAGTGGGGACCTGAACAAGAGGAGGCTCTGCGACAGGTCCAGGCTGCTGTGCAAGCTGCTCTGCCACTTGGGCCATATGATCCAGCAGATCCAATGGTGCTGGAAGTGTCAGTGGCAAATAGAGATGCTGTCTGGAGCCTTTGGCAGGCCCATATAGGAGAATCACAACGCAGACCCTTAGGATTTTGGAGCAAAGCCTTACCATCTGCTGCAGATAACTACTCTCCTTTTGAGAAACAGCTTTTGGCTTGCTACTGGGCCTTAGTAGAGACTGAACGCTTAACCATGGGCCACCAAGTTACCATGAGACCTGAGTTGCCTATCATGAGTTGGGTGTTGTCTGACCCACCAAGCCATAAAGTTGGGCGTGCACAGCAGCACTCTATTGTAAAGTGGAAATGGTATATACGAGATAGAGCCAGAGCAGGTCCTGAAGGCACAAGTAAGTTACATGAAGAAGTGGCACAAATGCCCATGGTTTCCGCTCCTGCTGCCACATTACCTTCTCTTTCCCAGACCAGAGCTATGGCCTCTTGGGGAGTTCCTTACAGTGAATTGACTGAGGAAGAGAAAACTCGGGCCTGGTTTACAGATGGTTCAGCACGATATGCAGGTACCACCCGAAAGTGGACAGCTGCAGCATTACAACCCCTTTCTGGGGTGTCCTTGAAGGACAGTGGTGAGGGGAAATCCTCCCAGTGGGCAGAACTTCGAGCAGTGCACCTGGTTGTTCATTTTGCTTGGAAGGAAAACTGGCCAGAGGTGCGTTTGTATACTGACTCATGGGCTGTTGCTAATGGTTTGGCTGGATGGTCAGGGACTTGGAAAGACCATAATTGGAAAATTGGTGACAAAGAGGTCTGGGGAAGAAGTATGTGGATAGACCTTTCTGAGTGGGCTAAAAACATGAAGATATTTGTGTCCCATGTGAATGCACACCAGAAGGTGAATTCAGCAGAGGAAGATTTTAATAATCAAGTGGATAAGATGACCCGTTCTATGGATACCAGTCAGCCTCTTTCCCCAGCAACTCCTGTTATTGCCCAATGGGCTCATGAACAAAGTGGTCATGGTGGTAGGGATGGAGGTTATGCATGGGCTCAGCAACATGGACTTCCACTCACCAAGGCTGACCTGGCTACAGCCACTGCTGAGTGCCCAATCTGCCAGCAGCAGAGACCCATACTCAGCCCCCGATATGGCACCATTCCCCGAGGTGACCAGCCAGCTACATGGTGGCAGGTTGATTACATTGGACCACTCCCTTCATGGAAGGGGCAGCGATTTGTTCTAACTGGAATAGACACATACTCTGGATATGGGTTTGCTTTCCCTGCACGCAATGCTTCTGCCAAAACTACTATCCGTGGGCTTACAGAATGCCTTATCCATCGTCATGGTATTCCACATAGCATTGCTTCGGATCAAGGAACACACTTCACAGCAAATGAAGTGCGGGAATGGGCACATGCTCATGGAATTCTCTGGTCTTACCATGTTCCCCATCATCCAGAAGCTGCTGGATTGATAGAACGGTGGAATGGCCTTTTGAAAACTCAATTACGGTGCCAACTAGGTGGCAAAAACTTGAAAGGCTGGGGTAATGTTCTCCAGGAAGCTGTGTATGCTCTGAATCAGCGTCCACTGTATGGTGCTGTTTCTCCCATAGCCAGGATCCATGGGTCCAGGAACCAAGGGGTGGAAATGGGTGTGGTGCCACTCACTATTACTCCTAGTGATCCACTAGGAAAATTTTTGCTTCCTGTCCCTGCTACCCTGAGTTCTGCTGGTCTACAGGTTTTAGTTCCAAAATGGGGTGTGCTTTCTCCAGGAGAAACTACAGTGATACCACTGAACTGGAAGTTAAGATTGCCACCTGGCCACTTTGGGCTACTTATGCCTCTGGATCAACACACCAAGAAGGGGATTACATTATTGTCTGGGGTAATTGACCCTGACTATCAGAAGGAAGTAGGACTGCAACTACATAATGGAGGTAAAGAAGAGTTTTCTAGGGATATAGGAGATCCCCTGGGGCGTCTATTAGTACTACCATGCCCTGTGATTAAAATCAATGGAAATCTGCAACAACACAATCCAGGCAGGACCACTAATGGCTCTGAGACTTCAGGAATGAAGGTTTGGGTCACCCCACCAGGCAAAGAACCACGGCCAGCTGAAGTGCTTGCTGAGGGGAAAGGGAACATGGAATGGGTAGTGGAAGAAGGTAGTGATAAATATGAACTTCGACCACGTGATCAGTTACAGAAACGAGGACTGTAATGCTGTTTTGTTTGTGTTATACTATTTAAGTTGTAAAATATCAAGTTTAAGAATGAATGTTGCCCAAGGATTTGCACGCTATTCTGGAGAGATTTAATGTGTTTCCAGTTATATGCAGGACAGTTGAGTATTGTCAGGTAAAAGAAAAAATGTGTGCTTATTTGTTTTCATTTGGAAATTAAGTATGGTCTAAGGTGATATATATATATATATATATGTGCCAAGTTGACAAGGGGTGGACTGTCATGGTTAGGGACAGGTGTCAACTTGGCCAAGTTGTGGTACCTGTTCATCTGATTGGGCAAGCGCTGGCCTGTCTGTTGCAATGAGGACATTTCATAGGATTAGGTCATGATCACGTCAGCTACATCCACAGCTGATTCCATTTATAATCAGCCAAAGGGGAGTGTCTTCTGCAATTAGTGATGCTAAATGCAATCATGGGAAGCCTTTTAAGGAGGACTCAGAGCAGACAGGTTGCATTCCTGCTTTGGCTGGTGAGCCTCTCCTGTGGAGTTCGTCCAGGCCATCCATTGGAGTCATCGGCTTCGCAGCCTGCCCTGTGGATTTTGGACTCTGCGTTCCTACGGTCACGTGAGACACTTTCATAAATTTTATATTTGCAAGTGTTCCCTGTTGATTCTGTTTCTCTAGAGAACCCTAACTAATACAGATGGCATTGTTGATCCCACAGTGCCAGGCCCAGGCTCATCCCTGGGATTCATATTCCATGTTGCAAGGGAGACTTTTACCCCTGATGTCATGTCCCACATAGAGGAGAGGGTAATGATTTTCCTTGCAGAGTTAGGCTTAGAGAGAGAGGTCACATCTGAGCAACAAAAGAGGGCCTCTGGAAGTAATTCTTAGGCATAACTATAGGTAGGTTTAGCTTCTCCTCTACAGAAATAAACTTCACAAGAGCAAGCCTTTAAATCAAGAGCTTGGCCTATTGACTTGGGAGTCCCTAATGCTTGAGACAGTATCAGGGTTTCCCCAGTGGTAAAGCTTAATAGCTTCATATGTTTTCTCCCATCCCTCAAGGAACATTGCCAATACTTTTTGGTTATCTGCCCAACATACTCTGGGATGTGTCCAGGTATTACATTAAGCTATACAGATATACGAGCCCTCATTCCCATTCTGAGAATGTGTTTGGTTGTTTAAATGATCTATCCAGAAGGGTTGAAGTTAGATTATGTGCTATGGAAAATTTAGTTTTGGGGCAGAATAAGCCTCTCTTTTTCTGGTTTCATATAGTAGATGAAGCATGCAATAGTAGTTTTCCCCCTATACCCCTCTTTTATTTACTCTTTGTACAAAATTCATACCTTTTGCTTCTACCCATTCCCTTACATTTAAGTTCAACCTCATTAACTAACTGAGTTCACCCATCTCTAGCTTCTTACCTGTGTATTCTGAGAGACAATGTCATCCTTACCCCTGTATTCTAATTTACCTTAGTCCTGGCCAGATTAGCTTCATTCTTATTTCAAATTGAAGGCTGATCCCTTTTTCGGTTTCTTTAACAGTTGTTGTAAGTGACAGTGCTGACTCTCAGACCTATAGAACTCCTACTCTGAGTTTTAGGTGTCACACAGGTTCCCAAAGTTCCAGGGAAATACCAGTTTAAACATATGTAGCCCCCCCCCCCATATCTAGAAATGACAATTACAGCTCCGAACTAAATGTAACTGCTATAAGTGCTTACAATCTAGGCCCCCATTTTCCTATAAGTATTTTCTAAAGGAGACCATGCAATATTTATTCTTTTGTTTCTGGCTTATTTTGCATCCCATAATGTCCCCAGGTTCATTCACCTCGTTGAATGCCTCACAACTTTGTTCCTTTCTGCAGCTGCACAATATTCGATCATATGTATACACCACAGTTCACCATTCTGCTTCTCAGTCAGTGTATCCTTCAGCCACCTCCATCCACAATCCATGTCTCACGCTATCCTCACTTAGTGTACAATCATCAACACTCGCAATTTTAGACCATTTTCGTTGCTCCCAAGAGAAAAATAACCAATAAACACACCCTTACCAAATAGAAAATCCAAACCTCCCCTTAACTCTTGTCCTCCCCCCCCCAATTATTTATTCCATAGCATGCAATAGGTAGTTTTCTCTCTATACCCCTCTATTATTTACTCTTTGTGCAAGATTTGTACCTTTGAAGTAGTTCATGCAAGAACTTTTTTATATTTGTAGTGTTGATCGGTGGAATACTCAGCCCTATACGACCCCTTTTAATCATGTCCACCTTAAATATGGCAGTATTACTTATAGACCCACTAATGAACTGCTTCCACCTCTATCCATTCCCTTACATTTAAGTTCAAACCTCATTAGCTCACCATTCACCCATCTTTATCTTCTGTGTACCTCTAGGTCCCCTGTATTCTGTATCATAAGCCTTTGAGTTTACTTTTACCAAGGTCATAAAAGCAAAGTCATACAGTATCTATCCTTTGTGTCTGCTTTATTTTACTCAGTATTATGTCCTCAAGGTTCATCCATGTTGTCATATGCTTCAGGACCTCATTTCCTCTTACTGATGCATAATATTTCATTGTATGTATGTACTACATTTTGTTTACCCGCTCTTCTGTTATGGGCACTTGAATTGTTTCCATCTTTTGGCAATTGTGAATAATGCTGCTATGAATATCGGTGTTCAAATATCTGTCTGTCACTGCTTTCAGCTCTCCTGGGTATATACCAAGTACTGGTATTGCTGGGTCATAGGGCACCTTGGCATTTAGTTTTCTAAAGAACCACCAAACTGTCTTCCATAGTGGCTGTAAAATTATATATTGCCACTAGCAGTGTATAAGTGTTCCAATTTCTCCACATTTTCGCCAATATTTGTAACTTCTTGTTTGTTTAATAGCAGTCATTCTTATAGGGGTGAGGTGATATCTCATTGTTGTCATTATCTGCATTTCTCTTATAGCTAATGAAAATGAGCATCTCTTCATGTGCTTTTTAGCAATCTGTATTTTCTCTTTGGAAAAATATTTATTAATATCTTTAGCCCATTTTATAATTGAGTTGTTTGTTCTTTTGTTGTTGAGTTGTATACAGGATATCAAACCTTTATCCAATAAATGATAACCAAGTATTTTCTCCCATTGCGCTCCTTTGTCTGGCTGTGAAAATTTTAATCTCTTCTTCACTTTTGAAGGACAGTTTGTCTGGATGCAGAATTCTTGGCTGGTAGTCTTTCTCTTTCAGGATCTTGAGTATATCATACTACTGCCTTCTCACTTCCATGGTGCCTTTGAGTAATCTGAACTCAGTCTTATGTGGTTTACTGTGTATGTGTGGTGAGGTACTTTTCTCTTGCTGTTTTCAGAATTTTCTGCTTCTCTTCAACATTTGACTGCCTGATTAGTATATGTCTTGGAGTAGGCCTATTCGGATTTATTCTATTTGGGTTTTGTTGGGCTTCTTTGATTGGCATATTTATGTCTTTTATAAGGGTTAGGAAGTTTCCCCCCATTGTCTCCTCAAATAATCTTCCTAGCCCTTTCCTCTTCTCTTCTCCTTCTGGGATGCCAATGATTCTTTATTTGTGCACTTTGTGTTGTCTATCATTTCCCTGAGATCCATTTCAAGTTTTTCCATCTTTTTTTTGCCATTTGTTCTTTTGTGCTTTCAAATTCAATTGCACAGTTCTCTAGCCTGCTTATTCTTTTTCCTGTCTCTTCAAATCTGCTGTTGTGTGTCTCAGGTATATTTTTTATTTGGTTTACAGTCTCTTTCATCTCTCCTATTTTTCTATTTTTTCAAATTCTTCTTTATGTTCTTCTAGTGTCTTCTTGATATCCTTTATGTCAGTAACCAACCCATTGAATCTATTTAGGAGCATTGTGTGAACATTTTGATTAATTGTTCCAAAGTTTGTGTCTCCTCTGGTGTTTTAATTTGGTCATTTAGCTGGGCTACATCTGCCTGCATCTTCATATGCTTTGTGATTTTCTGTTGACTTTGAGACATTTAATTATCTTGATAGGGTTACTTTGGATGTTGGTTTCCCTCAGTCATCCAAGATTTTCTATTTACTTGGATGCATTGAAAGTCTCCTTTTGCACATGGTTCGTTAGTAATTCCCGGCCAAGCCAAGGTCCAGACCTCATGAAGGGGATGCCATTCTACTTGAGGATTTGTTTGCAGCCAAACAGTCAGTTTCTTCCCAGCAGATGGTGCCCTTGGGCCTCCTCTTCCCCTCAGCCTTGCCTCTCCCCAGACTATGGTAGTCGGGTGAGCTGGATGGAGACCCAATGCAATTCCAGCCAGGTCCGCTGGTCCCAGTGTGTGCTGAAAGCAACCAACCCCGGGACTGGAGGGTGGGTAGTATACACCTCAGTGGAGATTTTGCTTGTGGGCTTGATGGGGCTGGTGGCCCCATGTTCCTACCTGGAATGATCTTGGGTTGTAGGACTGGGTTTGTCAGCTGCCCTGCAAATGCCTACTGGCTAGGTGCAGCATGGGGGCAAGGCACGGGGTACAGGGAGTGGGGACACGGGGCATAGGGTGTGGCAAGGGGTGCAGGGCATGGGAGCCAGGATGTGGGGTCTGCGATGGTGTAGGGCACAGGGGATGGGGTGGGGCGTGTGGGGCAGGGTGGGGCGTGGCGCTGCATGGGTGCCTGGGGGCATGGGGTGCAGGACATGGGGTCATGGTGGCACGGTAGGGGGGTTGTGGCAATGTGGTACAGCACCGGCAGGGCATGGCATGGGTAACACACAGGCAGGTCACAGCGGGAAGGTGTGGGCAGTGCAGGAGCATGGGGCACAGGGGGCGGGACACGTGTCATGGGGGGTGGGGTGCAGGTACATGCTTGCATGTGGGGTGTGGGGGTTGGTCCTCAGGGTGCACAGGGGTTGAGGGCCGTGCACGTGGGTGTGGGGCGGTTGTGGGGTACGGTGTGGGGTATGCTTCCTCGTCCCCACTCTCTGTCCGTGCACTCCTGAGGGCCCCGGGCCTCATGGCTCCGGGATCGGCACGCTCTGTGCACTCCCTGGATGGTCTCTGTGAGCAGGGACAGTAAATTTCCTGGTTTACAGTTCCTCAAGGGAGCTCCAGACTGCGGAGCTGAGGGGACTCATGTCCCAACCTAGCTGCGGGGGCAGCACTTTCCTGGATGCAGCCTCTTGTCCCCAGTGGAGTTCCGACCCAGCCCACTCATCTCGTTCTTTGTGTCTCAATTCCTCAGCTTTTTCATCCAGGACCTCCCTATGTAGAAAGAAGACCCTCCCAGGTCACTCACCACCTGGAACCGCTGTGCTGGTCACTTATCTGTCACTTCTCTAGCTCATGGAACCCTATTCTTAAAGTCCTGGAGGGTGCAGTGCTTCTTCTGGCAAGGACCAAGACCGCATGGCGGGCATTCAGTCACTATGGGGACAGGGTCTTCCTTGTGAATTTTAAACTGTGCCTCAATGGCAGCCTCTGGTGCCCATGTGGAGGTGCCAGGAACCTGGAGGGATACCCAAGAGCTGCTTCTTCCGCCCTCAGGGAAGCCACCGGCAGCTTGACCTTTCCATAATGGGGGCCATCCACACTGTGGGAGTAAAGAACGTTAGAGTGGTCTCCTCCCCTCTCTGGATGAGAATCTGGGCTCCACCTCTTAGTAGCTGTGTTCACAGAAGCAGGCTACTCAAACACATTGTGCCTTAGTTTCCACACCTGTAAAATGGGGTAATAACAGTACCCCTCCATCTGGGGCTGTTATGAGGGTTCAATGAGTTACTATATGTAACACCCGTAGTGTAGCACCTGCCACAGTGTAAGCACCATAGAAATGCAAGCCTTTATCATCATGCTTCTTGATTTTGTTGTCACCTGTTAGTCCCCTTACAGGGCATTCTTAGGTTTGGGGAAATCTCTGATTTCTTCCTCTGGAAGGAAGAAATGGCGGCAGTTCTTTTGTCTCTAATGGGATCCTAAAGCCCATTTATGATGGTGGGTTTTGAGCTTTGGGGAAACTATCTGCTTTCACGTGTTATGCTTCCCTCACTGTTTGACCTTTAGAGTGTGGTTGTTAGTTGTCCTAGTCTGGTTAAGAGGGAAAGAAAGAAGGAAAGGAGCATTTATTAAGCACTTTCCAGGGAGCTGGATGCCGAGGGAATTGACTTCACTAAATCCTCCCGGCTAGCTGGTGGGCTCTGTTATCCACACTTTACGCACAGAGATGCCCTCCAGGCTCAAGGACAGTAAACATCATCTGCCCAAGCTCACGCTGCTGAGGAGGTCGCCGTAAGAGTTCGACCTCGAGCTGTTCGACCCTTGAATGTGCAGATGGTGTGGGCAGGAGAGGAATAGTCACGCTCGCTGCAGAATCTGGGCTTAGGGTGGACTCGAGGACACAGCTGGTGTGCGAGAATGCAGGGATCTGGGTGCCTCGCCCCCATTTGGTGTCACTCTACAACTGAGCCATGGGGGTCCTCCAGACACCCCGAGCCTCTACACCGGGGAAGGCGCTTCCCGCCCAGCCCCGCCCGATCACCTGAGGAAGGTCCACTTTAAGGCGCGCTAACCAAGCCCCTGCTTTCTTCTCTGCTCTCGTTCTGCAGCCCCTAAAGACAATGAAGAGCGCGTGTTCAGGGAGCGCTTGCGGCCGAGGAAGCGGCAGGGGGCTGTCAGGCGCAGGGTCCACCAGGTCAACGGCCACAAGTTCATGGCCACCTACCTTCGACAGCCCACCTACTGCTCCCACTGCAGGGATTTTATCTGGTAAGCCCCCCTCTCCTGGGAACCTCTAGTTGTCCTGTGGGGAGAAGGGGCTGGCGGAGTAAGGGAGGTAGTGAACTTCATTTGAAAGCACTGATGTACTTTATTTATTCTCTATTTAATTGCAGAGAATGCTTTCCCAGAAGAAATGTGTTAGCTGCTTAGGAAATATCATGTGATGTTTATATATTATGTTTTATATTATTATATTATACTTAAGGAGTTAAGAGTTTATGACCAATAGTGGTCTTGTGATATTGTTTTGTTTTAAGGGAATCCTTATCTTTTAGAAAGACCTTCCAATTTATTTATAAATGGAATAATATGATATCTAGGATTTGTTTAAAAAACAATCTGGAGGGTGGAGAGAAGGGGCTTGGGTTGGTCATTGTTGAAGCTGAGTGATGGGTACATGGGGGTCCATTACATTAGGTAGATAACAGGCCATTTAAAGGTGAGGAGAATAAGGAGCACTGGCTTTGGGAACTGGAGGGAAACTGATTTTTACTGAATCCTCACCATGCGCCAGGTTCTCTGTTAAGGTCTGGAAATGTCTAATTAAATCTTCCCAATCTCTTATGAACTATATATTGTTAATCCCACTCCACTAATAGCAAAATCGAGGTTCATCAATGAAAACAGACTTGGCTCAGGTCCACCAGTGAGAAGTGTCAGAGGCATGAGTCTGCCCCGGGTTAGCCTGTCTTCAAAGCTCCTGCTGTTCCTGACATCCCCCCAGCCTTTCTGGCAAGCTCTCTGAGCTCTCTGAAGCTGGTGTTGAGGTGCCAATGTGCTTGAGTCTGGCAGGCATGAGCGAGTGGGGCCAAGGTACAGTGTGAACTCAGCCGGGAGACATTGGAATTGGGCTCTGAGGACCCCTGGAATCCTGGGGTATCCAGTAATGGCTTTCTGATCCTTATGGTGAGCCAGAACTAGTCCCTGAGGCTGGCACAGAGTTCTGAGACAAAATGGCTCAGAGCAAACTCAACCCTACTGCGGCAGAAACCATGCCCCACTCCCGACCTGCACACACTTCTCCATTTTCTGTATTTTGTTTGTGAATTGAGTGATTGGTGGATGAGGTGTGGGTGGCAGGGCTTGGAAAGCTTAGTCCTATGGATTCAGGTCTCCTTTAAGCCCAAGGTTAAAACACATGAGATTTAGGTTTCCGAAATTTAGCCCAAGTGACCTCTGGGAATTGCAGGACCTCCCTGACCAGTTATTTCAACCTGCTGAAGACGGCGCTAAGGCCAGGTTGGTTGGGTTGTTTGTTGTCCATGCTGACCCTCAACCCCGTCCCAGGGGCACCCTTACTCTGGCCACAGAAGAAACCTCTGATGTTGGCCTTAACCCAAACTATAGACTGAACCCGTAATCCTGATCACAGACTGAACTAGAACCCTTGGCTGTCTCTGAGATGCCCAGAGAACAGGTTTGTCACTTGCATCCCTTCTCCACTATTAGGGAGCCCAGAGAGCATGCTCTGTGCTGGGAGACGAGGGAGATCCATTTTATCCATGAGGAAGGGCAAGTTCAAGTGATTGAGGTCACCTAAAGCAGGCAGGGTAGCTTGTGGCTTTCCAGAATGCCCAAAATGGAAACTCAAATGGCTGTACTTATAGACACTGTGACCAGACCATGCCCTCCTCCGGGCACTGGGCTGCCCTTGTGGCCTTCTGAGAGGATGCACTCCCAGGTGCCTGGCAAGGAAGGTAACATTGTATTGCCTGGCGGACTTGATGACCCTGGAGCACTGTGGGTGGTGGTCAGAATTGGGCAGCTTTGTTTTTTGACCTAATAAAATTCTCTCTTCTTAAAAGGAGTATATTTTTCTTTTCAGGGGTGTCATAGGAAAGCAGGGATACCAATGTCAAGGTAAGAGGTATGGTATGAACTAAGTCCCAGGTGGAGGAGGGGGCAGGTGCCTTCACAAACCCCGGTCACTAAGCGTGTAGGAGGCACGTGTGGGGCTTCGTTTTACTTAGAGGCCCCATGCTGACTGCGGGCTTATGCTCCCCTCTGTAGAGCAGGTTCCTGCTATTCTTGCCCCCCGGCATTACTCCCACATCCGTCTTTGTCTCCCTCGCGGGCACTACCTGTCTCTGAATAGCCCAGTGTTTTCAGAAAGCCCCGGTCCACCTGGTCCTTTTTGCATCGTTGTGGCAGGTAGAACTTTCATCTTCCCTGGGGAAAGAGAATACTTCAGTTAGAGCTCTTTGGAAGTCCCGCCTTGAACCGAGCTAGCTTCTGTGCCCTCTGCCTGCGACTTACTTGGCTACTGCCTGAAGAACTGAAGACACTCGGTTTTATTCAGCATCATGGAATGGCCCTTGCTGATGCTCCCTTTTTGTCTCTAATTCGGAATCATTAGCTCTTAACAGTTTAAAAGGCACTTGAAGTGACTGGAGATTATGTTTTTTCAGTTCATTGGCTACAAATGCAAGGTTAAGTTGTACAGGACTGGAAAGTGGAAATGCGATGTGGTTGTGTTGAGGTTTCTCTGTGGTTAGAGCTGGGAGGCTGTTCCTTCTCCTCGCCCAACACTGTTTAACGTGGGTTCACCCTTGGGGGCGAGTTGGATAAACTCCATTGAGAGATGCTGTGTCCTTGGGGTAACCTGTGCGCAGAGGTGCTTACCTCTTCTGCCACCACCTGCCCAACACTGCCCCACGACACAAAAGACACAGCTGCAGACCACTTCTTGTGGAGATATTACATTAGCTGGGAATTTTAAAGTTTGGTTGTAAGGGCAGAACCAGATTTTTAAAAATGCTAAGAATTTCTGTGCCACAAAACATCGGTTCAGGGCGGTCCATGGCGGCTCAGCAGGCAAGAATGCTTGCCTGCCATGCCTGAGGACCCAGGTTCGATTCCTGGTGCCTGCCCATGTAAAAAAAAACATCTGTTCACCTGCAGCCATGTTGCATGAGCCTGAGTGGAGCAGGGGGCCTGTGAGTCCTGCAGCAGACAAGGCTCTGTGGGAGGGGTGGGGGAGACTCTTCCCTGACCTGGGCGTATCAGAAGCAAGGAAATGGATCAGCACTCCCTGAATTGGTGAAAACTGCCGACACCCTTTAAATATGAATGCATCATTCTTCTTCTGAGCATTTAGGAAACCCTAATGGCTCTGATGGCAAAGTGCTTTGAAAAAACTGCACAAAGAGCTTTAGGGAGAGCCATAAATTTAGACTCAGGGGTAGAGCGGGCATGCTCCCCTCATCCCACACCTCAACCTGATTAAATCTTAGGGTGGGAACTTTCTGCAGACACTTGTCGCTCAGCCTTCCCATGTTTTGCTGTTTGCAGTTTGCACTTGTGTGGTCCACAAGCGATGCCACGAGCTCATAATTACGAAGTGTGCTGGATTAAAGAAACAGGAAACTCCCGACGAGGTAAATATTTATGGATTGAGATTCTTGGCTTGCTTTATCATCTTCCCCTCCCTCTCATGCCTCTCTGTGATCCTCAGGAAAAAAGCTTCTCTCTCTAAATTCCTATCTCCCTTTACATTACATTGATCAAAAACTAAGGAAGTTGCCCGCAGTCTTCCAGCCTCAGGCACAATTTACAGAACGCAGCCCCTCCAACTCGGCTTATATCTGTAAATACTATGGCACGAGGGGTATGATGCCAGAGACAAAGCCCACAAAAAAATATATATAAATTATTTTAATTCATTATCTCATCTGTGCACTCTAATTGGCTAATTGGGTGAATGGCGTACCCTGTAAACAGTGACGGAGATACAGCACCAACGCAGGAACCTTAGCTCTCTGAGTGGGGGCGGGGGGGGGGGGTGGAATGGGGTGGAATTAGCAAATGCAAGAAATACTTAGGAGGCAGACCCAACCACAGTGATAACAGTACCCGACATTCCTTGGGCACTGAACCATGTATTAATTTTAGCACTTTAACATACATTAATTAATCCTATAACAACCTTAACGAGATAGATATTATCAGTCTCATTTTACAACAGAGAGAACAGAAGCACACCGAGGGCAGATTGACTCGCCCCAAATCACACAGCTCATCTGTGAAAAGGCCACATTCAAACCCAGAGAGTCGATTCTAGAGCCCATGCTCTTGACGGCTGTGCCATATTGTCTCTTGGTTTTAAATAGTAGTGTCGAACGGACTCTTAGGGAAGTTGTTTGGGGTAAGGAAGCAAGAAAATCCAGCAGCGATGCTAGGTCTCTCCTAAGAGTTGAGAGAATGGTGGTCCCGTGGATGGATTAAAAACATTCTTGAGGAAGATGACATGTGTACGTGAGTACAGGTGTATCTGTGTTCAGAACAGTCCATTTCAAAGACATGCTTTTAATCCTAAGGGAAATATTATGTAATAATAGGCCGTTAGAATTGGGGGGGGGGGGGTTGGAGCTGTATTACCCCAGAGAGAGAGGCCATCAGTGTGTTTATAATCAGCTGGGTTTATAGTCAGGTGGACTTAGGATTTGTTTTCTGAAAGGAGTGACTCACAGAGAGTTCTGCCTGCTTCTTAAAATAATTTAGCCAACTAGCATCTTGGCATCCAAAGTATTTCCCATCTTTTATTTCCTTTAGCTTTCACATTGTCTCTGTCTGGAAGACAGGAGGGGACAACGATTAGACTGAACCTCCAGGTCCCTGAAAGGCAAACTGAGACCAGATTGAGCTAAAGTTTGCCGCAGAGGTTTTGTTGGTTGAAATTGCATACCATCACCTGGGTCTCCTAATCCCCAGACTAGGATCATAACCCAAATGACAGGGTTATCCCCATTCCTTTTACAGATAAAAGAAGGAAAGAGATGGCTTGCTTGCTGCTAACCTCCTCCCTACTTTTTTTTGCCTGCCTGCCTTCTTTTTTCATGAACCCTTCAGTGAACACTTACTGAGCATTTACTGTGTGCCAGGCATTGTTCCATGTACCTGGGGACAAAGAGGATCCATATGAGATCCCTGCCCTCTCACAGACCTCATCAACTGCAAGCTGATCCTATCCTCCGCAGACTTCCAGAACTCGTTCACACGTCCTTGGTGGGAAAACTTCCATAAAAGTCCCTGCCATGCAGGTGGAGGGGTGAGGTTCGGAAAGCACAGAACCCAGCTGAGCCTGTGACCTGGCTTTTCTGACTCTGTCCTGGCATGCCGAGCAGTGAAAGGAAGTCCCCATAAGGTGTGTTCCCACACTCAGTGTGTGTCCTGAGGGAGGTAAATTGCCAGGGGCTGAGGATTCTTGTGTGTAAGCACCTGCAGTGTAATACACAGGCTGCTGCCCACACACACGAGACACCCACGCCACACATGCACACAGCTCTCAACATTGGGCTTCTCGTGTCCTCCTATCACAAGGTGCTCTGTCGATGGCTCCTTGGAGCTTTTGCACCATGAGCAGTGGCTGACGTGCCTCTCCCTGTCTGTGTCTGCATGTGTGAACACGCGTGGCCCACGCCTCGCCTTGCACTTCCAAATGTGCTAACCAAGGAATGCTCTAGTTCTCTAGTTCCTTCTTTCTTGTCTTTTCTCCTTTTTTTAAACTTAGAATTCTGTCTTTCTGCCTCTCTCCTTCTCTTTCTTCTTTCTTTTAGTCTCACTCACCCCTTTGGGTCTATCTCTTCAGTTGTGTGTGTGTGTATGCACACGTGTGTGTGTATGCACGCATATATGCATGTGCACATGATTGTGTGTTTCCCCTCCGTGGCTCTGTGGCCTGCTGTTCCCTGTGTGCCTCCATTCTCCCCCCACCATTCTCTGATGCCTTCCATCCACGGCGGGCACAGCTGAGCGTCTCACAGCAACCCAGCCTCGCACCACACCTCACCTGGGGAGACCTCCCTACCTCACCTTTGCCTGTCTTTCATCTTCCTATCAGGATATTTTGGGAGACTGCAACTCTGTTGTCCGTGTTGTCCACCACAGCTTCAGGATTTGTAGCAATGGAGTGAGCTCGGTTATCTTAAGTGTCCTGAGGGTGAGGCAGGCAGGCCTAGAGTTTACTGACTGTTCTAGTTTACTAGCTGCTGGAATGCAACACACCAGAGATGGATTGGCTTTTAATAAAAGGGGATTTATTTTGCTAGTTCTTCAGAGGAAAGGCAGCTAACTTTCCACTGAGGTTCTTTCTTATGTGGGAAGGCACAGGATGGTCTCTGCTGGCCTTCTCTCCAGGCCTCTGGGTTCCAACAACTTTCCCCGGGGTGATTCCTTTCTGCATCTCCAAAGGCCTGGGCTGAGCTGAGGTATGCTGAGCTGCTTGGGCTGTGCTGTGTTGAGTCTCTCATTTAAGCACCAGCTAATTAAGTCAAACATCATTCATTGCAGCAGGCAACCTCCTAGCCAACTGCAGATGTAATTAGCAACAAATGAGTACCATTGGCTCATGTCCACAGCAATAAACTAGATGCCTTCACCTGACCAAGTTGACAACTGACTCCAACTACCACACTGACTATGTTCATGGATAGGCACTCCTGAGCTACGAATCTAAGGAGGGGAGGCCACAATTGTTTTCAGTCAATCTGGGAATTGTACTGGGCAGACGCTAATGTCAGTCGTTCCTCAGTGCTGGTTGATAGGGGACTTATGAAGCCCTCAGGCCTGCGGTGCCTGTGTGCCTCTGTTCCATGCTCAGCTCTCCTTCTTTAGCCCCCCGTGGGGCATCTTGCTCACCAGTCAGCTAGGTGCCCCAGGTAGAGCCTCTTTGCACCCTTGCTTTCCATTACCTTGGAGAACATCTGCCCTGATTCCCAGAGTAGCAAGGGCAGCTTTCTTCCCCGGCCCATGGGGGTCTCCGGCGAAGGTCTCTGCCTAGTCTGAGAGGGGCCTGCTTCCTGCCACAGCCGAACCGTAAACAGAGGCAGGCAGTAACCTATGCAGGAGCAAAAGAGACCCTTGCTTCTCTTCTGGGGAACACAGTGTTTCCCATCTCTCCCATCCCCGCTGACCCCTTCCCTCCCTGTTTTGTGAGGTTAGGTGGGGCAGAGGGTGGTATCGTCATTTGCACATGAGAAATCCAAGGCCCAAAGAAGTCAACAGACTTGCCTGAGACACTGGTCAGATACCTGGGCTCCTGTTCCCGCTTCCTCTCCCTTCTCTTTATTCTTTTGAAACAACCAGTAAGTGGCAGCATAGAGGTTAAAAAGCCTGGGCTCTGAATTCCAACTCACAGGATCTAATCCTGGCTCTCTGCCACTCTTCAGGCGACAGGCAAGTCTCATAATCTCACTGCACCATAATTTCCTCATCTCGTAGGATAACAACGGTGCCGTCCCTAGGTGCTGCTGAGGTCTCAGAGGATGACGCCTGGCGGGTGTTAGTAATTTACAGCAGAATTGTTACTTGTCCTTAGGGCCTGCACTTTCCAGGGCACTGTGCTGAGTTCGCAAGACGCTTTGCAGAAGGCTGTTTCCACCATCCAGCAGCTCAAAATCTCTCCACCTAGGCCAGGCGTCCATGCACAAAGCCCTACTGAAAGCACAAGGGACATCTCATTAATAGCTAAATTGTGCGATGCAAATTGAGTGCTGTGTACTCTGAGCGTTTAGAGGCTGGAAGGCCTGGGGGACACCGCCTGGGGCCGGGGAAAAGGCCTGGCCATGCAATGTCAACCCCAGAGTGCCAGAGAATGGGTTAAGGGCATCAGGCACAAAGACTCTGGGGCAGGAAGGAGGCACCCATCACCTCAGTTCATAGGGTTGCTGTCAGAGCCAAACCGGCCCGCTCCCTTCTGTGCTTTGGGGTCAGGCGGTTCTGAAGGTGCTCCAACCACAAGCACTCGGGGCACAACGGAGCTCCACGGTGACCCTGTGCTTTGCCGTCCCTGCAGGTGGGTTCCCAGCGGTTCAGCGTCAACATGCCCCACAAATTCGGCATCCACAACTACAAGGTCCCCACTTTCTGCGACCACTGCGGCTCCCTGCTCTGGGGTCTCTTGCGGCAGGGCTTGCAGTGTAAAGGTAAGACGCTCCCTGCTCCCCTCGCCCCCCTCCGCTCCCCCCCGCACCCACATGCTCCCTCTTCTCTCTTTTAAAAAACTCTTGGGCTGTTCTCATAGCCCAGAAAGTAAGATAGAGGTTTGGCTGGAGGACTGAGCGCGAGGACTCATTTTGTCACTGGTAGGAACTGCACCTTTGCTAGGCCAGCTCTGCAGGGCCTCACCCAAGCCTTCGTGGAGGAAAACCTGAGAATGAGGAGGTTGTGACTCCGCCTCTTCCGATAGTAATCTAGCAGGGGAGACAAGATGAGTGTACACAAGTATGGAAATAATATAAGGAAAAGATACACTGGAGTGCAAAGGAAGACGTATTTCTGGAGTTAGGCCCCGGAGCACGTGGTAGCTGTGAGCTCAGGTTTTTCTGTTACAGTCCAGAGTTCAGAGTTACCCTGGGAAGGAGCCATTCTAGAACACTCTCATCTAAGATATCTTATTGCTCTTGCACAAGCCTTGGGTTTAGGTGACATCATCCCCAAGTCCAAGGTGAGGAGAGCACAGCTCAGGGGCTTAAAGTAACTTCTCACATCACACAGTATGTGAACCAGAGAAGTAGGATTTGAAGCTTGACTCTTGAGTCTAGGGTTCCTTCCCCTGTCTCTTGCTATCCCACCTGTGAATTGACTGCTCAGTTGAGCAGCACATAATGTAGGAAAATGGAACATGTTCTGGGACCTGAGTAATTACAGGGCATGGATTTCACATGGGAATTGTTTTAAAATGGTATTTTATTGTTTGTACTGAATATACTACTAATAAACTTCCATTGTAGAAAAACATAAAATATAAGAAAAAAAAAACAGGACACAAGTAGATTGGTTATTAAAAGGACCCCAATGAGAAGTTATGGCAATTGGAAATAAGGTAACGACTGCAGTGGGAATAAAGAGGAAGAAGTTAACCTAAGAGATATGGAGGAGGAATAATTTTCTGGACTTGGTGACCAGATCCAACTGGGGGGACAGTGGTGGCATTCACTGAGCTGAGGCACACCGGAGGGAGAGCAAGTTGAGAGGCAAAGAGGGTGAGTTGCATTTGGGACATGCTAGCTTTGAAGTGCCCTTGGGAAATTTCCATATAAGAGCTGTCCATTAGGCTCTTGGACATACTCATGGAAACTCAAAGGAAAAGTCCAAACTAAGCATTTAGTTTTGAGATTTGTCAGTGTCTAAGTAGTAGTTAAAGCCATAAAGTCATTCATACCTTGAGTATGAAGAGAGAAGAGCCAAGGAGAACACCTTGGTACCACCACCATCCAAGGGTTAACTTGCCAAGGCAATTAGATGTGAGAACCTCAGAGGTAGGAGGAAAATTAGCAAGGGATGACATCACAGAGGCCAGAGCGTTGAGATTAGTTTTAAAAATTGACTTTAAAAAAGTGGCCATTCATGCCCAATGCTCCCAAGAAGTTATTTGAAGTATGAAAGGAAACGTGGGTTTGGATTTAACAAAGAGGAGGTCGTTAGCTGGTCAGGAGCAGCCTTGGTGGAATGGTGGGGATGGATACCCGGGTGCAGTGGCTGAAGCGAGAGTGGAGGGTGAATCTCAGCTGCACAGCAACAGTCTTCAGTACTTTCACATGGCTTGGCTGTGAAGGCCAGGAAAGGGCTACAATAGCTAGAGGGCAGCAAGGAGTGAAGGAAGTTTCTGTTGCGTTGAGATAGGAGCTGGTTTCAGAATGTTTCATCTGGCCAGGAAAAAGACAGTAGGAAAGGAGATACCTGTGAGCCAGGAGGGACAGAGGGCCATTGATAGAGCAGGGGCAGAGTGGGGGCCGGCCCTGGGAAGAAAGATGGATACGCTCCTCGGGGATGGAGGGAAAGCCTGAAGACCAGGCCTGGAAGCGGGCACATTTCCGTGCCAGGGATAGGAATGCAGGGGGGCGTGAGTGGGCATAAGGGTCCCTTAAGTTTTGGATCTTTGAGGAATGGCAACGTGGTTTCCCTTGTATTGGGACATAGGAGGTCCTTCTGAAATCATGAGGAGAAGGGGGGACATGGAAGGTGGGAGGAGGGTGATAAAGGCTGGAAGCAGTTGCCGTGGGGACCAGAGACATCCTGAGGACAGGAGGACATGCCAACTGTGGTGACTTTTGGGGTGCCCCGTGTGGCCTTCCCGGCACCTGCGGGGGTGGGGAGCACAGCCAGCAGGACCCCCTTTCTGATATTCTTTCCAGCCTCTGGCTCCTGAAAGAAACAGGGCCTGCCTGAGACCCTTTTTGGTATTAAGTAAGGTGAAAACAGTGGAAGAAGAAGAAAGAAATGGAGAGGGACTCCTGAGTGTTTTAGCAGAGGAGTGGTGTGATTTCTGGAGAGAGGAGTGTGGTTGCTGAGAACCACAGAGCCTGCCTTGGATGGGATCCTGAGGAGGTGATATCTGGTTTTTAGTAAACATATTAAGTATTGATCTATCTAGGGAACCTAAATGAAGGCACCATCATCTCATAAATATTGATAGTTTAAGAAAGCAGCCCAGACACCCAGACCTGGCTGTCAGGGCCATAGATCCCCGCGTTGCCCTAGAAGACGGCAGGGCTGAGGGACGGTGCACGGGGCTGAAGGGACAGTGCCCAGGGCTGAGGGACGGTGCCCGGGGCTGAGGGACGGTGCACGGGGCTGAGGGACGGTGCCTGGGGCTGAGGGATGGTGCACAGGGTGAGGGACGGTGCACAGGGGTGAGGGACGGTGCACGGGGCTGAAGGGACGGTGCACGGGGCTGAGGGACGGTGCACGGGGCTGAGGGACGGTGCACCGGGCTGAAAGGACGGTGCACGGGGCTGAGGGACGGTGCATAGGCTGAGGGACGGTGCACAGGGCGAGGGACGGTGCACGGGGCTAAGGAACGTGTATTTGGTGCTGGCCTGGCAGGAAACACTTTGGTGCCTGCCCAGGTGAAGAGTGGGGGGCGAGGAGGCCCACAGGAAGGCCGCGGATTCACGGGAGCTCAGAAGAGCGGAGGTGGTTCGCGCA
Source organism: Tamandua tetradactyla (assembly GCF_023851605.1). NCBI lineage: Eukaryota > Metazoa > Chordata > Mammalia > Pilosa > Myrmecophagidae > Tamandua > Tamandua tetradactyla. The sequence goes on from NC_135343.1 coordinate 18,022,390, forward strand.
GAGCCTGGCGGTGAACGCTGAGCAGAATTTAGGGCCCAGCAAGAGTACCCACGTCTGCCGCCCCTGCGCCTCTGCTGTCGGGACTTGCTCCTGTGCTTCTCCTCCCGCTCCTCACTGCCATCCGCACCCTCATCTCCCCTCATCCTTTTCTCACCCTCAAGCCTTTTTGCCCCTGCAGGCTCCTTGCCCTTTGGAAACGGGCATGGCCAGCGGAGGCCCGCATGGGCCCCTATTGCCCCAGTCTAAGAGCAGTTCTGCTGCTACACTTACTGGGACAGAGAAATCAAGGCTCGGTGTCTCGCCCAGGATCACACAGTCTGGAGTTTATACCCGGGCCGCTGGGCTCCTGGGCCCTGCCCTCCTGGGCTGGAGCCGGGCCCCGCCGGGTAGAGCAGCCATTTGGCCTGCTGGCTGTGGCTTCAGCTCGTGTGGAACTGCTCCTGGGAGTAGGTGCAGGTGTCTTCAGACAGATTCCTCGAGAGTGTGGGTTCACAAGGGAAGATCCGTGGTCACTTTCCCTCCAGCTCACACGTGTCCGAGCCACCTAGGTTCGAGCTTTGTATTTGTCCCAGGAAAGGACCCCAATATCTCATGATTCTGTTTCCACCTGTAAAGAAGTTGTCAGGCATGGGGGCCAGTTTAGCAGCAAAGCCAGACCTCATGCAGCTCATAGTCGGCCCTCGGCGCCTGCTGAAGCCCTGGGTTTTCTCATGCCTACCCCAGCCCCCCACCCCATGCCTCCTGTTTGCCTCTGCCCTGAATGCAGCCCCGGGGCCCAGGCCGGGAAGGTGCTCGGGGAGGTCTGACGACTCCTCCAGGGGCCCTGCCGACTGCCTGTCTCTTGCTCTAATGGCCACCAGGATCTGAGACCCCTTCCTTGAGCGACGTGGCAACACGCCATGCTCTCCACTCCCCTTACTCTCCAGGAACGAGTGAAGAGCAGGTCATTTTGTTGGAGGCAGATTCCCTAGAAAGGCTGTGGCCTGTGAAGGTCATGGCCGGGAGCCCGGAGAGCTGTGCTGTCCTGGTTAAGCTGCTGCCACACTGGGCCGCTGCAGGCAGGTCACCCGGCCTGGAGCCCGTGGGTGTCCCTGTGACTCCGGCTGTCCTCCTGCTTTCTGAGAACAGTGACGAGGCACTGAAACCAGGGTAGTCTGGACACCTGCCTCATGGGGCCACCTGGGGAGCAGCACAGACAAGAGAAGGGAGCCGTTTCCTCCCTCCCTCCCTCCTTCCTTCCTTGTCTTGTTTTTCAAGGAATCTGGATATTTTAAGGCATGAAAAAGCATTTTTATTCTCATCATTTCTGAAAATCTCAGTCCTTTGCCCTCTTTATTTTACGCACTATATTCTTTGCTATAACTTCAACTTTTATTTGTATTTTAAGAATTAAAGGGCACAAGTAATGCATGAATATATTCTCAGTATAAAATGTTCAAGTAACAATTATGTGAGTGTATATATACATACATACAAATTCTATATCTGTACTCAACTGTATTATAATTAATTATTAAATAATATTAAAATTCCTTCCTTATATTTTCTTCCCGCTTCTATCCCCAGGCTTAACTGCTATTATCAATTTGTGTGAGTCCTCTTAGACCTTTTTGTGTACATTTACTGCATGGCTACTTACACACACACACACACACACACCCCATATTGGTTATCTCTTGCTGCATAATAAGTTACCCCAAAATTTAGTGGATTAAGACAACAAGCCTTATCTCAGAGCTTCTGAAAGTCAAGAACTGGACATGGCATGGCTGCGTCCTCTGGCTCAGGCTCTTTCATGAGGTTGCAGGTGGGCTGACAGCAGGGGCCGCAGCCTCATCTGAAGGCTTGTCGGGAAGAGGACCCCTTTCAAGCTCATTCTGAGGCTCCTGCCCAGGCCTCGGGTCCATGCTGGCTCTTGGCTGGAGGTACCAGTTCCTTGATATGTGGCCTCTCCACAGTCCAGCTCACGACACGGCAGCCAGCCTCCTTCATTGCAAGCAAGTGAGAGAGGGCAAGAGAGCAAGACAGGATGCCCAAGACAGAAGCTGCAGGCGTCCCTTTGTAACCTAATCTCATCATTTTCGAGGCTCTCTGTTTGTTAGAGAGTCATGAGGCCCAGCCATACTCAATGGGAGGGGATTGCAGAGGACTTGAGTGCCAGGAGGCGGGGCCATTGGGACCACTTAGAAGCTGCCTCCACTGCCCTACACCCCAGTGGTCATCGTGTTCTTGGTGAGACCCACCTGGACCCCCCTTTTTAAGACTGGAACTCTCATCTCTCACGTTCCACTTCACTTCCTCTGCGTTCCTTTCCCCCACAGCACTGTCACCTTCTGCTATTCCAGATTACTTGTATGTTTGCTTCTCTTTCCATCGGAATATATGCTCCATGACTGGCCGGGCTTTTTGTTGTCCATTTTGTTCTCTGCTGTTTTTTCACTACAAGTAGAACAGGATCTGGCAAACAGTATGCGCCCAATAAATATTTAATTGAATCCCATATGCATTGTTCTATCACTTGCTTTTCCTTCTTCACAATGTATCTTGGACTATTCCCAACTCAGTACTGCAAGTCTGCTTCATTCTTTATAATAGCTGCCTAACACTCCATAGGTGGATGTTCCGTAGATTAAAGATTGCCCTATTGATGGACATATACATGATTTTCTCTTCTCACTACTTTAATTGATGCTGCTGTAAAAAATCCTCAGATATATCTTTGTGTATCTGTATGAATATTTATGGAGAAAAGGCCCATAAAAGTTCTATAGTAATTTAAACCCTTGTCTTTTTATTGTTGGTGGTGTTTGTTTGTTTTAAATCAAGCCAAGGTAACTGACTGCTTTACCTTCTTTTGCACTGACATTTAATTTTGCATGCTCAGCGAAACACCGTGGTGAGTTTAGATTTTCTGTTACCTGTTATCTTTTGGGTTCTATCTGAGACTTGCCATTTCTGCTGCCTAAGTATCACTACTTTCCTTAGAGTTACAATGCACTGCAATGCATGCCATCCTGGTTTGTGCAAGGCGTCATAGGGAACCTGGAAATAAAGTGCTACTTTAGCCTTCTAGAACATGTACTCTATTTGGGCATTGAACATAAAAAGTTCTATAATAGACAATGATTCAGGCAATGAGTCAGAAATAAGTGTAAGAAATTTATGGGCAAGAGAGGCCAGCAGGAGCTGGGAGGTCAGGAAAGGCTTTTGAAGGGGGCGAGTCTGAGCAGGGGGGCAGGGGAAGAACTGGAAAGCAGGGGGTGGCAGTGGGGTACCTCCTGGGTGTGCAGCAGCAGGGAAGAAGGAAGCAGCTCAGTGCTCAGCACTGAAATGTCACAGCACTGTTCCTTGTTGATTCTTAGTCCTTGCAGTGGCAGGTGCCTTCGTGAAGGGTTGAGGGAAAATCCAGTTGGGGGTTTTGGTCTAAGGAGTAGTGGGTAGCAGACATCTGATAGTCCCTGGAAAGCCCTGAGGGAGCTTCAGTGTGCTCAAGCTTCCCAGTCTGTCTTCAGGTGATCACTTGGCGCCCCAGCGTGACCCCCAGGGACCCCCCTGGCCACCCCTTCACGCTCCTGCTGCTGCCACCTGCCATTACCCATGCGGACACCTCCTCTTGGCAGTGGTGGTTTCTGTGTTCAGCGTGGCCTGGGCCCACGCTCCAGGGTTTGATGCCTTATCTTAAAGAAACCCGCGTGTCTCCCCAGGGGTGGCTTTGTCTCTGTTCTCAGGCCACCCACTGGCTTCCGAAGCGTCCCCAGTTCCCTGCCCCGCCGCCGGTTAAATCTGCGCTGCCGAAAGGGTGAGGGAGTGGAAACAGAGTCTTCCCGAAGCGAGGAGAATGCGCCCCGCGGCAGGACGGGGAGGTCAGCGGGGAGCCGACCCGGCTGGCGGCAGGTGCCCCGCAGTGCGTGGGGAAAACGCGGAGCGAAGGGGAGCTGGTGCCCCTCTTAAGGGCGTCTCAGGCGAGGCTGCTGTTTCCTCCCCGCGCACCTTCGGCGGGCTCGCGAAGGCAGGCTCGGTCGGTGCCCCTGCCTGTGCCCGCGCCTCCGCTTTCTCCTGCTCCAGCTGGCACGTCCGCGTCCTTTCACTTGTTCGTCGCCTCCTGTGTCGCCCACCGGCGCCCAGGAGCCCCTGTCCCCACTGTGGGGGCCTGAATTATCTCAGCGCTCCCCCTGCTCGGCCAGTTCCGCCCTCCCCGTTTCCAGACGCTTCTTCGAGCCCACTGTCTCCTGTCATCCGTTATACCTGATGGACAGTCAGGACACATATATTATTTATTTATTAAGACAATTGCGTAGTTCTTCCAGGGTAATAGATAATCGAGTTTTAAAAAATAGAAAGAGAAAGCCTTGAAGACCTTTTCTAACTTGCATTGCGAACCAGCCAATCCAAGTGCATTGGTTTTGTCGAGAACGGACAGTTCTGGTTTTTTAACACCAGAGGGCGCCCGCGGTTAAATTATCTAGATACGTTGTCCGGCTCTTTTAATTTGCCCCTTTTATTCTTGTCCTCTCTGTCACCTCACAGAGAGGCAGAGAGATGGCTTTCATGGGGTCTTCGGGCAGGAGTAGGTAAGGGGAACTGAGTGTTGCTAAGGGGAGCAGGACAGAGAATTTAGAGCAGAGAGTATGGTTTCCCCAAGTCTGCAATCTCATCGATGCCCTGCCTGATGCCAGTTTTATCTAGAGCCTGAGGATTTCCAAGCAGCCCTTAATAATAACTCGGTTACTCCAGTCAGTGCCATTCCCGGCAGTGATGACACTCTCTTGTTTGTGTTGTTTAAGAAAGCTCCCCCCCAATAATTCAACTTCCCCAAGTTGAATTCTTGATATTCTCACAAGCAGTGTGGACAACCAAAGCTATAGGCTGAGCCCCCAGTCTTGGGGGTTGTTCACATGAAACTTAACCCCACAAAGGATAGGTCAAGTCTACTTAAAATTTAGGCCTAAGAGTCACCCCCAAGAGAGCCTCTTTCGTTGCTCAGATGTGGCCTCTCTCTCCAGCCAATATAATGAGCAGTCTCACCACCCTCCCCCTCTCTGCATGGGACATGACTCCCAGGGGTGTGGACCTTCCTGGCAATGTGGGACAAAGATCCTGGAATGAGCTGAGACTCAGCATCAAAGGACTGAGAAAAACCCTAGAATGAGCTGAGAATTAACATCAAGGGATTGAGAGAAACTTCTCGACCAAAAGGGGGCAGAATAAAATGAGACAAAGTGTCAATGGCTGAGATATTCCAGAGTCCAGAGGTTATCCTGGAGGTTATTCTTATGCATTAAGTAGATATCACCTTGTTGTTCAAGATGTAGTGGAGAGGCTGGAGGGAATTGCCTGAAAATGTAGAGCTGTGTTCCAGTAGCCATGTTTCTTGAGGATGAATGAACAATGATATAGCTTTCACAATGAGACTCTGCGAATGTGAAAACCTATGTCTGATGCTCCTTTTAGCTACTATATCAACAGAAGAGTAGAACATATGGAATAAAAATAAACAATAGGGGGAACAAATGTTAAAATAAATTCAGTTTGAAATAGTGGTAAATGAAAGCGAGGGGAAAGGGGTATGGTACGTATAGCTTTTTTTTTCTCTATTATCATTTTATTTCTTTTTCTGTTGTCTTTTTATTTCTTTTTCTAAATCAATGCAAATGTACTAAGAAATGATGAATATGCAACTATGTGATGATATTAAGAATTACTGATTGTATATGTAGAATGGAGTGATATTTAAATGTGTTGTTTGTTAATTTTTTTAATTAATAAAAAAAAGTTAAAAAAAAAAAAAAAAGAAAGCTCCCCCCCCTCCCGCACCCCCCTCTGCTTTTCAGGTGGTGTCTCCAAGCCGTGGGGGTGGGGGTGGGGGTGGGGTCTGTGCAGCCCCTCCTCCAGGCCAGTGACCAGGTCATCCAGGACCTGGTTTGTTCCAGGAACCACCACGTTCACCTTTGATGTGCTAAACAAAATTTAAAAAGTGATGTGGGCACAACAAATATGTTCAGTCATGACCTTTGTTCCTTTGATGTCGGATTTTAGATCTGAAAAGAGCCTTGGAGGTCTCATTCAATCTGCTCATTTTCAGATGAGTACCTTGACAAGCTCTGCCTTGGGCATTCCCCTCTGGGTGATGTCTCACACCGGAGGAGAATGATAGCCTGGGCTGTGTGCACACAACCTGCCTGGGTCCAGAATCCAGGTGGATGTTCTTCCGATTAATCAATCAAGTGCCTCTGTCATCTGCGTTCTGCTCCCTGAAAGAAAATGTCAATGTGATACGTATTTATTTATCCATATGTAATATACGTATACATATAGGAGGAAGTAACTAGAAACTCAGCAGTGGTCATCTCTACCTGGTGGTTGGATGGGTAATTTTATTTCTGTGTGAGGGGGTGAAGGGTAATGTTTCTTTTTCTCCTGATGTTTTTCTGCCCTTTCCGAATGATCACACGAGCACATATTGCTTTTGCAGTCGGGATGGAAGGTAGTGTGTTAGGCTGTGTGCATCTGGAAGTCTCTCCCTGTTTCCTTAACAGTCTGCAAGATGAATGTTCACCGCCGCTGTGAAACCAATGTGGCCCCCAACTGCGGTGTGGACGCCAGAGGCATCGCCAGGGTGCTGGCAGACCTGGGCGTCACTCCAGACAAAATCACCAACAGCGGCCAGAGGAGGAAAAAGGTAATGGGTTGTTTGGTGGCGTCCCTGGAGCTCTTCCTGAGCCGGCGTCTCTGCGCTGGCTTCCTTAGGGAACAAGGTTCTAGCGTTCCTGGGTCCAGAAGATTTCTGGCATTCACTCGAAACAGCGTGTACTTCAATTTCCTGTTGTTAAAAGAAGCCAGGCAGGGAACAGCCATGTCTCCTACAGTTCCAAAAGTGTGTGTGTCTGTTGGAGGAGAACAAGGCAAGCCTCAGGGATGATGTTTGTTAGAGAAACATAGGCTTTGAGATGAAGACTTTGAAATTCCCTCTAGAAAAAAACAGAACAAAGCAAGACACAATGACTTTGGATGAGGAAATGTACTTGTCTGCCTCCAAAACTGGCATAAAAACAATGTCAGTGTCTGACCTTCGCCCCTGGTGTCACTGTAGTGGGGATAGATGGATGAAAAGCTGAAACCACATTCCTTTAAAACACATTTGTCGCAGTACCAGCACTCAGCTGCCCGAGGAATATTGTTAAGGTCCCACGACATGGAACATCTGGGCCTTTCTTTGGTGACCAAAGCCCTGTCTCTGTTCTGAATGTCAGTAGGAGAAGATCCATTTGCTGAAATGTTACTTTGGTAAGTCAGGGCCCACAGCTGTAAATAAACCTGAAGACGTCCATAGCATTTTTGTTTGAAAGTTCTTTAGCTGTGATGCCTGGCCTAGAAGATCTAGGAAGCCTTAGAAAGAGTAAATAATGAGATCAGACCATGTTTACTGGGCAAGAATCCAGGTGGGTATGGGGGGAGTGGCTCTCACTGCAGTGTCAGACATCAGGCTCTTTTCTAGAAAAGCCCGCCTGACCCTAGATGCTTCTACAATCTTGACTCCTAAATATCTTCCCTGAATTTTACCCTGTAGTACCTTCTAAAGGATCCTTCATTTCCCAGGCATCTTCTCCTTTTAGAAGCTGCTCATGCCTTTTCTCCAAAGTGCCTTTTCCTTCGAATGGGAAGGTTTGAATTATTTTCATCTTCCTAAACCTCTCCTTCTTCTCTACCTTCCCAGGAAACCAAGTTGTTTTGTGCGGGTTGGAGAAAAAATTATCTTCTCACTGCTTACCTCTGGGATACTTGCCTCTGGTTGCTCTTCTTAGCTCTGTAAATGCTGGTGGCAGAAATGGGACTTCACTGTTGACACAAGGAGCTGGGCATGCAAGCAGCATGCCACCCTCCAAAAGGCCAAGGGTCCATGCCAAGGCTGCTTAGCAAATGCCATGTGATAACAATGTTGGACAGATGTGTTTATGAGTTCTGGAGCCCTTGGTAGAGACACCATCTCTTTTCTTTTCTAGAAGTAAATTAAGGCAGAAAGAACCTCTCTTAATTGTTGTGAAACATTAAAAAAAGAAACTCAATACCTTTTCTCTCCTCCATATTTACACAGGCCATAATGCTAATAGCCAGACTTCATCTGTCTCTTTTGGAACTGGGGGGACATGGTGGTAGGAACCCAACGTGGAGAAATTCAGGAAAGGACAGAGTAGAAGACGAAAGGATTCAGTCTGTTACACTGGTTGCTGTGATGCTTCTGATGCAAAAGCTGGAAAGAACAAAGTGAGAAACTGTAGTGAGTCAAGTTAGCAAGAGAGGACGGGAGAGAAGTGCCTTGGCCAGCAGCTGGAAGGGCTTCTTTGCAAGACTGGCAGGCTTCCTGGGACTTTGATTCTCCTTACATTTTCCCAACAAATAGTCGGTCATGTAGAAACAAGGCCTCTGCTCAGCTGGTAGCTCTGTACAGAAAGGAGCAAACATGCTTGTGATCTCTTAGGCCAAACCACTGATTTTAATGGGGACTTAAAATGGATCCACCAGCATCTATGCTAGAAAATATGCTTCTTTAGGGGGTGTTCTGCTGAAATTCACCAACAAATAGCAATATACGTGAAATTATTTATTAGACACCCATTAAGAGTATCACTTTTTGCCATTCACTGTGGGGGAGGGAGCAGATCCAGATACGAGCTGGGTTCTCGCCATCAGTGCACCTGTAGTCCCCCTGAGCAGAGAGCCCCACACAATATACACAGACAGATATTATTGATAATATAAAGCCAAAGGTGACAATGGATAAATGCCTGGCAGGTGTTAGAGATAAGTGTCATATTGCTTTGGATGAGGTGACTTGGATTGCTTGGATTGGCTGAGGGAGGCACGATCAAGGAGGTGAAGTCAGGCTTTGCTTACAAAGGTCAGTATCAAACACACTTAAATCTCTTGTTTTCTTCCCTTTAATTGGCAAATGAAACCTTGAGACTGTGAACATCGATTTAACAAAGGCTGATGTGCGCCAGGAATTCTTACAGCTCTTGGTGTAGTATCGTGATGCTTTGACTTCAGGGAAATTCACAACCCTCCTTTCTGATGCCTCTCTCCCTTTGCTCTCTCTCTCTTGGTAGCTCCTTGCTGGTGCCGAGTCCCCGCAGCCTACTTCTGGAAGCTCACCCTCTGAGGAAGACCGATCCAAGTCAGCCCCCACATCCCCTTGTGACCAGGGTGAGACACTCACATTTGCTCCCTAACCTCTGAGCCCTGTCATTGGAAGGACAAAGCAGCTTCAGGCCTTTCCACCCAGAAATGAGCTTATTAGCTGAGGCAGCCAACAGCCCTGCAGGGCTTAGCCTTCCATTCTCTGTTCATTTAATAACTGCTCTTTCACTCCACGAGGATTTGATGAGTGCTAGGCACTAAACAGCCCTGCCTGTCTTAATTCCTTCCATGCCGGGGTAAGAGAGAAAGGGTATGTGATGTCACGATCCTTTCTTTTCCCTTGCCTCCCCCGTGTTCTGAATATACAGGAGAGAGAGGGATATGGTCCTAGACATATCAGTGCCCATTACTTGCGTTTGACCCCTATTCCCTCCTGCTTGTAATCATCACACCCAAATCCTGAGATCAGGTCATGAGCTGAGGCATGGAGTGGGGGAGAGGACAGCTACCCTGGCCTTGGGGATAGCAGATGAGTTGGGAGAAGAGTCCGAAAGAAATGGCGAGGAAGCCAGCTCTGGGCCTGACTCCTTCTAAAGCTCTGCTCAGAGTGTCTCCTTTCCCTTAAGAATATGTTTAAAGTAATACAAGGCTCTAAATCCCACAGGCATCCAAGAATGCTGAGGTTGAGGAGGGGCTTACATGTTTAGAACCTTTTACTCGGGTACCTGTACCAAACATCATTGGAAAGGATCACATAAACATATTAGCAAAATTATGTGCTCAATTTCCATAGCCCTTTTTCACTTTCTGAAAGCACTCTTGTGTGCATTCTCCTAGTTTGATGCTCACACCGACTCTGTGTTGGTGCCACGTTATTATCCCCATGTTATAGGACAGGAAGTGAAAGTCTGAAGAGTTGAAAAGCTCAGGGTCTAAGTTGATGGTGGGGGGTGGGACAGTGCCCTCCTGGCTTAGGGACCCCGCTGTCAGAATCCGTAACTTCAGACCCTCCCTGATAATGGGCGCTTGGACTCTGCCCTTCTCACCCAGGAGTAAATGAAACAGCTTCAGTGTTGATGTGCCAGTCTAAGGCCATGGAGTCATTGGTCTGTGTCCCTCTTTGTTCTGCTCCAAGTCGTGGTCTGCATTTTATGCTCTGCTTCGCTCCAAAAGAGGTTTGACCCATTCATAAATCTGGCAGGACTCTGGGGCCTCCAGACTAGCAGGTATTACCCTGCACCAGTGTGGGTGTTCTCACATTTCCTTTTTTAATGCCGAGACCTCCTTTGGAAGCTTCAAGGATACAGGATCATACAGTAAAGAGACCCACAGTGAGAGTGAGGTGCCCAAGGATTCTTGACCTTCTTCCTGGCTCCTGCCCAACATGCCATCTGGCTTTGGCAGGTTCCGGTGCCTCTTAGATCCTCCATCCATCCCCAGTCAATGAAGAGCCAGTGATGTGTGCACACCTGGGTGTGAGGCCCTCTCAGCAAGACACGGAGTCAAGGCAGAACAGGCATAAGGCATTGTCTCTCCTTCCTCCATTATAAGAAAACCTGGAAGGACATCTACAAACATGGGTATCCCCAAACACCCAAGTCCCGCCTTCCAAAATCCACTTAATAACCAGCCCTGGAGAGACTTTCACTCTATGCTGAGACTGAAAAGTTCTACTAAGTTAAAAGGAAGTGATAGTTTGATAACTTCTTAATTGATGGGGAGTGGGGAGGTTCCCTGTAGTCCCAGAAGCTGTTTCCCTCACCCCTCCCCACTGCTCCAAATTCAGAACCAGAGTAAAGGTCTCTGGATTCCTTGAATGCACTCTGATGGGCCTCAGTCCTTCTAAAAAGAAGCCAATGATCTCTTTATGTCAAGCAACATGTGATTCTGATTCCAAAGGGTTGATAATCCCTGCTCCCTTCCTGCGATCCCAGTTATTCACGAGAGCATATTTTAAAATTGGATTATGCTTGAGATGCCCATTTTTTACACAGAGAAGAGTGTGTACTGGTGAATGAATAGCTAAGGAGAAAGCTTCTTCAAATAGAAAAGGTCAAAGGGTTATCCAGCCTTATCACCCCCTGGTAATTCAAGTCACATCTGGCGGGGAAGGGGGCTACCTCAAAATAGTGAAATGGCGCTGAGGAATTCCTGCAGTGTCTGAGATAAAGTTGCAGCAAGTCACCCTGGGAAGCAGTTCTTTTGTTCACGATACGCCCCATTGCTCATTTTGTTAGATAACCTCACCTGAGATGGGTGAGGTCAAGTAAGGTCCTTTAGAGAGTGAAGCTTTCCTAGTCCCAGTTGGTGAAATAATTGTATGATGATGGTGATATCTGCTCTCCATTACTGGTTATCCCAATCTTCAAAGGGAATGAGAAGGCTACTTGTTGGCTTTCTGACTCTGCAGGTTCCAGAGAAGGCCCAGTTTCTTGCCCGACAACTAGAATAACGGAATAGGCTAGTAGCCACAGTGGCTTTTCAGAGAGGTGTCCGGGATCCCAGCGTCATCAGAAGGAGTCTGCTGGCTGGTGAACTCCCCAGTGGCAGAGACTGTGTCCCCCTCCTCTTTGTAGGCCCAGCCCTGCTGTTCATTAGGTGCCCATGAAGTTGTGTTGAGCCAGTCAATGAAGGAACAAATAAATAGGGGCTGCACTGAATCTGTCGCTGCGAGGAACAGGAGAGAGGAGCCAAGAGCTCCCGAGAGAATTCAGAGTATTGGGTGCTAATGGGAAGGGCCCATGAGGTGTGCACTAATGCACTGTCTTGCTGCACTTGGTCCTAGAAATAAAAGAGCTTGAAAACAACATCCGGAAGGCCTTGTCGTTTGACAACCGAGGGGAGGAGCACCGGGCAGCGTCGTCCACCGGCGAGCAGGCGAGCCCTGGCGAGAACGGGGAGGTCCGGCAGGGCCAGACCAAGCGCTTGGGCCTGGACGAGTTCAACTTCATCAAGGTGCTGGGCAAAGGCAGCTTTGGCAAGGTGGGTGGCACGCCCTGGGAGAGGCGCTGGTTTTCTCTGCCCGCCGGCATTGCCTCATTTGTTTTCTCTGAGTCTGAGCTGTGAGCATTTCAACCTGCTCTTGTTAAGTTTTGCTTCAGTGTTGAGTGGCAATGACCTGTAACCAAGCAGATGATAGTCCTGGTCTGCTGCTAATTAGCCCTGGCACTTGAGTACAGTCATGTAACCTCCTTAGGATTCAGTTTCCCTCATTTGTTCAAAAAGGAAGCAAGTGAGATAGTAGGCAAGAAGACACTTTGAAAAGTGTGCTTGGCATTCAATAATCAATAGTAGTGACAGTGTATTTCTTCTCTTCTTTGGAGAGAGAGCTGAAGATCTAATTTTATACCATTATGAAGACTCAAAAAATGATCTTGAGAATCTGGGTCCTCAGTGAACTTAGGATTCAAAGCATTTATGGCTTTGGAAATTATTTACCTGCCTTCTCCGGCACTTACAAATGTTTTATTTGTCCTCTGCGTATGACAAGCAAATGAGAGTAGTCATCTCGTGTCTGGGTTTGGGTTCTTTGCCCTTGATGCCATTCACCATTACCAGCCAATTAGGGGAACCGAGTGCTGTGGGGTGCAGGTTGAGTGTGCCTAGGGAAGCTGCGATGGTGATCCGCCAGCCATTGGAGGGCCTGGAGAGATGGGAAAACCATCCCTGTTCATTTGAGAAAGAAAATGGAGGAAGCTTCATTTTTAGCTGAGACTTTTGATTCTCACCTTGTTCTTCTCAAGCCAGGCCTGGTAGGTGATGGGAGTCGTCTTTCTGAGATCTCCCAGGGCTGCAGGCCAGGCGCCTGGCGCTGGCAGCTCCCGGGGTGCAATGCCCTCGGGCAGCCCGGAGCTTGGAAGCAGCAGCCCTGCCGGTCAGCCAGCAACATGCCCCGGCAGACCCGTTCCACTCCTCTCCGAAGGGAATGACTTTGTGACCCCCTCAGGAGACAGGGCAGGTCCCCAGCCGTCCCACTGTCCCTCTCTCATCCTGAGCACTCCATGCCAGGAAGGTAACGAGTTCGCTTAGGTGGCAAGGGCTGAAACGGCCACATTCTTTAGAGATAGACCCCACCTGGGGATGAGAGCTCGGCCCCGAGCAGGACTTGGTAAAATTTTGAGCAAGATTCAAAGGAAACAAGCAGACTCAGAGTTTCCAGGTTTCCATATGGTGTAGGCAGGATGGGAACTTTGATGTCTCTGGAGCAATTAGGCTGTTTCTTAGGAAAAATTGCAGCCAAAGTTTGAGCCAGTTTTAAAGGGTTTGTGTTCTCTGTGGGTGATGGACCGTCTCGTGAATTCCCCTGTTACGTTGCCGAGTTGTAGCTTTTCATTTTGACAACTTGCATTGGAATACTGTACTTAGGAGTTAGTTATTAGAAAAAAGACTTGTGACATTTATAGGAGAACAAGTATAAAAATATCAAAAGATTGGAAAACTTTAAGAAAATAGAACTCTTTTTGGTGCTTTGGAGAAGGAATCAATTTCCCAGCTTTAAAGCTAATGAAGAGATTGGTGTGACGATGGCTCAGCGGGCAGAGTTCTCGCCTGCCATGCCGAGACCCAGGTTCGATTCCTGGTGCCTGCCCACGCCAAAAAAAAAAAAAAAAAAAAAAGCTAATGAAAAAATCATAAAGGAAAACAAGGACAAACTCAAGTATATAAAGATGGATGATTCTGTGCAATCACAAAACAAACAAACAGAAAAGCATAAAGCAGTCTTAGGAAAGTATTTACAGCTAATAAAGGGTTAATATCTTTGTACCAAGCTCATAGAAATTAGTAAGGGAATAATATTATAAAACAGTAGGTAAATATGCAAAGGAGACAGATGAATAATTCAAACAAGAAATACAATTAGAAAACAAATATTTTTAAAAGTTTCATTGCAAGTTAAAGGAGCATTGAGGTAATATTTCACATGTATAAAGTGATCAGAATATCTTTTTAAGTTGAAACACCCCACATTAGTAAATTTCCATGAAACTACAACACTCCTGCATTGCTGGTGGCAGAGTATATTTTGAAACACTTAGGAAATGTGCATGAAAAACTGATAAAAAAAACATTTTTTAAAAAAATATTATCCTATGATACAGTCTGAGAATTCCTATCTGAAGAATGTGATCCAAAGGAAAGAAAAAAAATTGTAGCTGCAAAAATACTCAATGTAATTTACTTATATAATACTTAATGTACAGATTTACCTTTTAAGTGTTTAGCAGGAAGAAAATTGTTAAACTGTAGCACATTTACTTTAAGTATCCACCATGATAATGATGGAGAACATGTAGAAAAAAAGGTTAAGAAATTTTGTTCAATTAAAAAAACTTTAGTATATTTCCTGTACTGTGTGTGAGTATGAAAATGTAGATGCTCAGATGATATGCACTGAACTTCTCTCTTCATTTTCTGGGCACGGTGCTAAATTAAGGACAGTGGTAGCTGTATTCAAATGGCAGCTGCTTAAATATTTTTAATGCTGCTATAACATTTTAAATAAAAAAAGAAAAAAAGGAATTCGTTTTCAAGGTGTCTGCTGTTCACTTGCATTTCTTCTCTTGGTTCCATGCACGAATAGATTGATGGGGACAATTTGGGTTGATTGCAGGTCATGTTAGCGGAACTCAAGGGTAAAGACGAAGTGTACGCCGTGAAGGTTTTAAAGAAGGATGTCATCCTTCAGGATGATGACGTGGACTGCACAATGACAGAGAAGAGGATTTTGGCTCTGGCGCGGAAACACCCATACCTAACCCAACTGTATTGCTGCTTCCAGACCAAGGTAAGTTCAGGAAGAAGCCAGCTAACCACCATCTTGGATAACTCTGCAGGACATTGTGGTATCTTGACTATCAGAGAAAACGTCAATTATAGATACTCTGCATTTTTCCCTCAGAGACCTTGTAAAGTAGAATGGAATTTACCCTTGAAAAGCTCAGTGCGTATTTGAACAGCATCCTCTATTTTAAGGGCATGGAATTTTCCACTCAAGGTTATGCTTGTGAAGGGAGGAGGGAGCCATAGAACTCTTTGCAACCGTGGCTGGACAGAGCCAAATGGCTAAACCCAGTGTTTGCTCGTTGGAAAAACCAACAGGCGTGGTTAATCCTTGCTCTGCTCCTAGCTCTGTAGCACTGGGCAAATTACTTAACTTCTGTATTGCCTTCAGGTCAAATGAAAACGAGTATGGACAACCCTACTGCTTCTAACTTGTCTAACGTCATGTGAGGTAAAGGATGTGAAAGAATGTTTAAAATGTCCTAGTGAAATACAGATTTTTAATTGACCATGTAGATGCCCAGGAGCCAGAAGGTGGCAGTAAAGAGACAGAGATAACTACATCACGGAGTCGGCCCTATGAGTAGCATAACTAATTTGTTACTTCTTGTTAGTAAAGAAGAGAAATGCCAATGCTCATCATGAAGCTCTTACTTTAGTCATCCTTTCTGGGGAGAAAATATAAACCTTTTAGGATGCCTTACTGATTTGTGAACCTTGGATTCTTGAAAAGTGCCCGCCTGGAGTCCAGCGGTGTAGGGCATGGCGATCCCTTGCTCCTTAGCACCCTCTTGCCCCCGTGTGCTGTGAATGCCAGTTCTTCCACTTAGCACTCAACAGTCATTCGTTTGAACCCTTCCCGTGTGCCCGGCCCCCTGCCAGGTGCTGGAGACTCTGTGGTGAGTGAGCCCCAATCCCTATCTTTGAGGAGTTGGCAATGTCTCTGCTATAGCAGGTCCCACAGGCGGTTTCTCAGAACCCAATTCACTTGAGAAGCTGTAAGAATGAAGGACGCTATTGCTCCTAATTGCAGGAGTTTGCAGTCTTGACCTCTCAGAGGTTCTCAACACACATTTAAAGTCCCCAGGGAGCCCTGCAGGGGTGGGGGGAGGGGTGATTGATTTTATTTAGTCTTTTATTTCCCAACTTATTTGATCCCAAGCTTCCCCACTCCCACCACACCATAATATCTGTTCCACATCGAGAAACCCTATCCCTCTGATTTCTCAAGGGAATAAGAAATTTGTTCTGAAATCATTCTGCTTGTCCTTCAAGACAAAAGTGTATTCCTTTGTCTTAGAGATCTCCGTTTAATAAGAATCTACCCCTTTTCTGAAGAAGTGCAGGACTTTTCAGCTATGCTTGTTTTTGGTGTTTGTTATGTAATGCCTAATTTTATGGGTTCATGCATGTGTGTTATGTATATGGACACACTCAGAGTCCAATGTGATAACAGGCCCGATGATGAGGTCAGCTTTCTTCTCTCCTTCACTAGAGCAAAACTCTAAATTAATGAGAAGTGCGTCCCCTGGGTCTTTTTCATGCATGGTGCCTGCCACAGGGCCTCATGTGCAGAAGGCGTCCACAATCAGAGTCCGAGTGTTAGGCATTTGTAAGAATTCATCTCTTCGACTTATTTTTTTCACCAGTAGGAAAACCGAGTCTCGGAGAAGTAAAGCGTTTTGCCCACAGACACTCGTATTGGCAGACACGGGTCTGGCTTCTGGTCTCTGGGACTCCCGACCCAGTGGCCCAGCTCTGTTGTCACCCTGTCACTCTCTTGTGCCCACCCCAGCACAGTGGCCCCGTGTGAGGGAAGGACCCCTTGCCCCCAAGCAGGCAGCATCTCCCTGTTGTCCAAGGTGGGTTCCTGGGCAGGCAGCCATCCTCTCTGTTCCTGGACACCTTGCCAAGAGGTCCAGCTTCCTAGGAAGGGCCCAGCCTAGTGGGGAAGGCCTCCTGGAGCCTCTGTCCCTGGGGGTCTTGGGAAGCCACCATTGGGGGTCCACTTTCCTGGCCCTCTTGGTGAATGAAGGAGGGAGTGGGAACATGTCTTCACTGTCGACAGTCATCGCCTCTGTGCTTTGTAGAGTATTATTTTGTAGATATGATTATTGTTTTGTAGATATAATTCATACATTCGTTAGTTTGCAAATGAAAGGGATCCTATGAACAATCGTTTTATTAACCCCTAATTAATTTTTTCTAATGTGACTTTTTCTATAATAGCAAGTAGTCAAGGTTTTAAAATTTTTTATAACTTTCCTTGCCCGAGTGTGAGGTGGGCCCTGGGTGTGATCAGTGAGGAGGAAGATGACTCCCAAACGGAGGGGCTTACAGAATTGGGGCGTGGAAGATTATGCTAACCTCACGAGCCAACAGAGAGCAGCAAACAGCCCGGCCTGGTTAGTCTCTGGGTGGGGGCATTCAGGGCAAGAGGACTCAGAGGAGGGGTCTGGAAGGGAGAGGGGCCCACTGAGGCTCTGCAGAGTGGGAGGATTTGCTAGGATTTGGGTGGGAAGGGGAGCTGGGTTTGGCAGTCACAGCTCGGCCCTGCTTTAGTTTCACCTTTCCTGAGGAGAGAGAAGTTTCCTCTCATTCACCTCCGACCTGGTTTCAACCCCGACTCTAAGACATGCACGAGGAACCCGAAAACCTGCTTGCAATCCTATTAAGGTTTCTTTTGTTCTTGTTTGACGATGGCACGCAAAGCAGCGGTCATGGTGTCGGGTGTAATTACTTTGGGGTGAACCTCAGTTTCTTAGTGTGTAGGAAGAAAGGGGTGTCTCTGTGGGATATTCCCTTGAGAGCGCCCCGAAAGCTCGTGCATGGCCACAGGTCGCCCGGCGGGGTGAGCGGTCCGTGTGTGCGGGCGCCGGGCTCGGTGTGGGGCCCCGTGGAGGCCACTGTGAAGCCCTCCTGGCGTCCACCGTGAGGGCAGGGGCGGGTCTGGTCATTTCACCCAACTGAAAGGCCAAATTACTGTTCCAGAGTGATCTGGACTCTTCTATACCAAGCCCGCCAACCCCTAGCTCCTGCACTCTGCTCTCTCCCCTCAGGATCCGGGAGGAAGAAAGCAAATGAAACGGCGCCAGCTTTCAAGTGCCGGTGAGAAGGAGCAGGGAGCCAGGAAATTAGGACAACTTTACTTTCAATTCAGTTCAAGCCAGTGTGTTTGGCTTGGGTTCCCCCTATGCTGTGTGCTCTTTGGGATTCTAGAGAAACCTGAAGCAACTAGAAAGAGCTACAGAACTGTATTTAATTAACTGTTAAAACGTAAAGTATGGAAAAGGGGATGAGGGATTTCCTCTTCCAGCCAAGAGAGAGTAGCCTGATTCTGCCCTACGCCCTCCCTCTTACAACTGAAAAGTCCCTGGATGTAATTCTTATTTTAGAAAGGCATAATGTGCATCAAGACCAACGTAGCCATATGGAATTATAGAAGTTATACTGTTTCTTGATGTGGATGAGAAACTAAAATTTCCATACTTAAAATGGCCGGTTGACTTTTAAATGGATAAATTATAGTCAGTATTATTTAATATATATATATGAAATATATATATATTGTTTCTTGGTTAGAGAAAAGGTATTGCCTATCGTTATTTTTAATTAACAGACTCATTCAATGGCTGTACAGGTATTTATTAAGCATCTCCTACATGCTAAACTCTGTGCCAGATTCTAGGCCTGCAATGCTAAAAATATACCGTATCTGATCTCATGGGGGTGATGGAGTAATCACCCCATGAACTCATGGAGAGAGGCATGCAAAGAGTAATAGTGTACATCCTGGCAGCTCTCCTGGTGGGAACACTGAGGTGGTATAGTTGAAACTCTGCAGAAGGCAGTCGGGAAAGCTTTCTTGGAGAATTGGAACCTCAGTTGGACCTTAAAGCATGCGTAGCTTTTGATAGAGGATAAGGCCTAATTGATGGCTGGTAAAACCTAGAACTTGGCGGGCCGCGGTGGCTCAGCGGGCAAGAGTGCTTGCCTGCCGTGCCGGAGGACCCCGGTTCGATTCCCGGCCCCAGCCCATGTGAAAAACAAACGGACAAACAAAATATAATAAAGCAAGAAAATGTTTAAAAATGTTTCCCTTTCTTCCTCCCTTCCTTCCTTCTCTGTCTTTCCTTCCTTTCCTCCCTCTCTCTTTAAAAAAAAAAAAAACCTAGAACTTATTCCCAAATCTTATTTTCATTATTATTTTTCAAGCTGTTAGAACTCCCAACCCATTCTGTGCGCCCTGCCTCTTCCATGGAATTGATAATGGCAGAAAAAAACAGCAAGAAAGGAGAGGTGAAAAGAGAGAATATTTGGAAAATAAAGAGAGTTGTTACATCTGCAGGATCAGATGATTGGCAGCAAGGGCTGTGAGCAAATGCTGTGAGCTGGCATCAGGGAGCCGAGGCACCCTGCTAGGCTCTAAGTGTCCTGGGCTTGGGCAAAGGCAGGGTTCAGGGGCAGGAGTGACCAGGAATCGCCTCTCCTGGGTTCCCATTCATCTACAGACTATTAGGCACAGGAGAGCCACTGGGTGCTTGGTTATTTTTTTGTTTGTTTCAGTTTGGGTTTTGTTCTCGTTTTCTTTTTGTTTTATTATTTTTGTATCCCAGGAAATAAAATTGTCAGCAGTCTCAGATTCTATCTGTGTGTCTGAATTTGTGAACCCCATTGTGAACCATCCGACTCGATCCCACAAAACCTGTCATGGGCAGTTTCATCCGTGATTTTTCCTCTGAAAAAATGTTAGTCTCTACCCACCCCCACCCTCTGGCATTTCCTGCCAGGCCTGGGAAGGCAGTTCCTGGAGGGCTTTACTGGTCCTCAAGTTGCTGTGAAGGAAACAGAGGGTGAGCTCCAAGAGAATCTCCCTTGGACAATTTCCCGCACTGCCCTGGGGGAAACAGTGGAAAAATCCTTTAAAAAGCATCTGATGACATTTTCTGATTGAGTTTTAATGATCTCTGTGAGGATGGGGAGAACTGCTAAGAAGGGACATTAACAATGTAGGGGGGAAACAGTAGTTTCAAGGAGCTCTGATGTTTATTTTGATGGTTAACTCTGAAGAACAGCAAACAACAAAGCAAAAACAGAGTGAATAAATGAGGCCATTGCTAGAGTGTTTTTCAAGAGATGACTATGCCAGATTATATCTAAAAGAGCTGAGAAAGCAACAGAATGAAAGGCGGGTCTCTCTCTTGCTAGACCTTATTGTCTGGGGCATCATGACTTCAAAGAAGGTGGGTTTTGACCAAATTTGTTAAGGGCTTCACAAGAGTGAATGGAGATGTTGATAGTAAGTGTTGTTGTGTAGCCCAGGCAGCTACCTGGAAATCAATATGCTTGTGAATAAAAGATTTCAAATGGAGATAACCTCAATAATTTTTAAGAGATTTCAGTGAAACAAGGTCCGCGGTGGAGGTGACAGGCCCAGTGTTGGCAGAATCAGTCATCAGAGTGAACCAGACTCTGGCACACTCCATCATCTTGCTGCTAAGGTCCCTCTTGGCCTGGTCAGCAAGGCCATCTCTTTGAACCAGCCAGTCAACTCGTATTTAGTGAGGGCCTGCCCTCTACACACTGCTGCAGGGCTTTTAGACTAGAACCTTCTGTTCAAGTAGCGGGGGGATAAGCTCTGTTCTCTTGAAGAGGGTGATTGGAGAGGCCTGTGGAGGGGTGGAAGTTGAGGGGGAGGGGGTCTGTGCATCAAGAGGCCTTCTGAGAAAGGAGACAGTTGTATTCATAGATGAGAAAGGCTTCATGGAGAAGAAAGACTTGACCCCAGTCTCGAAGCATAATAGTTCAACCCATGTGGTGAAACAAAAGGGTATAGAGTTTATTATGTTCGTAGGCCCTGACAGCAGAGAGGAATGTATGTTGGCTTTTAATTCACAATGCAGCCACCTCGTGGAAACTGTTTGCCCAAACCTGGCATTTGAATAGGACAATTGCTTTTCAAAATGCTTTCACCTATGTCTGCAACCCCAAATGTTCCTCCTGCTACCTCTGAGAGATAAGCATGACCACTCCCTTTTACAGATGAAGGAACTGAGGCCCAGCGAGCTCTTACCACTTGTTTGGAGCTGAACCTGGTTTGGAGTCAGGGTTTCCTAGCTGTCCTGCTGCCCATACCGTGTCATTCTGTCTCCTCCCGCCACTCAGTTCTCTGCCTCATAAATTCTCACCTCCAAAATCCTTCTCACCACCCATTTGCTGTTGCAAACATGAGAAAGGGCCCAAAGAAGACAGCTGTATTTTATTTGAACTCTATAAGATTGAGGTAAAGTAATGAATGGCCCTCAGGACAGCGAGAGCAATGAATGGGGTCTGTCAGGCTGTTTCCAGAACCATTTCTGTTTTCTGAAAGTGCAGGAGAGGAAGGCAAGGAGAAAGGGGATAAGGGTGCAGGAATTCTTTCCAAAATGGACTGAGGCAGGACGAGACTTTACATTTGTCCACTCAGCCATCATTTATTGAGCACCTACTGTGTGCTGGGCTCATGCTAGCGATGTAGTAAGGTAGGTAGGTGTCCTTCCTTGTGAAACTTGCAGTCTCTTGAGAACATGTTTTGCACCACAGTGTGAAGAGTGCTGCTCTCTCTCTAGTGCCCCAAACTCATTGCTTTGTTCTCTGCCACGAACCATTGATTGACCTTGTGTCTTTTAAAAATATTTGATTTCCTATCATAAAGAATATTTGTTAAATGTAGAAAATCTGAAGAATTCATAAAAGGACAAAAGAAAATAAAAACAATTCAAATGACCCCTATTAGCATTCCCAGTTCGTTCTTTTTTAAATGTTTATCTGTTCATGCATGTATGTTTGTCAATTGGTATCATATTCTGCGGTAAACTTTTTTACCTAATGATGAAGGCTCTTTCCCTTGTCACTAAATATTCTTCAGCAAATTATATTTAAGGTTATGCAATATCTGAGGGCCCCTTGCAGAGAAATGCCATGTTTGGGGGTTGCAGACCCCTGATAAATGTTGGCTTTCTGTGGGTGGGGATTAGCAGTGTGTGAACCAGGATTGTCCCATATGCCGTTTACTGTTATGCAACCAATCTGGTTCCGTATTTATACTTCTCTCTCGCTAGTAAACTTGACTACAATTTTTAGATTTATTGACTGTGGTAGAACTAAAGATTTAAGTTCCTTTGACATAATACATACAGATATTCATCTAGTAGACTTTTTTTTTTACCGCAAAGGTATATATTTTCCCGTTGTCCTAAACTCTTTGCTAGTCCTCTAAAGCTGTGGTTTTCAAATTAGGTTCCATGGTGGTGCCTCAGGTGCTGCAAATGTGTGTGCGTGTATGCGTGTGTGCATGTATGTGGGAGTGTGCACACACATGTGAACTTGCAGACTTTTGTGGTGTTGTGGTGGCAGGCTTCACACCTCTTCTTCTGCTCTGTCCAGAGCAGCCCCGCTTTCAACTGCTCCCTGTATTAGCATCCCAAGTAAGGCCTCATTTGAAGGATGGATTTCACTTTGGAAAAAAAAAGTTTCAACCTGTGTGAATTCTGTAGTCTTTGGGGTGAGTCTTGATAATTTTTTACCTGTCCATATATATATATATAATTTGATTGATGTGTGTAAGCACCATTTCTTGAAGGTTTCTATAACAGTTGTCCTTCCATTATTAAAATGGGTACATTCCTGAGATTGGATAAAGATTGAAGTTTGAAAGCAGATTCAAGATTTAAACTTTTCGTATTCAGTGAGAGGATGCCTTTACTTCTGTTGCATTGCTGATGGAAGTGCCTGTTGCCTGTAGAAAGCAACACCTACAAGCATCTACTTGGACCACTTTGACTCACTGAGAGGAAGGTTTTCCCCCAGCTGCTGACAGATCTGCATTAGAGAGATCACCACTGGGCTATGATACTGTTTCCTCGCCAAGCAAGTTAGACATGGGCCCCTGCAGCTCTGTGCCAGTACCTTTTTAGGTGCCATCGGGAGAGGGACTCTTATTTTCTTATGTTCAAGGAGAGATGATAGAATAGACATAAAATGGTAACTTAGAATGGAGGCAATATGTGAGAAAGTAGATTGAACACCTATGTAAGCCGTATGCAGGGCGGTTAAGAGCTAATTTCATAAATCGAAAGCAATTCCCAGATGTCGGTATTGTTGCTGTTTCTTTAAAGAGATGAAGAAACTGAGGCTCAGGGAGGCATAGCTACTTGCTCAGGGTCACACAGTTAAGTGACAGAACTGGGATTCACACCTCTATTATCCCTCCTTGCCTCCCGCGGGGAAAGGGGCCCCTGTGGACCTGCATGAGTGAGAATTGTACTCTGGGAAGGGGAGAGGCTGGACGGAGGGTGAGGAGCAGCGCATGCGAGCTTCAGGAAGGGAGGAGATTTGCAGGAATGGATATGAGTTTAGGGAGGTTAATGAGCCTAGAATAGCAGGTATACATTGGGAAGCTGTGAGAAAGACAACTTTATAAGGAGATCTGACCAAGTGGTGGAGTTCTTACAATGCCAGGAAAGGAGTTTGAATTTATTATGGAAGTAAAGAAGGACTCCTTGAAGATATAGAAAGTGGTACCTTGGAAAGCACAGCCTGGCAGCTCTGTGTAGCATGGATTAAAGGGGTAAATGAAAAGCAGAGATGCAGGTGAGGAGGTTATTTTGAAGCATAGGTGTCCAGAGGCAGTGGGAAAGAGCTTCTAAAGGAAGACTTGACATGGACCATTCAGTTTTCCTTGAGCATCTGGAAAAGCTGGCTTGCTTGTGAAGAAGGCATAGGTTTCCATATAATACTGTAGAAAATGTCAATTACCTAGCCCTGAACTGATTAGAAGCAAGAGTTTAGAGTGGTACCACTCACCCTCCATTACCCATACACTACAAAGGTGTCATTTGCCCACAGTCCAATGGGTACATATTGACCCAGTTTAAAGAAAAAGTTTCCTCTGGAAATCTAAAACGAGAGGTCCAAGTTATCTAACTGTCACCAGACAAAGCCGGTTTCCTAATGGGCTGACGTAAGACCTTCCTTCTTCCTCCAATACCATCTATTGGATTTCAGGATTTACTTCTTTTTAGTGTGTCTGTTTTTAGGTTCAAGGTGAATTTTGGTGGTGGACTGATGTTGTTTTTCCACAGGAAAAGTCACATGGAATGTTTTGTTGACGCTTCTGCACAATCTAGTGAAAAGGGCATCGTGAGTCAAGAAACCCAGATTCTAGCTCTCCCATCTGCCACTGATGCTTACTCTGGGGCATTTCTGCAGGCATTGATTTCCTCACTCATAATAAACATGGGGGAGGACCTATACAGGGTCATTCAGACTACATGATCTATAAAGTCCCCCCAGAATTCGATTCTAATGATCTGGGAAAAGGCAACTCAATGGAAACTGTACCTGGGACCACTACAGACTTATCTGTTGCTAATGTGGGAGTAAGAGCAGTGATAAAATGATTGAGTGGTTCTTCTGTTTAGTGTTCCTTTTTTAGAGCTCAGCTCATGAAATGCTCCTAACCTTATCAAAGCCTTTATGTTCGCCAGGCTTGCATTCTATATCAGTGTACCAAATTCAAACACACTTTCAGTGACCAGTGATCCTCTATCAGAAGCTCTACCAGGAGGTATTATAATTGTCTCATTAGAGCCCAGTAGTTTCTAGTACGTGGCAGGCACAATGAACTTTAGCTTCTGTCTTATCCAGTTAACGGTTTCAGTATTCTTTATGGATATTGCCCCCTAGCAGGACTGAGAAGTTTGCCATGTTTCCATTTCCCTGAAATGACCTATTCTGATCAGTTGGCCAAATAATTGAGAAATCATTTTTGGGAGATTGACTCCTTTGCATACTGACTTCATAAAGAGAAAATATGTATTACCTATTCCCTTACCTGACCCAGATTCTATTCCTAAATTTATGACAGTGACTGGTTAATGTGAGACACACATCTAGTGGCACATCTTTGCTTCCATTTCCCTAGGAGTCAGGTAGTGCATCTTCTTACTGCCCAACCCAAAGCTTGAACCAGGTCCAACACAAGATGTCACAGAAACAGTGACCCTCCCTGGCTCCTCTGAATGCTTTTGTTCATCCACAAGATTGCTCAGAATTCCTACTGGACCCTTTGTCCCCTTTCATTCACCGAGGGACTCACATATTAGGACTGACTCCCCAGAGTGGAGGAGGAGGTTACTGGTTCCAATGAAGAGCATCTTAGGTAAAACTGACCCTTGGTGGTTTGTCTTTGGAGGCTGCTCTTGTGATCTGAAAAAGGAGAGAGCGAGGACCTGTCGGTGGGGAGTCGTCCACCGGGCTCGTCATCACCGTCCAGTTCAGGATCATCCTCAGTTCAACAGTACTAACAAAAATGTACACGGTACTTATTAGTTGCCAGGTGCAATTTCAAGCATTTCACATGCATTAATTCATTTAATCTTCACATCAACCCTATTAGGTAAGTTTGTTATCCTAAAGAGAGGTTCCTCGACTGGTAGTGGCAGAGCCTAGATTCAGACTCTGTTACTGTGCTTCCAGAAAGCACATTTTGTCTGAACGCCCAGGAGAAGATTGATGATACAACCCAAACTTCCAGGAGAGCACGATGTAAATAAAATGGCAGGTCGTGGTTTTGGAGTAGGAATGTCCAGACTACTTGTCCTTGTTTGCGAGGGCACCATGGAATAACTCTTTGGGGGGTGACATTTTAGTCGATCTGAATTGCATCGGGAAAGCAATAGATGGGAGAATAGACCTCTACTTCCTGTTATGAGAACTTTTTCTTTTGTAGAGGCAATAGGAAGTTGAAATATCTACATTGACCCCAATGGAGTACCCTGTTTTTTACCATGACACTCCAAGGAGAATGCCAGGAGAGATTGCAGATAAAAAGAATTCTCAGCCTGTCTGCACAGGGTGGCAGGAAGTACAAATTAACTCCTTTGTTGGGTCAATATGATATTCACTTGGATTCATCAGCAGCATGTAATCCATTTTATTAGGAACTCTTGTGTGCTGGTTGCTAGGGAACTAAGCTCTTACCCAGCTCTGCCTCTGAGAGCTGAGCTTCTGGCTCTATGGCTGGGTTTCGGTCTTGACAGACTGATGGCTGCGTGGGTGGTGATGGGTTTTGTGGTTTTTCTGGGTCCTCTAAAAGGAGCCTAAAAATTATAGTCAAGCAAGAGTCCCAGGATGGGGATTGGTTGGGGAAAATAATATCTTTGTTCTCAGTGTTTTTTCCACCGTTTATCCAATCCATATCTCCCACATGGCCCATTTCGTTTCAGGCAGCACCTTAAATACAACCCCTTATAAAGTTCGAATTTTTGAAGTCTTTCTAGATTCACCAGTGTTAACACTAAAAATCGCACAAACACAACCAAAGGAACACATTAACTAATGTTGAAACACTTCCACATTTTAATTCACTGGGAAAAGTTTCCCCTTGAGGAGTTTGTTCACAATATGAGACGTGTTTCTTGATGTACATGAATTGGAGGTGAACTTCACAAAGAAGAAAACTTGAAAATAAAGTCTGACTTGAAAAAAAAAAAAGTAAATTTAGGTGTGACTGTTCACCTTAGGAAACAGACTCCTTTGAGAATCCACCAGAAAACTCGCTGGCTTGGCTAGATATGTTTGGCTTCCCCCCTGAGATGAAAAGGCGTTAGGCAGAGTAGCTGAAACCAGAAACACCAAAAACAACAGCAGTGGAGGAGCAGTGCTGAGCAGAGTTGGACACCTGGAACATGTACTATCTCCTGAAATATTCTGGTTTAGTATACATTAAACAGTTGTTTTTTAGTACCTGCTAAACCTTCAGCTTAGTCCCAGTTGTTTCAAGGGCAGAGAAAGAGACAATCCTTGTACAAAGAACTTCTAGTATATAACTGGTGAACCAGAGAATGAAATATGAATCTGTGCAAAAATGAATGGTGCAAAAAAAAAACAAATGGTGCACAAAAATAAGTATTCTAGAAGGTCAGAGAAAGAAGAAAGATGAGTGAGCTGGAGTAGTAAGCAGATTCCTACAACTCTGAGGAAATTGAAGTGTAAACTTTGTGGCATTCCCAGGGTCCCTCTTCTCTCACATAGGAAGGACTCTGTCATGGCAGTGAGAACCTCGGGCCTCTGTACCCCTCGGGAGCCCAGGGGTGGAGCGGGCATCTACGTCAATGAGGTTGGCTCCGTGGGGTCCTGTCACTGCGTGGAAAGGAGCAAGCCACATCCGAGACAGCTCTGGTCCAGGGGTCATCGCTGCTTCTTTAAACCCTCAAATTCTTAATTCATTTAAATTCTTAAATGAATCTGGAAAACCAGCCCATCATTATGGGAGCAGAGGAAGCCCATGCCTTCCTACGCACTGGGAAAATATGGGAGGTCAGGACCTGGTGGATACCATAGGCAGGGAAAAATAGGAGCCTTCCAAAGTCTTAAAATGATAGACAGTCACTTCCAGCTCTAAAACTGTGATTCCGGTGTACCTATGTCCCAGGAAGGGTGAATTCTCTTTGGCTCTTTAAGCTAAATTGTTAGTTCTTGAATCTTAAAGATAGTAGGTAAACATGAAATTAGACACTCGGATGTCCCTTTCTCCCCAGAGGGAATTGGTACTAACAGTCTCACACGATTATAGGAGCAAAAGGTCCAATTGACCCAAACAAATAGGCATTTCTGTGTGGGGTGGAGGAAGAGCGAAAGTTGGAAGGCTGTGTGAAAAGCTACACAAATTGACTATTCAAAAGTTAATTCAAAGATATGAAACTTAAAATCCCAATTCCATAAAAAGGAACATTTTGGCAAGAAAGGACAAGAATAGAGTGCCCTGTGAGCAGCTGGACAAAACTGGAGACAGATAAAGAAGCCTGTGCAAAAAATATTAAGTATATAGTGCTTGAAAAAAAGGTCAGCTTTTAGAATACATTATCATTTGAAAGGTTTGAATGCATTTCTTTGATTTAAAGCTACTCAAAATATCTTTTTTTGGGAGGTGGGGTGAGGGTTCTATCTGTCAAGATGAGTCATAGCTAAAAAGGAGTTTGTTTTGATTATTTTTTAAAATATGCATATATATTTCACATATTCTTCTGCAGGTATATTTTACCAATAAAGGTACAAGGCAGGGGGAGAACAAGCTCTCAATAGGAGAACATCCAAACCATTATAGACATTAATATTTTCAAGGATGGCATGCCCTCAAAAAACATCCTAACTTTAGTAGAAACTGGGCTTGGGGACATTATTTTGTCACTGACGTCCTGATTTTCCTGTTGTCTTTGGCAGGGATGTCTGTCTCCAGGACAGGAAATGTGGAGAAGGGTCACCTGGGGTCCTAGACTGCTGGGTAAAACACAGTCCCTGTGGTCCTGTGTCCTCCCCAAGGCCAGGCCCAGGATGGGCTGAGACCAGGGATGGTCCCCAGGACAGCTGGCCCACCTTCCGTCCAGCCCTGCGCCCCATCTCGGGGAGGGGGGACTCGGGCCAGCCCAGCCTCACTCTGGCAGCCGGTGGGCAGCTCTGATTGGGCAGGAAATCATTCTTAGTTTCCACAACTTTGGTGTTTCTCCGCATTTCTTTAACCATGTTTTATAAGCCAAGGTGATGTAGGCAAACATTTCTTTTGGCCATTTATATGATGAAAACCGTAGGCAGAGTCCCATTTTCCATCCATAAAATTATCTTATAAATTGAATATGCTTTTTAAGCTGTCTATGTACATGTTCTTTACAGATTTCGACATATCCCCTGTGCGGGCATGCCCCTTACTCTGCCACCCTCCCCCTTTCCCATCCCCACTTGCAAATATCTGCTTTCCGAGGTGCCGTCCCTGGCAGCTAACCTTTAGAGAATGTTTCCTGTAAGCCAAAAATAACAGCAGTTAATATTTTTACAACACTCACTATGCTGTACCAGCCACTTTTTAAAGCTCTTTACAAATATTGACTGATTTAATCCTCAGTGGCCCGATGAGATAGACATACTGGGACACAGAGAGGTTAAATGGCTTCCCCAATGTCACACAGCTAATGTGGTGAAACTGGGGTTTGAACCAAGGCAGTCTCGGCTGCATGGCCTGAGGGCTCTCTGTCCCACTGTGCCGCCTGCCTCGGAGAAGAGGCTGACCACCTTAATCTTTGCCACACCTCTGGCAGTTTTATTATCCCCATTTTGTGGGTGGCGGTGCTGAGGTTGGGAATTTAGGTGCACACAGGGTTGAACAGCAGAGGGAGCCATAAAAGTGGCTTGGAGATGGGGCCAGTGAAAGCCCTGTTCATTGCCCCTCATTCTTCCCACCCCTGAAATGAGGAGCCCTGCCCATGGCCCCCAGTCCAGGGTGATTAGCTCCACTGACTATAGTGAGAGCGCCAACAAGCCTGTTCCCGTCCTGCTAATTGTCTCAGCACCTCGGAAAGGAGCGAGCCTTGTGAAGGGTTTTTGTGGGAAAGTTTTTCATGCAATGTAGGCTGACTTCTGATCCTTAAAGTAAACAACTACATCATCCTGCACAGAGAGTCAGGAAAAAGGAAACTGTAAGAAAATATCAAACTCCTCCAGCTCTCTAGCATTCTCTCTTTCTCTTTTTTTTTTCAGTGTAAGTGGAGGAGATGACGTTTAGGGGGATTTGCTGGGGTCCTGGTAATAGAATGCTCCGTGCATAGTGACCCCCCTTCCCTAACTGTATGTGAGTAAATGTTTCCCACACATTACTTTCTTCTGAATACCCTCATTGTGATGTAAGGAGGAAAATCCACCCACAAAACATGGCCAGAAGAGTTTTTAAGTACATCAGAAAGTTAGGCTACTTCCCATCAGAGAGTGATGCAGAGTCCTCACTTGCAAAACCGTTGGGTGGCTGGCGTGGGTGTCCGAGCTGACGGCCGCCTGTGGCCTTCACAGCGTGGGGCTGCAGAACACTCGCTCCCGTCTCCGTGCCCAAGCATCGCTTCCTGGGCATCCCCTGCACGTGGAAAGCCTTGCATCCGAGACCCTTCCAGATAAGGATGCGCTCAGGAAGGATGACAAGAGACTTGTCAGAAAGCGAGCTTATTTCTCCAGCAGTACCACGGACATAAAACTCCTGGCCTTGTCTCCGTGTCCTTTAAACCCATAATGGGGCCCTCTGGACATGGGTCCTTGTCACCTGGCCTTGAGTAAGCTTTTCCTGTCCTCCCAGAATCCTCAGGGCAGTGGTATTTGGCAGTGGGGGTTAGGGGGAAGGGGAGACTAGAAGACACTATTATCAGAATTGTCTGTGGGCCGTGCATTCTACCCTGGAGCCTCTGATGTGCCCCCATCCCTGCTAATTCTGAAAAGTCATGGCATCCTTCAGGAGTGATTCGGGGATGTGTGAGATTGGAAGCTGTGAGCTTTCGTGTTTCTGAAATTAATGTCTCCTTAGGGTTGCTGCTTATAGTGACCCTTTCTTATATTGGATTGTAACCATGTCCCAGCAAAAAAGGAATTATCCGCTTGAACAGCCTTGCCCTTTAGGCGTTCCCAACCCACTAACTGTTTCTCCTAGTCCTGTGAGATATGGGGTATCCTTGTCTTCCTGCCCAACAAACTTTAGAATCCTGGTCATCTGTGTCATTCCTAGAATAAGGGAGCTTCTTCTCTTTGAAAATAGTAATTTCACTTCATGTTTCATTTGATGATTGGTGAGAAGTTGTCTGGGTGCGCGTCTTGTATAACTCCTCTGTGCAGCGTTAGTTACCTGTAGGGCATCCTGTTCTCTAAAAATTCCTTGCGGATGATGTAAGTGTGCTCTGGGTAAGTAGGGATGAGTATTTGAAGGGACTTTCATTAAATACTATTTTGGGTAATAGCAGGAGAAACTGATTGTAGTGGGATGGCCATTTTGATTTTTATTCGAAATGAATGAATCCCTCATAAAAGGAGTTGTACACATAGAACAAAAGAGCTTGCCCCTTTTGCCACCCTATTCTGAGACCTTGGGCACCACCCATGGCCTGTAAAATAAGATGTCAACCTCTCTCCTGCCTTCGTTGGATCTCAGTCACCCTCTTCAGTCTTACTGCTCACTTTCTGGAAACTGCCACGTGAATTCTCACCTTCCTACCTGTCCCTTTTGCCCAGGATGACTCGGTCCGCTTCCCTGATCATCCAGCCCTTCATTGATCCTCTCAAAGCCTACCTTTTCCAAGAACCCTTCCGCTCATCGGATTGATTGCTCTTTTGACTCAGGACCCTGCATGTAGCTGCACCAGCAGCTGTTAGGATTTGTATGCAGATGTGCCTTATCTCCCCACCACAATTACATAAGCGTCCAAAGGCTGACACCAGCATTTCTACTCCTCTGTGCCCTTCTCGTGTGAGTATGTAGGTTTACACAAGGCCCCTCGCTCACCCAGAGTGAGTGCTCTTGGAAGTATGTCCTGCGGTGCTGATGGGGCGAAGGCTAGTGTAATCACACCCAGCAGCAGTCATTTCTGAAATTAAAATCAGTCCATTTCTCTGCTGCTGCTTCTCCACTAATCCATCACACCTCCTCTCTCAGCATACGGCTGTAGAATCCTGCATATATCACATTGCCCTGCACAGCCAATCAAATAAATGCAGTTAGTACCGAAGCGAATCCAAGCTTCATTTTTGACCTCTCTCTCTTATACAAACTCATCTCACATCTCTTGAGGAATGGAGCATCTCATTCTGAAGAGGTGTTTAGTTTTCAGAACCCTATTATTTTGTCTTTTCTTTTTTAAATTTCCATTGATATTAAGAATGCCTGTGAATCTTAGTCCTCCTCTATAAAGTGAATTAGGAATACTTCCTTCCCTCAGAGGGCTGCCGTGAGAACCCCAACAGCACTGGGCCTGGCATGCAGGATGCACACAAACTACTTTTTTAAGAGTACTTTGTCCAAAACCTCGCTTTATTTGCTTAGTGCATGACCTAGGCAGAGTAGCGGTATGTTTTTCTTCGACAGATAGGGAAACAGGCGCACATCAGTGGAGGAACTTGCTCACAGCCCCATGATTCATGGGAACTGAGGCTGGAAGCCAGGACTCTCCCTGCTACCCATATCTGGACCCTTCCACTTCTTGGCACTGCCCATTTCAAATGGAGAGACCCCTTCACCTATGGAATCAGCCCAATTCCCAGGGTCTGCCTGAGAAAGCCACCATCCCTCTCTTAACATGGGCATGAGTTTGCTGGCATGACTGTCCCTAATTATGGTCAGCCCGCCTCCTCACCCCAGCCTTCCAGAACATTCCCCCCCACCCCACTCCAGCCGAAAGGTTTGCTAAAAGGTTACCATGTATTTTTCTGGCATCCTAGTTATCCCAGAAAGTTCCAGGGTGACTTGAGAGTTTTTATTCAAAAAATACCCAGGCTGCAATGGCGTGTTGACGCAGGGACTCAGATTGGCTAGGCAGGCAGTGATTTATGAAAAGTTCTGTAACCCTAGAAGCTCCTCACCGACAGGCTGGGAGAAAGGGATGAAGCATTTTAATCCTCTCCATAATTCCCTCATTAATAGTGACTCTAATTAGTCATAGGTAAAGTTTGCCTTCCAAGGTGTATGCTTTTTTGGATATCAAAATTTCACATTTCCCAGCCGAGGCTTTCAGTGTTTTTGGCTGTGAGGAAAGAGCTCTTTGCCAAGAATTCATCGTGTACTGGAAACAGGAAACTATGGGAAATGTAGGCGCTGTCATCTGTGCTGCTTCTAAAGGTCAGCGTAGCATTTATAGAACTGGAGCCATCCAGCTGGAGGAGAGAGGGCTGCTCTTGTTTGTGATCGGTTTGTAAAGGTGGAGGGTCGCAGATCAGTGGCCTCCACTCATGAGGTCATGGCAAGAAACCAACATGGAGTGTTTACAAACATCGGTCATTTCTGGAAGGATTAAAGGGGAGGAAAGGTGAGCCAAACATTAGTTACGGATTTAGGCGTATCGTTTTCATGACCGCAGTGATAATATCTCACGAGACGGGTCAGGTAGCAGTGGCTCCCTCCTCTCCACTAGGTGCAGTGGCAGCCACACTAAAGGGAAAAGGGGTTCCTTTTGTCTCCACAGCCCTGTCCACTAACACCCTGAGACAGGGATTCTGCTACATTAATTATTGCATCGTCCCTTATGCAGGGTTCTCAAATGCTGGTGTCCCCACATCACCCAGGGAGCAGTTTAAATGGAATATTTCACGTACGACCTCTAGAGATTCTGGGTCTGTGGGTCTTAGGAGTTTGCATTTTTTTAATGCGGAGTGGTCCTGGACCACACTTTGGGAAACCCTGGTAGATAGTGGTATGACCACCTAATATCAGAGAGAGTCGGCTTTATGATCAATCAGCAAGTAATTGTCCTAGGCACCGTCCTTGGCCCACTGGGCCCTACGCCATGAGCTTTACCCTCAAGAAGCTCAAACATGCAATGGAGCAAGCAGTACGAGATTTGACATATTCAGACACTGGACTCTGGAGGGGTTCCAAGAGGACTGGTGAATCAGGGCCAAGTTGGCATGGGAGGTCATGCTCCAGCTGAGCCTGGAGGATTATAGGATTTGCACCGATGACTCGGGGGAAGGAGAGAATTTCTGGGAGGACTACCCTGTGTGATAGCACCAGTGTGAGGGTGGCCTCGCGCTTGATGCTTTCCCATCCTAAAAGCACATATTGCAGTATGAAGTGGGCAGCCTGGCAAAGGCTCCCTGGAGTCTGGATTGGCCCAGCCACCCTCAGCAGGAGGACACATAGACCAGCTGTGCTAGAGATGGCACCCGCACTCCAGGCTTTTGGAAAGCTTGCTTTGAAAAATACAGGGTGCCTTGGGGCATCCCCAGATTCAGGACTGTGCTCTACGAGTTCAGAACCTCCGTCCTTACACCTTAACATTGCTCGTGAAGGATGATACAGATTTTTGAAGCACTCACTTCTAGGTGACCCTCAGGTGGAAACTATCACCTCTTCCCACACACATTATGGATTAAAAAAAATGGAAGCAGGTGAGGTACTTCTTGAACTTCTCGCAGTGATATGGGGCAGATTTGGGTCTCCTGTGCAGGCTCGTGATGCCCAGCTAAGATGTTCCCTGCTGCCCCACCAGGAAAGACCTGTATATGGGCATCAGCAAGTGTCCCTCCTGCCCGGGCCTCTTGGATCCTTTTGAGGGCTGCCTCGCTATTAAAAAATCATCATCATCATCATTCCCTCTCTTTCAGATCTTTCTCAAATGTCCGCTTCTTGGCAAAGAGTTGCCTGATCTGTGCCCCTCTCCTCCTTCCAAATACAGTGTCTTCTTTCTCGTATCCTCACAATGCTGCTACTCCCTTGGTTGAACACCTTGTCCTTCTCTGCCATAATTATATGTGTGATGGTATTTATTTCCCAACAGACTACATTAGATATACCTTGAGGTTAGGGATTAGATAGTATGTTTTAATTTTCTGTTAATTGCTTTGGCTTTTAGATAAAAATACCTTTCTTGCAGACTTTCATTGAGTACTTATATGATTGAGTTGAAACTACTAATAACAAGAATAACAATAATAATTTTATTGATTGTTTCAGTTATCTGTAGCTACAAAACAAACCATCTCAAAACTTAGTGGCTTAAAACAACAAATGATTGTTTCCCTTTGTTCTTGTGGGTCAGGAATTGGGGAAAGGTACCTGGGCAGGTTTTCTGCTTCCACCTGGGTGGGCTGGCATCCTCCCCCTTGGTTACATTCATCTGGTGAGTGGGCTTGGCTGGAAGGTTGAAGGCTTGGCTCACCTCTCTGGTAGCCTCATGCTCCTCCAGGTGGTGTCTTGTCCTTTGCCAGCTTCTTTATAGCATGATGGCTGGGCATTCCAGAGAGCCTGAAAGCAGAGGCTACCAGGCTTAAAAGTTAGGTCCAATTTCTACAAATCCCAGTTTGCCAAACCCAACCAAAACCATTCCTGCCAATCCTAAAACACACCTAGGGCTCTATCTGAGATTCTACAGAGGTTCCGCGCACTAGGGTAACTTTCCAGAAACCTGCAACTTCCAGATGGATCCCTGGACCAATTAAGTCCTGAAATGCAGGACCAGCCTCTCCTGAACATAAACTAGTTCCATCCCCATATCCATATTATAGACAGCCCCTTCCAACATGAAAAAGTTAGAATGGCCATAGCCCAAATACCCCTTAGGAGTGGGAGAAACATCAAAGGTGAGGGTGGAGTTATACAGAGAAGGTAGGGTTTACCACAAATGAGTATGATTGCTGATTCATTATACTGATATTTCTTTTAGTCTCCAGTGTCTTAGAGCAGCTAGAAGTAAAAACCTAAAATTGTGGACTTGTAACCCATACCAAACTCTGAAATCTGTTCTACAACTAATTGTTGCAGTGTGCTTTGAAATGTATTACTTTTTTGTATATAAGTAATTTTTCACAATTGAAAGTAAAGTTAGGTCCAGTACAGGCACTGTGCCTCTTCTGCCATATTCTGTTGTACAAGGCAAGCCATAAGGGCAGCCTGGATTCGGCGGGAGGGGAAATGGGCTCTGTCTTGAGATGGGAGGAGCAGGATGTACTTACAGGGAGGGGAGGAGTGGGTGGGGCCATCTTCAGTGATGATCTACCATGATAATAAATGAAAATAATATTGTGCTTTCACCGTTGTCGGGCTCCATGCTAAGTGTTCTTATGCATTTTATTATTTAATCTTCATAATGTTTCTGAGAAAGGTACTGTTATCATTTCCATTTTATATATGAAGTAGCTGAGGCTTGGGAATATTAAGTAACTTACCAAAAGTTACACGATTTGAAAGGAGAGAAGTGGGATTTGAGTCAAGGCAATTTTGTTTCAGAGTCCCTGCTTGGTAAGGATACAAATTTTTTGGAACCTATAAATAAGCTTTTGGCTTTTTGCTGTTTAGAACCAAAATATATAAGCCATGTCTGGGAAATGAGGCTAAAACACACAAAATAAGTAAAGATTTATATGTCAATAAATAAATACGTATTAAACTGTTTGGGCCAGGCAGTTTATGATGGAGGAATTTGGGAAAAAAGAAGAAATGCAGGTGTCTTGAAGGGGCTAGGGAGGTATGGCTTCTGGCCTTAGGATTGAATGGAAGTTGGATGGGTTCATGACACAGCATGAGCCAAATCAGGGAGGCTGTAGGAGGCTGGTGCTCCCAAACGAATTGGGCAGATGGAAAACAGGGCCCTGGGAGGTTCAGGTCCCGATTCCAGAAAGCTGGGAATGTGACAGAGAAGCCCGCACTTCCCAAGGAAGTCCAGAGAGGACCTCCTGGGAAGGATCCTTAGATTTTATGCCCATGAGGTCCTTGGCAGCAGAAATGGCACCTGGTTCATTTGTGGTTCCCCATAAAGGAGCTCAGTGTTGGCTAAATGGGTATTAAAAGAGTGGCCTTACCTATTGTAAAGGGCCCCAGATTTGAGCTCTTACAGCAGTCACATATATGCAGGAGTTGTAACTGTTAGGTCTGAATTCTGAGATACTGAGCTGTTTGTATACAACCTGGTCATTCCCAGAAACTTCGGGTATTAATATGACACCTGAGATTCAGAGTTAGAGCTCTGAAGCTGTGAAAGACAGCAGTTCCCCATATAGAAACTGTTTAAAAAGTTGAAAAAGTTATCAGATTTCGACTAGAGAAATGAATGAAGCTGATCTGGATAGGATTGGGGTAGATCAGATACAGGGCAAAGGATAATATCACCCATATTTTATAACTGCAGCTTCTATGTGAGACCAAAGGGAGAGATGTTTAGTTGGTGTAAAATTTATATTTTGGGTAGTGCCTTACCTAATTTAACTTGTATAGTCAGTTCAGTTGAACACTATAAATACATGGAATCTTGAATAGGGCATGAGAACTTGTTGGTTTGTCCAGGTTAGAGTGATGCCCCGATATACCCCAGAGTGATTTGGGCAGTAAATAAAGAAATACTTGCAAAATCCCCTTGGGGGGCTAGAGAGAAAGGAGGAAATGTTCAACTTTCCCATTTGGAGAATTCCTGATATTCTCGCAAGCAGTGGAGACAACTAAATCAATAGGCTGATTCCTCAGTCTTGGGGTTTGCCCCTTTGAAACTTATTCCTGCAAAGGATAGGCTAAGTCTACTAATAATTATGTCTAAGAGTCACCCCTGGAGAACCTCTTTTATTGCTCAGATGTGGTCTCTCTCTCTAAGTCAACTTAACAGGTGAACTCCCTGCCCTTCCCCCCACATGGGACATGACTCCCAGAGGTGTAAATCTCCATGGCAACGTGGGCAGAACTCCCAGGATTCGCCAGGACCCAGCATCATGGGATTGAGAAAGCCTTCTTGATCAAAAAGAGAAAAAGAAAAATGAGACGAAATAAAGTTTCGGTGGCTGAGAGATTTCAAATAGAGTTGAGGGGTTACCCCGGAGGTTATTCTTAAGCATCATACACACATCCTTTTTAGTTTATGGTATATTGGAGTGGCTGCAGGGAAGTACCTGAAACTGTTGAGCTGTGTTCCAGTAGCCCTGATTCTTGAAGACGAATGTATAACATTATAACTTTTACAATGTGACTGTGTGGTTGTGAAACCTTGTGTCTGATGTTCCTTTTATCCAGGGTGTGGATAGATAAGTAAAAAAAAAAAAATGTATAAAAAATCAATAATAGATGGGATAAGGGGTAAAATAAATTGGGTAAATGGAAGTACTAGTGGTCAGTGAGAGAGAGGGTTATAAGGTATGGAATGTATGAGTTTTTTTCTTTTTTCTTTTTATTTATTTTTCTGGAGTGATGCAGATATTCTCAAAATGATCATGGTGATGAATACACAACTATATGATGATATTGTGAGCCATTGATTGTACACCATGTATGGACTGTATGTGAGTGAAGATTTATCAATAAAAATATGTAAGCAAAAGAGACAAAAACATGAAAAGAGTGGCCTTAGAGGTCATCTATCCACTTTCCACTTTCAAAGATGGGAAAACCCAGCTCAGAAACCAAGTGATTTGCCCTCAGGCTGCAGAACCAAAATCTGAACTGAAATCCTCTGAATTCCAGGTGTTTGGCAGCATAGAACAGAGGTTAAGAGTTTGGGCTCTGGAGACAGACTTCTCTGTTCCTTATGAGCTAAATAACTTTGGGCCAGTTTCTTAACCTCTCGAAACCTCAGTTTTCCCATTTGAAAACTGGAGAGAATATTAGTTCCTACTCCACCAAGTTGTGAGGATTAAATGAAGTAATTTCTGTAAAGCACTTAGAATAGCACCAGCCCATAGTAAGTAAATGATGGCGCTTACTAGAATTTCCCCCTTACTCTCTTAAGGAGAAAGCTGTGAGCATATACTTGCATATTTTGTATTATGTTCTTCCTTGGTTGAGTCTTAGTTCCCCATCTGCTAAAACAAATACCATGGAATGGGTTGGCTTAGCAATGGGAATTTATTGGCTCACGGTTTTAGAGGCTTTAAGACCTACTCCTCCTAGGGTTGGTGTTTTCTAGCTGACCAGCAATTTTGGGGGTTCCTTGGCTTTTCTGGCACATGGCAGTGCACGTGGCCATGGTTTCTCCTATCTCTTCTGGTTCTGTTGACTTCCAGTTTCTTGATTCTTTTGTGGCTTCTCTTTCTATGTCCAATTTCCTTTGCTTATATGGACTTTAGCCATGTTGAATTAAGGCCACCCTCAGCCAGTCTGTGCACACCTTGAATAATTGCACCTTCACAGGTCCTGTTTACAAACAGGCTCATACCTGCAGGACCAGGAGTTGGGACCTGGACATTCCTTTAGCAGGGGACAAGATCCAGTCCCCAACAGTCAGGGTATCTTCCATTCCAACTCTTAACTTTGTGAGCATTGTCTCATAAATTCTTGGCCACCAATCTTTCTAAACTCAAGAAATAGCAGAATTGCTGCTTCCTTTCCATAGACCACCCTCCCTACCCCCCGCCCTGAATTCTAGAGAGCTCCACCATGGCCCAGACTCTGTAGCCTTCCGCTCCAATGGTGTTGGGAGTGCTCAGAAGTGCAGCCTGGCACGGGGACGGAACAAGGGCCTGGTCTCAGATATAGGCCCTGCTTTCTCACTGCAGGGGACCTGGGGCAGATTCATCACTCTGACCTCCCTTGAAGGGCTGTTGGGAGGATCTGAGATCTTATCAGTAGTATAATGCCCAGTGCAAGGCAGGAGCTGGTAAATGGTAGCTCTCCCCAGGATTGACAGTATGTTTCTGAGATTTGCACCATTGGAGATGGCTTGCTCGTTGGCACGCTGGCTGGAGTGACCACACCACAGCCCTACTGTATGTGGTCTCTGCGAACCTTGTTTCTGAGAAGAGCACTACATTGTGGATTTCACCTAAGTAGTCCCTTCTCAGAAGCAGCCTGTGACCACATAGGCTGTACTTCTTAAGCTGAGGGTCTAACCCTGCCTCTGGCCTCCTTTAATGTGAATCAGCAAAATTGGAATGACCCTTGATCTTTGGGCTTCTGAGCAGAGACTGTTCACAGGCCCCATCGGCCATCCAAGTGCCCTTACCACCAGCAGGCCCCTGATTGAGGTTCATGAGGCCACGCTTCAGGGCTTATTTGTTCCTCCTGCAGAATCATCATAATTGAAGCTGGAGGAAACCACAGGGCCTTGTGACCCTAAGGATGTGAGCTATGCCTGGGCTGTACCCATAGGCCTGGGACCTGCCCAAGCCTTCAAGCAGAACTGACTTTAAAAATATCCCCTGGATTCTCCAGGCTACCAGGCAGGAATTCATCTTCAGAACACATGTGGAATGGGTGATAGGAGGAAAGATAGGGCAGTTTTCTCATGAGCACGGACCCAACCGGCCTGTCAGGTTGTGATTTGGAGTTAGGGTGACAGTAGGACTTTGCTTTTCCCAGCCTCTGCCTACTGTGTCCCACTTGTAGCTTCCCTCTTCGGCCCAGCCTTGGAGATGGAGCACGCGACATGAGTCTGAGGAAAGAATAACACTATCATTCAGAGTAAAAATATGATGAGCATTGACCACGCGTGTGCACTTACACAAGTGTATATATGTAGGTGTGTATGCACAGCCTACCATTGTTAGGGAAAGGGGCTAGAACCGCATGCACATATTCATTCTTTCAGTAAATGTTTATCTTGTGTTTCTCCGTGCAAGACGCTCTCCCAAGTGCTGGGAATCCAGCAGTGAACAAAACACGTGGAAATCTCTGTTCTCATGGAACTTACATTCAAGTAAGAGGAGAAGGGCAGTAAACAGATAAAAATAAATAAGTCAGTAATGTCAGGTGGGGAGACCAGTGAAGCAGGGGAAGGCGAGAGGGCAGTGCGGGATGGGTGCGTGTTCTGCTTCAGCCCTGGTTAGTCCGGGAAGGTTCTGATAAATTGCAGTAGTACTGGAGCAGGGTCCTGAAGGACAGGAGGGAGGCAGCTGCTCACATGCCCGCAGGAGGATCACAGAGCAGAGGTCTTGGGCGGGAGCAGACCTGCTGGGTCCCCTGTGGCTGGAGGAGAGGACGGGTGGACAGTGGTTGCAGGAGAGCAGGCCCTCACCTGACCATCCGAGAAAGGAAGGAAGACAGTCACCTAAAACTTGAGTAACAGGACAAGACAGAACGTGGTTTGCACCCAGGGTCCCAGACCCAAACCACTCAGCAGAGGAAGCCTTCTCTCTGGGCTAGAGGTGGCCAAGGAAGACTTCCTGCAGGAGGTGGGGCTTGATTTAACCCCATGGCAGGACAGTTCCACCAGGTGGAGAATGAAGGAGGCCCCTGGCAGGAGAAACGTGAGCAGCTCTCCCAGAGGAGAGTTAGCGGAGGAGCTAGTGGGAGGTAAAGCTCAACAGCAAGGTCAAGGCTGTTTGCAGATGAGAAGGGTGTGTGACACCAGAGGAAGCCTGGCTGTCCCAGGTCCTGCTCCACCAAGTTTGGCCAGGTTTCACAGGATGCCAGCTTGCAGAAGCTTCCCAGGCCCTGCCCGCTCCGGTGCCTCCACTCCGCCTGCGTCCCCGCAGCTGGCCTCCGTGACACTTGGGTTCAGTCCCTCCACTTGCTGACTCAGACTTTCCCGCACCCCTTCCAGGGATGAATATCCCTCTGCCCGGGGACACACCAGGTCCCTTCCCAACCACAAAAGCCTCCCCAGACATAAACCTCTGAGGTCTGCAGGGAACCACTGGAATCCCACAGGCAGGGGATGGTGGCTTATTCTTCTGAGAAGTATTGCTAAGTTTCTGGGCAAAGAATACAAGTGAAAGCTGAAGAAAAGGATCCCAAACTCCAAGCCAAGCTAATCTGCAAGCAAACCCTGAGACTGGCTCACCTCTTTCCTTCCAGCAATCACGCCTGTGAGAAAAGCAATGAGGCATTGTTGCTATATGACATGGCAAAAGGGATTACCCTGCTAATGCCATTAGGTTTAGTGATGCATTGTTACATAAAAATGCTCTGATGGAGTTCAGATATCCCCCAGGCCAATGCTTACAGCTCCGGGTTGGTAACACTATAGCTGAGTATATTGTTTTACTTGCCATTTCTCAAAAGAAGAGAGAGAAACCCAAACCATTATTCAGTCTAATTACAATGCTTTTGGAGGAAACAACCACAACGCCCAAGCCTTTCTTCTGAGGACAGGATGTTGTGAGGCTATTGTTCCTTCTCGGGCCACCTCCAACCTACAGAGAGCAGTCTGGTTTCCGGTCAGAGCTCAGTGGGGCGTCCAGAGGTGTCTGGGCATCAAGAAGAAAGTCTTAAGATGGCAGCCCGGCTCTGGCAAAGAGGAAGCGATCACTGGCCAACTTTGAGCAAATTCCTGAAACTCTCTGAACCTCAGTATCTTCATCTTAAAAAAAAAAGTGGGGAAGGGTGATAATGATCATCTCCGAGTTGTTTCAAGGTTCTGATGAGACTGTGTAGTAAAAGTGTATGTAGGACACAGTGGCTTCATAAATACCAGTTTCTCTCTAGCATCAGCTGGGGAATGAAAAAGGACCCTTCCTCTATATTTAACTTCTTTATAACTCATTTAAGTACTTAGTATAATTTTTGAGAGAAGAAATCGGGAGTCTCCATAACATTTAAAATTCTTTTTTCTAAAACGTACTGGCAGCAAATGCCAAATTATTGACGTTCCCAGACAAGGGAGCAAATGTCAGTTCTTGGCAAAGTGGGATGGGGAATTTTGTGAGTGTGATGTTTGAATAAAGAAATCTAAACTAGGGGAAAAAAAGTTTCCCCAGATCTTATCATTGTACAATGAAAAGTTGTATGAAAACTGTTTGTCCCCACCGCGTGTTTACTTACCAATGGGCAGGATATCTCACAGGCCAAAAGTTCAAACTACTGTTAGCTCTCAATTGATGTGTGAACTTAAAATGAACCAGTTTCTGAAGAGGCTTGAAAAGTGCTTTGACCCACAGTTGCTCCCGCCTATCTCCCCAAATGTTCCCCAGCACTCGGCCATGGTCTTTGGGGATACCATGTTAAGTATCTAGAAAGATATTTCCATGTGTGTAATGGTCTTGTTACACTATATGAAGCTTCTGGACTTAGCCCCACTTTAGAATGATAAAACAGACCTCCTCTACCAGCTCCAAACAGTGGAATGACAGAAATATATCATTTTTATTGTGATTTTTAAAATACTGGTTCACGGTGACTTTTCCTACTTTTTGCCATAGCAACTATGAATGTCTTTGTTCTAGTTTGTTAGCTGCCGGAATGCAACATACCAGAAACAGAATGGCTTCCAAAAAGGGGAAT
Source organism: Tamandua tetradactyla (assembly GCF_023851605.1). Classification (NCBI taxonomy): domain Eukaryota; kingdom Metazoa; phylum Chordata; class Mammalia; order Pilosa; family Myrmecophagidae; genus Tamandua; species Tamandua tetradactyla. The sequence continues at coordinate 18,064,997 of NC_135343.1, forward strand.
CCAATAAGTTGCTAGTCTACAGTTCCAAGGCTGAAAAAATCCCCAACCAAAGCAAGTCTATAGAAATATCCAATCAAAGGCATCCAGGGAAAGACACTCCGGCTCAAGAAATCCGAGGAAGCTCAGGGTATCTCCTCCAAGTGAAAAGGCATATGGGGAACACAGCCAGGGTTCCTCTCCTGCTGGAAGGGCACACAGCAAACAAGACACCATCTGCTAGCTTTCTCTCCTGTCTTCTGTTTCATGAAGCTCCCCAGAAGGCGTCCTCTCTCCCCATCTTCAAAGGTCGCTGGCTGGTGGACTCTGCTTCTCGTGGCTATGTCCTTCTTCTCTGCTCTCTCTGAATCTCAACCTTTCTCCAAAATGTTTCCTCTTTTACAGGATTCCAGTAAAGTAATCAAGACCCAGCTAGAATGGATGGAGACACATCTCCACCTAATCTAACAACCACTCTTGATCGAGTCACATCTCCAGGGAGAAAATCTAATTAAAATTTCAAACATACAGTACTGAATAGGGATTAGAAGAAACAGCTGCCTTTATAAAATGGGATTAAGATTAAAACATGGCTTTTCTAGGGTACATATGTGCTTTCAAACCAGCACAGTTCAAGTGGGAAACCAGATCTTTACTAATCGACATTTGAAGTGCCAGCACTCATTCAGAAAATGTTTTTTTAAGTATAATCGATCTAGCTTGTTAGGCATTGTATCCTCTGCTGTTTGTGTGGTAGGAAGAGCATGGCCTGAGTTTACATTCCAGTTTGACCCTAACTAGCTGTGTGATTTTGGTCAAGTTACTTAACTTCTCTGTGCTTCAGTTTCTTCATCTGCAATATTGAGATAATAGTAACTAACAGACTGTTTTTGAGGTTTAGTGAGTGAGTATGATGCAAAGTGTTTAGAAAAGTACATGACACGTATACGCTGCTATGATTTTTATTGTTACTCTCTTTGAGGACTCCATCTCTTGCTCATCTGCCTCCTACCCTGTTAGTCTGTCACTCTCACATCTTCCTCCATCCTTGCAGTATTTCCAGGGAGCTTGGAAACCTGGAACTCTGCCACCATTTTCTTTTCACAGTTGCACTTGACCCATCAGATTTTCAGGTCTGCAAATTAACATTCCAAAAGCTGTTGTTAAATAAACCTGGACTTAAGCATGTCCCTTCCATCTCTACTGACTATATTTTGCTGGCTGTGTTATTGGATCATGTTATTTTTAAAAAATCTTTGCTCCTAGGGTGCAAGTTAGATCTCTTGGATAGGTTTAGCCTTCCCCTCCCAGAGGCCTGTTCTGACTAAATAGCCTTTTAAAGAATTTTTCCTCTTATTTTTAGCTTATTCAAGAAATAGTTAAGGATGACACTTTGGCCCAAATGAGGCCTTTTCATTAGACATGCTTCTCAGCTTGCTAGCTCCCTCTACAGCTCATGTGTGCCACTGTCAGGAGAAAGATGTTTGTGGCCCCACCACAGTCTGTTTTCCCTGAGGTTCTTTGTGGGTCACCCAGGCATCCTCTACTTGAATTGATTGTGTTGTGCTTCAGACCACAATGCTTGCAAGCCTGAGCTGTTTCTAGAATTGCTGTGACCATTGTTTTCTTAGATCTGTTATGACAAATACTGCACAATGGGTTGGCTTAAGCAGCAAGCTTATTGTCTCACGATTTCAGAGACTAAAAGTCAAGATCAGGGCCTCAGTCAGGCTCTGCTGTTTGCCCAAGGTCAGTAGTTTCCCGCCCTGCTTTGCCCCAGTCCTTGAGGTTCCTTGTATCTTGCCTCTGCCTCCCACCAGCAGCTCTCTCTCTTTCTCCCTCCTTGTGTCTGCTCTTCCAGCTTCCACTGACTTCTGGCTTTCCCTGACTATGCCCACACCACGAGGATTCTTTTCCTGTAAATTGATAGCTATCTGAGGAAGTGGCAGAATCTGCTTTAAGTCTCCCAAACTAGAGTTTCAAACTTTAGGGCAAACCTAGAAAAAAATGGGTAAAAATCCTGGAGAGAGATCAGAATTAATAATAAGGACTAATAATGGGACGTGGGGTTAGGGCTAAAGACTTACTAAGACTTCACTACCCCTAGCCTTTCCCTTAATTATAGCCCTTGCACTCTGAAAATTGCTTATTTCCTAACTTTTGCAAACCACTAATCTCATTTAAAATGTGATTCAGACTTTACCCTGTATCTAGGTCAGAGCTAAAGCTGCCAAGGGGACCAGGAAATTAATTTGCAAATTAATTTGGGTACTGTTTCTATTTCCAGTATTTGAAATAAAACATTTAGTTTAACTGTTAAAATATTCTGAGTTTTAAAAATTCATTTCTTTCCATGAGTCAGTGATAGCAGGTATTCATTTCATAATTAGGTTTGTGTTCCACATGTCTTAAAGTTCACAGCAGGAACACGTCTCAAGCATTTTCTTATATTGGTACCGAAATTACTCCACAAGACTCAAACTAACAAGTGATCATCACTGATTATAAAGCAGTTGGTATGCCCGTGTCCAGTGTGAGATTTTTAAAGCAGTATTTAAAAAAATGCTTTTCATGTATGGGTTTGTTCCTTGATCTTTCCTTCCATAAATCATTACCTGATGGATGCTTTGGCTTTCATTAAATCATATATACTTAAAGAGCCATGTTTACCCCTTAGGGAGCACATTGGATTCTATGTGTGTGTATACATGTATGTGTGTCTGTTTTCTGTCTCTTTCAGCATGGTAAAATATACATAATATAAAAATCATTTTTAAGTGTGTAATTCTTTGGCATTAAGTACATTGACAATATTGTGTAACTTCACTGTTTCCAGAATATTTTCACCATTCAAAACAGAAATGCATACTCCTTAAGCAATAGGTCCCCATTACCTCCTCCTCCCTGCCCCTGCTAAAATTAATTCTGCTTTCTTTCTCTATGAATTTGCTTATTTTAATTATATCATATAAGTGAGCTCATATAATAGTTGTCTTTTTGTGCCTGGCTTATTTCATGCAACATGACATCCTCAGGGTTCATCCATGTTATTGCATGCATCAGTACTTCATTTTTTTATAGCTGAATAATATGCCATTGCATGGCCATTGTGTGCATATACCACCTTCTGTTTATCTAGTCATCTGTTGCTGGGTTGCTTCGACCATTTGGCGATTATTAAAAATGCTGATGTGAACACTGGTATACAGCTATCTGTACCAGTCCCTGTTTCCAATTAGTTATTTTGCTTATATACCTAGACGCTAGATTGCCAAGTCTGTGATAATTCAATACTTAACTTTCTGAGGAGCCACCACACTGTTTTCCACAGAGGCTGCACCAATTTTGCATTCTCACAACAATGCACACACTGCATATTTCTCTACGTCTTCACCAATATTGTTATTTTTCATTTTTAAAATAATAGCTGTCCTAGTGTGTATGATGTGGTATCACCACACTAGTTTTGTTGTTGTTGTTTTGGCATGGGCAGACACCGGGACACAAACCCGGGTCTCCAGCATGGCAGGCGAGAACTCTGCCTGCTGAGCCCCTGTGGCCTGCCCCACACTGGGTTTTAAAGAGAGAGAAATATGTATGCACAGTTCTCCCTGCACCCGCCCTAACCCAGCCCAATCCGGTTCATAGCCAGGCTGGCTTTTAAAGGAGAGGAAAATATAAATGCAGAAAGTTGCAGAATTTGGAGGAACTATAAGAATCTCAGCTTATAGTATTGGATAGACTTCAAGAATTTTGGCCAAGTAACCATGAAGGGCAGTGACTTTGGGTTTATTTACCAAGTTAACTGCCAAATCACAAATAATAGCATTTTGGCTTAACCTGGAATGGACAACACAGCACTGAAGTGTTTCTTTGTGAATACCTTTCCGTATGCATCATGACAAATTATAGACCAATTTACATTGTGTTTGGTTAAATGTAAAATTCTTTGATCTGGAAGAATTTGCTCTAAAACTGCACTGCCAACCTTTTTTATAAAATAATTTTTTTGAGATATATTCACATATCATGTAATCTATCCAAAGTGTACAATCAGTGGCTTTTACTGAAATCACAGAGTTGTGCATTCATAACCACAATCAATTTTAGAGCATTTTCATTTCTCCAGAAGGAAAAACTCCATATCCTTTAGCAATTATCTCTCAATCCCTCTATCTTTCCCTGCCCTACATAAACACTAATCTAATTCTGTCTCTATAGATTTCTTTATATTTGCATTTTATATAAATGGAATCGTACAATATGTAGTACTTTGTGTCTGGTTTCTTTCACTTAGCATAATGTTTTCCTTTTTAGTTATTGTCATTTTTTTTAATTAGGGAAGTTGTAGGTTTACAAAAATATAAAAATATAAAAATACAACATTCCCTAGCAGAATGTTGTATTAATAGAGAATAATAACAGAATAACAAGTAATAATAACAGAATAACAGAGTAATAACAGAGAATGATAGGATTTAACAAATGAGTATGACTGCTGAATCACTATATTGCTATTCCTTTTTAGTTTCCAGTGTTTTAGAGTAGCTTGAAGGAAAAATTTGAAATTGTGGAATGGAAATCCATATACTTTTTGAAAGCTGTTCTGTAACTACTTGTTAAAATGTACTTTGCAGGGTGGGCCACTGCGGCTCAGCAGGCAGAGTTCTCGCCTGCCATGCTGGAGATCCAGGTTCGATTCCCAGTGCCAGCCCATGCAAAAAAAAAAAAAAGAAAAAAAAATGTAGTTGCAAATTATTGGTTTTATATATATATATATATATATGTTATATTTCACAATAATGAAAGTTAAAAAAGACCACAACGAAATATCATTTCACACCTACTAAAATGGCCACTATTAAAAAAAGAAAACCACAAAACTAAAGTGTTGGAGAGGATGTGGAGAAATAGGGACAGCTATATACTGCTGGCGGGAACGTAGTATGTTGCAGTCAGTGGGGAAGGCAGTTTGGCGTTTTCTCATGAAGTTACGTATAGAATTGCCATATGATCCAGCAATCCTGCTACTAGGCATATACACAGAGGAACTGAAAGTAGAACTCAATCAGACATTTGCACACCGCTGATTATAGAGGCATTGTTCACAATTGCCAAAAGATGGACGCAACCCAAGTGTCCATCACCTGATGAATGGATAAACAGAATGTGGTCTTTACATACAACTGAATATTATTCAGCTATAAAAAGGAATGAAGTCCTGATGCATGTGCCAACATGGATGAACCTTGAGGATATTATGTGGAGTGAAATAAACGAGACACAAAAAAAGACATTGTATGGTCTCACTGATCTGAACTAATTACGATTAACAAACTCACAGAGTTAGATTCTACAATATAGGCTACTAGGGGATGGTGGGGGGAAGAGAATGGAAAGCATTTGTACAGAATTTCTGTTTAGGTTGATTGTAAATAGTTTTAAATGGATAGTGGTGATGGTAGCACATTATTGAAAGTGTAAATAGTAGTGAATTATGCTCATGAATGTGGTTGAAAGGAAAACTTCTGGGTCACGTAATGGACAAGAAAGTTTGTAGCTAACACATGGGACGGTATGACACAGGGAACCCTGATGCGGACAATAGTCTGTGGTCAACAGCACAAATATAAGAATGCTTTTTCATGAATTATAACAAATGTACGACACTGTTACAAGGTGTGACTATAAGGGTTATATGGGAAAAAATACACTTACTCTAAATTATGAACTATAGTTAACAGTAATATTTTAATATTCTTTCATCAGTTGTAACAAGGCACCACACTAACGCAAAGTGTCAATAATGGGGGGTATTGTCGATACCCCTTGTCAACATGAAAAAGTTAGAATGGATATAGCCCAAAGATCCCTACAGATTGGGAGAAGGATCAAAGGGTAAGGAGGAGTAATAACAGAGAATGATAGGATTTAACAAATGAGTATGACTGCTGAATCACTATATTGCTATTTCTTTTAGTTAATAGCAATATTAACTAAAAATATAACCAATCCGTGTCTTAGAGTGTCCTCACTTAGTTGTACAATATTCAGCACTGTCAATTTTAGACAGTTTTCTTTGATCCAAAGAGACAAAGAACCAATAAAAACAGCCTCACCAAATATCAAATCTAAGCATCCCCTTATCTCTTGTCTTTCCTACCAATTATTTACCCTTGGTATTGCTGTCTTCCTGTTAACTATAGGCCTTAGCAGGTAAATTTAATTTTCCCTCTAACCGCTCTATTTTTTACTCTTTGTACAAGATCAAACCTTCAAGTAATTCACGCAAGAACTTATTTCTATTTGTAGAGTTAATCAAAGGGATACATGACTCTATACAATCCCTTTCAATCATACTCACCTTCAGTATAGCAATTTTACTTATAACCCCCTCTAATGTACTGCCATCACTTCTATCCATTCCCCTACATTTAAGTTCAACCTCATTGGGTAACCATTTACCCATCTTCAGCTTCGGTGTACCTTTAGGTCCCCTAAATTGTAAATTATAAGTCTCTGAGTTTACCTTTACCAGAATCATAATAATGGGATCACACAGCAGCTCACCTTTTGTGTCTGGCTTATTTCACTCAGCATTATGTCTCAAGGTCCATTCATGTTGTCATATGCTTCATATGGACCTCATTTCATCTTACTCATGCATAATATTCCATCGTATATATATATACCACATTTTGTTTATCTGCTTGTCTGTTGATGGACCCTTGGATTGTTTCCATCTTTTAGCAATAGTTAATAGTGCTGTTATGAACATCGGTGTGTAAATGTTTGTTCGTGTCACTGCTTTCAGCTGTTCTGGGTATATACCAAGTATTGGTATTGTCAAGTTGTAGGGCAACTCGATATTTGGTTTTCTGAGGAAACACAAAACTGTCTTCCACAGTGGCTATACCATTATACATTCCCACCAACAGTGAATAAGTGTTCCAATTTCTCCACATCCTTGCCAACATTTGTAGATTACTGTTTAATAGCATCCTTTCTTATAGGTATGAAGTGATATCTCATTGTGGTCTTGATTTACATTTCCCTTATTGCTAATGAAAATGAGCATCTCTTCGTGTGCTTTTTAGCCATTTGTATTTTCTCTTCAGAAAAATGTCTATTCATATCCTTTGCCTATTTTAGAATTTTTTTTCCTTTTGTTGTTGAGTTGAACAATTTCTTTATGAACACAGGATATCAAACCTTTATCCAATATATGGTTTCCAAATATTTTCTCCCATTGAGTTGGCTGCCTCGTCAAATTTTTCACAAAGTCCTTTGAGGCACAGAAACTCCTGGTTTTAAGGAGTTTCCATTTATCTAATTTTTTTTCTTTTATTGTTTTTCCTTTGGATATAAAATTTAAGAAGCTACCTTCTATTACTTGGTCTTGAAAATGTTTCCCTATATTTTCTTCTAGAAGTTTTATGGTACTGGCCGTTATATTTAAGTCTTTGATCCACTTTGAGTTAATTTTTGTATAGAGTGTAAAGTAGGGATCCTCTTTTATTCTTTAGGCTAGTGATATCCAGTTCTCCCATGTCAGTTAAGAAAAGACTACTCTGTCCCAGTTCAATGGATTTGAGGTCCTTGTCAAAATCAGTTGACCATAGATTTGGTTGTCTGTCTCTGCACTCTCGATTCCATTGGGCAATATTTATATCTTTGTACCATACAATGCTGCTTGACCACTGTGGCTTTATAATAAGACATAAAGTCAGAAAGTGTTACTTCTCCCACTTCGCTCTTCTTTTGATTTATTAATGTGCTGTGTTACACTAATTGTTTTCCTTGTGTTCAACCACCCGTGCATTCCTGTATAAACCTCAATTGGTTGTGATGTATAATTCTTTCAATGTGCAGTTGGATTCATTTTGCTAGTATTTTTGTTGAGAATTTTGGCATCTATGTTTATTAGGGAAATTGGTCTGTAGTTTTCCTTTTTAGTAACATTTTTATGCAGTTTTGATATTAGAGTGATGTTCGCTTCATAAAATGAGTTAGGTAGTGTTCCTTTTTCCTCACTTTTTGTGGAAGAATCTGAACAGGATTGGTGTTAGTTCTTTTCCAAATGTTCAGTAAAATTCCCAAGTATAGCCATCTGGCTCTGCGCTTTTCTTTGTAGGAAGATTTTTGATGACTGATTGAATCTCTTCACTTGTAATTGGTTTATTGAGATCTATTTCTTCTCAAGTCAGTGTAGGCAGTTTGTGTGTTTCTAGAAATTTGTCCATTTTATCTAGGTTGTCTAGTTTGTTGGAATATAGTTGTTCATAGTATCCTCTTCTGATTTTTAAAATTTCGTCAAGATCCGTGGTACTGTCCATCTCTCATTTCTTATTTTGTTTATTTGCATCCTCTCTGTTTATTTCTCTGCCAGCTTAGCTAGGGGTCTATCCATTTTATTGATTTCCTTAAAGAAGCAATTTTTGGTTTTGTTGATTCTTTCTATTGTTTTTTGTTGCTGTTGTTGTCCTTCAGTTCGTTTATCTCTGCTTTTATCTTTGTTATTTCTCTTCTACATGCATTGGGGTGAGTTTGCTGTTCTTTCTCTAGTTCCTCCAGGTGAGCAGTTAAATACTCGATTTTTTTCTCATTCTTCTCTTTTGTTGTAGACATTTAGGGCAATAAGTTTCCCTCTCAGCACTGCCTTTGCCACATCCCATCAGTTCTGCTATGTTGTATTCTCATTTTCATTCATCTCAAGAAAGTTATCAATTTCTCTAGCTACTTCTTCTTTGGCCCACTGATTGTTTAAGACTGTATTGTTAAATCTCCATGTATTTGTGAAAGTTCCAGTTCTTTCTGATTACTAATTTCCAGCTTTATTCCATTGTGGTCAGAGAAAGTGCTTTAATAATTTCAATCTTATTAAATTTATAAAGAGCTGTTTTGTGCCCCAGCATAAGATCTATCCTGGAGAACATTCCAGTGGCTCTATAGAAGAATGTGTTTCCTGGTGTTTTGGAGTGTAACGATCTATATATGTCTGTTAGGTCTAATTCATTTATCGCATTAAGTTCCTTATTTCCTTGTTGATCCTCTGGTTGATCTATCTATAGAGGAGAGTGGTGTATTGAAGTTTCCCACTATTATTATTGAAACGTCTATTGGTCCCTTCATTTTGCCAATGTTTGTCTCATGTATTTTTGGAGCTCCTTGATGGAAAGCATAACATTTATAATTAGTTTTTCTTTTTGGTGAATTGTCCCTTTTATTAATATATAATGTCCTTCCTCATCTCTTATGACATCTTTACATGTAACGTCTATTTTATCTGATATTAGTATAGCTACTCCTGCTTTCTTTTGGTTACAGCTTGCAAAAAAATTTTTTTCCATCCTTTCACTTTCAATCTATTAGTATTTGTGCTGGTTTGAAGCTATTATGTAGCCCAGAAAAGCCATATCTTATTCCTGATCCAATTCTGCGAGGCCAGACCTATTGTTTAGGGTGGGATACTTGGATTGGATTATTTCCATGGAGATGTGATGCACCCAGTTGTGGGTATAGCCTTTTGATTAGATGGAGATGTGACCACCCATTCAAGGTGGGTCTTGAATAGTTTACCAGAGTCCTTTAAAAGGGGTAACGTTTTAGAGAAACCTCAGATTCAGATGCTCGGAGAACAGTTGCTTCAGAGCTGACAGAGACACTAGGCGATGCTTGGAGTGCCGACAGAGAGAGCAGATGTCTAGACAGGGATGTTTGGAGCCAAGTAGCCATTGCCATGTGCCTTCCCATGAGATGCTAAGCAAGCCAGAACCCAGACTTGTGTCCTGGAGGAGCTAAGTGGAAGTGCACAGATACTTAGAGATGAAACCACTGGCATCAGAAGCTGGAAGCAGTGGAACTGATAAACAAGGACTGGCAGACACCTTCCCATGTGACAGACATTAGCCTTTCTTGGAGTTAAGGAGTCTTTCTCTGGATGCATTAGTTTAGACATTTCTATGGCCTTCGAACTGTATACTTGTAATGTAATAAATTCCCTTATAAAAGCCATTTCATTTCTGGCATATCACATTCCAACAGCTTTAACAAACCAAAACAGTATCTTTGGGTCTAAGATGAGTCTTTTGTAAGAAACATATAAATGGATCATATTTTTAAATCCATTCTGCTGATCTGTATCTTTTAATTGGTTAGTTTAGTCCCTTAACATTCAAAGTTATTACTGTAAAGGCAGTTCTTAAATCTCCCATATTGTTCTTTACTTTTTACCTATCAGATCTGTATATTCTTTTCCCTCTTTCTCTTTTTATCCTTTAATGTATTTTTACTGATACTCTTCAATTCTGTGCCTGTCTTTTTTTCTTTTCTTTTTTTTTTTTTTTTTTGCAGCTGACAGAACTCCCTTTAGTATTTCTTGTAGGGCAGGTCTCTTGTTGACAAATTCCCTCAGCCTTTGTTTGTGAGAATTTTAATCTCTCCCTCAATCTTGAAGGATTGACTGGCTACAGAATTCTTAGCTGGAAGTCTTTCTCTTTCAGGATCTTAAATACATCATACCACTGCCTTCGCGCCTCCATGGTGTCTGTTGAATAGTCCAAACTCAATCTTATGTAGTTTCCCTTTCATGTAGTGTTTCACTTTTCTCTTGCTGCGTTCAGGACTTTCTTCTTCTCTTCAATATTTGGCAGTCTTGTTAGTATCTGTCTTGGAGTCAGCTGTTTCAGTTTATTAGCTGCTGGAACGCTATATACCAGAAATGGAATGGCTTTTAAAAAGAGGAATTTATTAAATTGCAAGTTTACAGTTCTAAGGCTGTGGAAATGTCCTAATTAAGGCCCAACAAGAGGTTTCCATCACTCAAGAAAGGCCATTGATGTTCGGGGTTTCTCTCTCAGCTGGGAGGGCACATGGTGATGTTTGCTCGCTTTCTCTCCCAGCTTCTTGTTTCATGAAACTCCAGAAGTCTCTGGCTTCTTGGATTCTAGAAAGCAACCCCACTTTGATTGGGTGGAGAAAGATCTCCACGGAAACCATCTAATCAAAAGTTACCACCCAAAATTGGGTGGGTCACGTCTCCACGAAAACAATAAAAAAGATACCACCCAGCAATATTAAGTGAGGATTACAGCACATGGCTTTTCTTGGGTACACAACAGATTCAAACCAGCACATAAGCCTATTTGAATTGATTCTATTTGGGCTCTGTTGGGCCTCTTTGCTTTGCATATTTGTGTCTTTTATAAAGGTTGGGAAGTTTTCCCCCATTAGATCTCCAACTAGCATTCCCAGCCTTTTACTCTTCTCCTCTCCTTCTGAGATGCTGATAATTCTTATATTTGTGTGCTTCTTGTTGTCCATCATTTCCCTGAGATCCAGTTTTATTTTTTCCAGCTTTCTTGACATTTGTTCTTTTGCATGCTCAAATTCAACTGCCATTTATTTGAGTTTACTTATTCTTTCTTCTGTCTTTTCAAATCTTCTGTGTGTGTCTCTAATATATTTTTAATTTAGTCTACAGTATCTTTCATCTCTGTGAGATCTGCTATTTTTCTATTTGTTCTATCACATTTTTCTTTGTGCTCTTCTAGTGTCTTCTTGATATCCTTTATGTCATCATTAACATATTTTATTAGTTATTCCAAATTTGATGGCTGCTCTGGTGTTTTAATTTAGTCATTTGGCTGGGCCACATCTGTCTGACTCTTCACATGCTTTATGATTTTCTTTTGTGTTCACAGCATTTGATTATCTTGATAAGGTAATTTTGCAAGTTGATTTCCTTTACTTGCCTATGATTTTGTATATGCTTGCATTTGCACTGAAGGCCTCCATTTGCACTTTGTTTTTTCAGTAATTCACTGCCAAACAAAGGCCCAGATCTCATGGAAGGGATGTAGTACTACTTGAAGGTCTGTTAAAAGCTAGATAGATAGGCAGTTTGCCAAATTGCACTTTCTGCTTCTTCCCAGCAGATGGCACTCTTGAACCATCTCTTCCCCTTAGGCCCAGCTCTCCCTGATTGCGGTGGCTGGCTGAGCAGGATAGACACCCAGTGCAGTTCCAGCCAGGACTGCTGGTCTTAGGGCACACTGAAAGCCACCAACCCTGGGGCTGGGGGTTGGGCAGTGTGCAACTATGCAGAGACTACACTTGTGGCCCCAGTGTGTCTGGAGGCTCCCAAGTTCCCACTTGGGATGACTTTGGGTTGGGGGATTGGATATTTCAGCTGCCTCTGCCTATAGCCAATCTGAAAATGCCTGGTGGCTGATCACAGCACATGGCCTGTCACACTGCACAGTTCAGCCAGCTTCCTTAGCTGCTTCCTTTCCATCTGCACACATCTGAAATCTCCAGGCCTTTGTGGGGGAAGAGAAGCGGTATTGGGACCCAACAAGTCTCTTTCACCCGTCTGTCGTCAGACTAGCTTCACTCTGTGTCTCCCCCTCCTCCCTGAGGATGGACCCCCCAGTCTCGGCCCCAAAACCAGGTGCCCACAGCAGCCTGTCTCAGGAGTGGGGAGCAAGCATTTCGCACTGGCTGAATGGTCTCTCTGCCTTCAGGTTCCCCATGGGAACTGACTGTGGAACTGTGAGGGAAGATCTCTTAAGCCACGGTAGGCTGGGATGCAAGCACTTACTGGTCCTTTGGGATACGCATTTTCCTGTGTGCTGCCACTTGCCCCCAGTGGGATCACAACCAAGTATACTCACCTCATTCTCTCTGTCCCAATTTCTCTGCTTTCTCATCCAGGACCTCCATATATAGTGTAGAAGATGCTCTCTGGTCATTCGCATCTTGGAACTGCAAGCTCAGTCGTTTTTCTGTCCCTTCTCTCGTTCCATGGAGCTGAAGTGATCTTAGCCTGTCCTCTTCCACCATCTTCCCAGAAATCTCCCTCTTTGCAGTTTTGATTTGCAAGTCCCTAATAGATAGTGATGTTGAGCATCTTTTCAAATGCTTTTAGGCTGTTTGTATTTCCTCTTTAGAAAAAGGTCTATCTAAGTCTTTTCCCCATTCTTTAAGTGGGTTGTCTTTTTATTGTTGAGTTGTAGGATTTCTTTATATATTCTGGATGGTAAACCCTTATCAGATATGTGGTTTCCAAATATTTTCTCCCATGAAAGTAGGTTGCCCTTTAACTTTCTCAACAAAGTCCTTTGAAGCGCAAAAGTTTTTAATTTTGAGGAGGTCTCATTTATCTATTTTTTTCTTTTGTTGCTTGTGTTTTGTGTGTAACATCTGAGAAACTGCTGCCTATCACAAGATCTTGAAGATGCTTCCCTGCATTTTCTTTTGGGAGTTTTATGATCCTGTCTCCTATATTTAGGTCTTTGATCCATCTTGAGTTAATCACTATTTTACTATGGGACAGAGGTCTTTTATTTCTTTTGAATATAGATATCCAGTTCTCCCAATAGCGTTTGTTGAAGAGACTGTTCTGTCCCAGTTGAGTGGACTTGGCAGTCTTGTCAAAGATCAATTGGCCAAAAATATGTCTATTTCTGAACTCTCAATTCAGTTGCATTAATCAATATGTCTAATTTTAGGCCAGTACCATGGTGTCTTGACCACTGTAGCTTTTTAATATGTTTTAAAGTCAGTATGTACGAGTACTTCAACTTTGTTCTTCTTTTTCAAGATGTTTTTGGCTATTCAGTGCCCCTTAACCCTTCCAAATAACTTTGATAATTGTTTTTTCCATTTCTTCAAAGTAGGCCATTGGAATTTTGATTGGGATTGCATTGAATCTGTAAATCAGTTGAAGTAGAATTGACATCATAACAGTATTTAGTCTTCCAATCCGAGAACACAGAATGTCTACCTATTTATTTAGGTCTTTAATTTTTTTTTTAGCAGTGTTTAGTAGTTTTCTATGTACAAGTCTTTTACATCCTTGGTTAAATTTTTTCTTAGGTATTTGATTCTTTTAGTGCTATTGTAAATGGAATTTTTCTTTTGATTTCCTCCTCTGATTGCTCATTATTATTATATAGAGTCACCTTTATAGCTCTATACTTATTCAATCATCTTCAAGTATCAAGGCTATTGGATTACAGTTCAACAGTTTCAGGTATTTCCCTCTAGGTACTTGTTCTAGTTTGCAAGCTGCCATAATGTGATATACCAGAAACAGAATGGCTTTTATTAGGGGGAATTTATTAAGTTGCAAGTTTACAGTTCTAAGACTGTGAAAATGCCCAAATTAAAGCAAGTCTATAAAAATGTCCAGGGTGGACCACAGTGGCTCAGTGGCAGAGTTCTTGCCTGCCATGCCAGAGACCTGGGTTTGATTCCCAGTGCCTGCCCATACACACACACACACAAAGTCCAAATTAAGGCACCAACAAGAGGTTACATTCATTCAAGAAAGGGCATTGAAGTTCAGGGTTTCTCTCTCAACTGGAAAGGCACATGGCGAACATGGTGACATCTGCTAGCTTTCTCTCCAGGCTTCTTGTGTCATGGAGCTCCCCTGGGGGTATTCCTTCTTCTCTAAAGGTCTTTGAGTGCTTGGGCTCTATAGCACTTTAGCTTTTTTCAAAATGTTTTATTTTGAAGAATTCCAGTAAACTAATCAAGATCCACCTGGAATGGGTGGAGTCACATCTCCCTCTAATCAAAGGTTAATATCCACAATTGGGTGTGCTGCATCTCCATGGATATAATCTAATCATGTTTCCAACCTACAGTCCTGTAGGGGTTAAGAGAAATGGCTGCCTCCACAAAGGTGGATCAGGATTAAAACATAGCTTTTCTAGGCCATGTAATCCTTTCAAACCAGCACAGTATTCCAATACACCAAAAACTGAAAAAGTATTTCTATATATTGCATAAGAATAACCTTCAGAATATTCTCTCAGCTCTGCTTGAAATCTCTCAGCCACTGAAACTTCATTTTGTTCCATCTCTTTTCCCCCTTTTGGTCAGGAAGGCTCTCTCATTACCATATTGCCAGGACCAGGCTCTTGTCAGGTAGATTTACACCCCTGGGAGTCATGTCCCACATCAGGGCGGGGAGGGGGGTGGTGTCAGTGAGTTCACCTGCTGAGTTGGCTTAAAGAAAAAGGCCCACATCTGAGCAACAAAAGAGGTTCTCTGGGGGTCACTCTTAGGCATAATCATAAGCTTAGCTTCTCCTCTGGTGGAATAAGTTTCATAAGGGCAAGCTGCAAGAGCAAATGTCTGGCCCATCAACTTGACAGTCTCCAATGCTTGTGAGAATATCAGGTCTTACTAAGGTGGGAAGGTTTCATATTTCTACCTTTTTCATCAGTCCCTCAAGGGGACTTTGTAAATACTCTTAAATTATCTGCCTAGATTATGCTGGGATATTTTGGAGTATCACCCCAACACAATCAAACCAATCCCTATTCAAGAATTCCATGTAATTTTGGTGTTTGAATAAGCTGGCCATACAAGTTAAATTAGATATTGTACGACCAAAAATATTAATTTTATACCAAATGAACATCTCTTCCTTGGTCTCACACAGAAGTTGAAGTTTTAAAATACAGTCCGTATCGTTCTTTACCCTTCAGTCTCATTTACCTTAGTCCTACCCAGATTAACTTCATTCATATCTCTAATTGAAGTCTGATCATTTTTTCATTGTTTTTAACAGTTGCTATATGGGGTAATGCTGACTTTCATAGCTGTAGTACTCTAGCTCTGAGTCTCAGTTGTCACACAGGTATCTACTCAAAGGACTTAAGGGCAAAGACACAAACGGACATTTGCACACCAATGTTTATAGCAGCGTTATTTACAATTGCAAAGAGATGGAAACAGCCAAAATCTCCATCAACAGAAGAGTGGCTAAACAAACTGTGGTATATACATACGATGGAATACTATGCAGCTTTAAGACAGGATAAACTTATGAAGCATGTAATAACATGGATGGACCTAGAGAACATTATGCTGAGTGAGTCTAGCCAAAAACTAAAGGACAAATACTGTATGGTCCCACTGATGTGAACAGACATTCTAGAATAAATTTGGAATATGTCCTTGATAACAGAGTCCAGCAGGAGGTAGAAACAGGGTAAGATAATGGCCAATTGGAGTTGAGGGGATACAGACGGTGTAACAGGACTAGATACAAAAACTCAAAAATGGACAGCACAATAATACCTAATTGTAAAGTAATCATGTTAAAAGACTGAATGAAGCTGCATCTGAGCTATAGGTTTTTGTTTTGTTTTGTTTTGTTTTGATTTTACTGTTATTACTTTTATTTTTTTCTCTATATTAACATTCTATATCTTTTTCGGTTATGTTGCTAGTTCTTCTAAACCAATGCATATGTACTAAGAAATGATGATCATGCATCTATGTGATGATGTTAAGAATTAATGATTGCATATGTAGAATGGTATGATCTCTAAATGTTGGGTTAATTTCTTTTTTTCCGTTAATTAAAAAAAAAAAAAAAGAGAAGGGATAATTGGAGCTGAAGGGATACAGACTGTACAACGGGACTGGATATAAAAACTCAGAAATGGACAGCACAATACTACCCAATTGTAATGCAATGATGTTAAAACACTGAATGAAGCTGCATGTGAGGTATAGGTTTTTTGTTTTTGTTTGTTTTTTTTTCTTTCTATTATTGTTTTAATTCTTATTCTGTTGTCTTTTTATTTCTTTTTCTAAATCGATGCAAATGTACTAAGAAATGATGAATATGCAACTATGTGATGTTATTAAGAATTACTGATTGTACATGTAGATTGGAATGATTTCTAATTGTTTTGTTAATTCTTTTTTTAATTAATAAAAAAAAAAAACTAAGGAACAACTAAATTTTAAACAGAAAGAGCTCACCATCTCAGAATTTAGAAATAACGGTTGCAACTCCAGAATAGATGTGACTGCTGTAAGAGCTTACAATATAGGAACGTTTACAGTAGATCTTTACCTGATAACCTGTACTGTTGAATTCAGTTCTCAGATTTTGCACGTTATAGTTAGTCCATATGCGTGAGGCATTATAATATTTGTCTTTTCATTTCTGGCTGTTTTCAAACAACAACCTGTCCTCAAGTTTCAGTCACCAAGTTGCATGCTTCACAATGCCTTCTCTCTTGCAGCCAGTCAGTTGTCAGTTGTATGTATACACCATAGTTCCCCCTTCCATTTTTCTGTTGGTGTACCCTTAGGTCACCCCCATCCATTGCAAATCGCAAATACTACCACCATAAACATCAGTGTACAAATGTCCGTTCCTATCCCCGCTCTCAGTTCCTCCAAGTATACACCTAACTACGAGGTTGCAGGGTGATATGGCAGCCCCACCCCCAGCCTCCTATGGAGGCAGTACACTGCCCTCCAGAAATGCTGCACCACTCTACTTCCCTTCCAACAGTGATAGGTACCTCTCTCTCTCCACGTTTTCTCTAGCACTTCTATCTGTTGATTTTTCAACGGTTTTATTCACACGTCATACAATCCAACCTAAGTAAAAAAATCAATGGTTCCTGGTATAATCACACAGCCCTACCTTCACCACCACAATCTATGTGAGGACGTCTCCATTTCTTCAGCAACGAGTCCTGTATCCCTCTCCCATATCCTCCACTTATGGACATTTAGTTTGACATATTGCCTTTGTTACATTGAATGGAAGCATATTGCAATATTACTGTTATCTATGGACCCTAGTTTGCATTGATTGTATTTTTCTCCTGTATACCACCCCATTTTCAATACCTTGCAATGTTGACATTCATTTGTCCCTCTCATGCAGAAACAGTCTTCTATTTGTACATTTAATCACCCTTCTTGTTCAATCTAGGTATTGCTAAGTTATACTGTCCCAGTCTTTACCCTCTGTCGTTTCTTCTGGTGCCATACATGTCGCTAGCCATCCTCCCCAGACCGTACTCGTACTCATGTTCAATGTTCTTACAATATTGTGCTACCATCTGACAGAGTTTGTGCTATCCCTTTCTGAATCTTTACGATCAGTCCTGTTGAACATTCTGTACTCCTCCAACATCAAATGTCCAATCTCTACTCTATCTCCATTTCCTGATAACCTGTGTTCTCAACTTTAACTCTCAAAGGTCACCCATTAATGGTAGTTCATATTAGTAAGACCATACACTATTGCCTTTTGTTTCTGGCTAATCTCACTCAGCA
This sequence comes from Tamandua tetradactyla, assembly GCF_023851605.1. Lineage (NCBI taxonomy): Eukaryota > Metazoa > Chordata > Mammalia > Pilosa > Myrmecophagidae > Tamandua > Tamandua tetradactyla. Next base: position 18,083,081 of record NC_135343.1, read on the forward strand.
TAATGTCCTCAAGGTTCATCCACATTGTTACGTGTTTCTTGACTGTATTCTGTCTTACAGCTGCATAATATTCCATCGTACGTATACGCTGTAGTTTTTTTACCCACTCGTCCCTTGATGGACATTTGGACTGTTTCCACCTCTTGGCCCCATCATGAATAATGCTGTTATAAGCATTAGTGTGTCTTTGCCTTCAGTTCCTCTTAATATATACCTAGCAATGGGATTGTTGGATCATGTGGCAATTCTGTACATTCCTGAGTAACTCCCAAACTGCCTTCCAAAGCAGTTGCATCATTTTACATTCCACCAACATGAATAAGTGTACCTTTTTCTCCGTATCCTCTCCAGCCTGTGTAGTTTTCTCTTTTTTTGTAATGGCCATTCTAATAGGTGTGAGATAATGTCTCATTGTGGTTTTTATTTGCCATTTCCCTTATGACCAGTGAGGTTGAGCATCTTTTCATATGTTTATGAGCCATTTGTATTTCCTTTTCTGAAAAGTGTCTGTCTTTTGCTCGTTTTTAAATTGACTTGTTCATCTTTTTGTTGTTGAGTTATAGAATCTCTTTATATATTCTGGATATTTAAACCCTTAACTGATATGTGATTTCCAAATATTGTCTCCCATTGTGTAAGCAGCTTTTTAACTTTCCCGACAAAGTCCTTTGATGCATAAAAATGTTTAAGTTCGAGGAGATCCCATTTATCTATTTCTTTTTTCATTGCTTGCACTTTGGGTGTAAAGTCTAAGGAACCACCTTCTATCGCAAGATCTATAAGACATTTCCCTACATTTTCTTTAAAAAATTTTATGATCTTAACTCTAACATTTAAGTCTTTGATCCCTTTCGAATTAATTTTTGTATAAGGTGTGAGATATGGGCCCTCTTTTATTCTTTTGAATAAGGATATCTAGTTCTCAAGAAGCATTTATTGAAGAGGCTGTTCTGCCCCAGTTGAATTGGCTTGTCTGCCTTATCAAAGATCAATTGTCTGTAGATGAGAGGGTCTATTTCTGAACGCTCAATTCGGTTCCATTGATCAGTATCTCTGTCTTTATGCCAGTACCATGCTATTTTGACCACTGTAGCTTCATAATATGTTTTAAAGTCAGGTAGTGGGACACCTCCCACTTTATTCCACTTCTCAAGATATTTTTAGCTATTCAGGGCACCCTGCATATCCAAATAAATTTGGTTATTGGTTTTTCTATTTCTACAGAGCAGATTGTTAGGGTTTTAATTAGTATTGCATTGAATGTATGTCAATTTGAGTAGAATTGACATCTTCACTGTATTTAGTCTTCAAATCCATGAACAGAGCATGTCCTTCCAATTATTTAGGTCTTCTTTTATTTCTTTTGGCGAATTCTTGTAGTTTTGTGTGTATAGGTCTTTTCTGACCTTGGTTAAATTTATTCCTAAATATTTGATTATTTTTGGTTGCTGTTGTAAATAGAATTTACTCTGAAGGTTGCTCTTATGAAAGCTTCAGTTAGACGTTGTTACCTATCATAACCTTCCAAACTGCAACCAGGACCATTCCAGACAATCCTAAAGAACACCTAAGGCAAAATATAAGATTCCACAAGGGTTCCATGCACTAGTGTAATTTTCCAGAAACCTACAACTTCCAGATGGATCCCTGGGCCAGATAAGCCCTAAAGCCTAGAGGGCCCAGCCTCCCCAGAACATCAAATAATTCCATCTCCCTACTCCCTATATTAGTGGTAGATCCTTCCAATATGAAAAAGTTAGAATGACCATAGCCCAAACACTCCCGAAGAGAGGGATCGAAAGATCAAAGGTGATGGTGGAGTTATACGGAGAAGATAGGATTTAACAAATGAATATGATTGCTGAATCTTTAAATTGATATCTCTTTTAGTCTCAGTATCTTAGAGCAGCTAGAAGTAAAAACCTAAAATTGTGGAGTTGTAACCCATATCAAACTCTGAAATATGTTCTACAACTAATTGTGGTGCTGTGCTTTGAAATTTATTGCTTTTTTGTATATATGTTATTTTTCACAAAAAAAAAGAAGAAAGTTGATTGTGTTGATAAAAAAATATTTAAGCCTTCTAGCTTATATTCTGGAGCAGCTAGAAGGAAAATATCTGAGACAATGGTATGGTAGCCCATGACAAACTCTGGGATCTGTCCTGTAACTTCTTGTTGAAGAATGCTTTGAAGACTATTACTTTTTAATTTCTTTGCTTTGTTTATATGTTATACTATACAATAAAAAAGTTTCAGAAAAAAAAATCTGTTGGGCAGTGCGATGGTGGCTCAGTGGCAGAATTCTCGCCTGCCATGCTGGAGACCAGGGTTTGAATCCCCGTGCCTGCCCATTCAAAAACAAACAAAGAAAAAAAAATCAGTTCACCATAGATTTGGTGGTCTATTTCTGCACTCCCAATTCAATTCCATGGTCCATACTTCTATCTTTGTGCCAGTACCATGCTGTTTTGACCACTGTTGTTTTACAGTAAGTTTTAAAATCGGAAGTGTTAATCTTCCCACTTGTTCTTGTTTTTTAGAATAGTTTTAGCTATTCAGGGTCTCTTCCTCTTCCAGATGAATTTGGTAACTAGCTTTTCCAAGTTTTTTAAAATAGGTTGTTGGAATTTTGATTGGTACTACATTGAATCTGTAGATCAATTTGGGTAGAATTGACATCTTAACTGTATTTAACTTTCCTATCCAGAGCAGAGAATGTCTTTCCACATATTTAGATCTTCTTGATTTCTGTTAGCAATGTTATATAGTTTCCTCTGTACATGTCCTTTACATCCCTAGTTAAATTCATTCCTAAGTACTTGATTCTTTTAGTTGTTATTTTGAATGGAATCTTTTCCTTAACTGACTCCTCACTCAGTTAAGTCATTGCTTATGTATAGAAACATTACTGATTTTTGCATGTTAATTTTATATCCCTCCACCTTGCTGAATTTATTAGCTTAAGTAACTTTGTTATAGATTTCTAAGGATTTTCCAAGTATAGTATCATGTCATCTGCAAATAATGAAAGTTTTACTTCTTCCTTTCCAATGTGGATGCCTTTTATTTCTTTGTCCTGCCTTATTGCTCTAGCTAGAACTTCTAGTACAATGTTGAATAACAGTGGTGACAGAGGGCATTCTTGTTGCGTTCCTGATCTTAGGGGGAAAGCTTTCAGTCTCTCTCCTATGAGTACGATGTTGGCTATGGGTTTTTCATATCTGCCCTTTATCATATTGAGGAAGTTACCTTTGACTCCTATCTTTCAAGTGTTTTTATCAGAAAAGGATATTTTGTCAAATGATTTTTCAGCATCAATTGAGATGATCTTGTGATTTTTCCTTTTCGATTTGTTAATGTGCTGTATTACATTAATTGATTTTCTTCTGTTGAACCATCCTTGCATTCCTGGTATAAACCCCACTTGGTCATGGTGTGTAATTCCTTTAATGTGTTGTTGGATTCAATTTACTAGTATTTTGTTAAGAATTTTTGCATGTATGCTCATTAGGAAGATTGGCCTGTAGTTTTGTTTTCTTGTAGCATCTTTACACGGTTTTGGTATTAAAATGGCATTAGCTTCATAAAATGAGTTAGGTACTATTCCTTTTTCCTCATTTTTTTTGGAAAAGTTTGAGTAGGATTGGTGTTAGTTCTTTTTGGAATGTTTGATGAATATTCCTTATGAAGCCATCTTTCCCTGGCTTTTCTTTGTAGGAATATTTTTGATAAGTAATTGAATCTCTTTACTTGCAATGGCTTTGTTGAGACCTTCTATTTCTTCCTGAGTCTATGTAGTTTGTTTGTGTGTTTCCAGGAATTTGCCCATTTCATCTAAGTTTTCTAGTCTGTTGATATAGTTGCTCATAGTATCCTCTTATGATTTCTTTTTTTTTCTTCAGGGTCTGTGGTAATGCACCCCTTCTCATTTCTGATTTTGTTTATTTGCATCCTCTCTCTCTTTTTATTTTGTCAGTTCTGCTAGTGGCCCATCAATTTTATTGATTTTCTCAAAGAACCAACTTTTGGTTTTATTGATTCTTTCTATTATTCTTTTGTTCTCCCATTCATTTAACTCTGCTTTAATCTTTGTTATGTCTCTTCTATTTGCTTTGGGGTTAGTTTGCTAACTTGTTTCTCAAGTTCCTCCAGGTGAGCAATTAAGTCCTCAACTTTTGCTCTTTCTTCTTTTTTAATGTAGGCATTTAGGGCAATGAATCTCCCTCTCAATGCAGCCTTTGCCTCATCCCATAAGTTCTAACATGTGTTCTCATTTTCATTCACCTCCATATAGCTTCTGATTTCTCTAGCAATTTCTTCTTTGACCCATTAGTTGTTTAAGAATGTGTTATTTAATCTCTATATATTAGTGGAAGTTCTCATTCTTTGGTGGTTATTGATATCCAGCTTCATTCCATTGTGATCAGAGAAGTGCCTTGAATAATTTCAGTGTTTTTAAATTTATAAAGGCCTGTTTTGTGCCCCAGTGTATGATCTATCCTGAGTAATGTTCCATGAGCACTAGAGAAGAATGTACATGCTGTTATTTTTTTATATAATGACCTATGTATGTCTGTTAGGTCTAATTCATTTATCAAGTTGTTTAAATTCTCTATTTCCTTGTTGATCTTCTGGCTGGTTGTTCTGTCTATAGATGAGAGTGTTATATTGAAGTCTTTTGCTATTATTTTTGAAACATCTATTGCTCCCTTCAGTTTTGCCAATGTCTGCCTCATGTACCTTGATTGGGAGCATAAACATTTATGATTGTTATTTCTTCTTGGTGAATTGTCCCTTTTATAAATACATACTGTCCTTATTTGTCTCTTATGATATCTTTACATTTAAAGTCTATTTTGTCTGATATTAGTATAGCTAGTCCTGCTTTCACCGTGAATGGAACCAGGTCTCCAGCAAGACAGGCGAGGACTCTGCCACTGAGCCACCGTGGCCTGCCCCCTCTTTCTCTTTATATCCTTTAAGTTACCCTGACTGCTGCTCTGTAATTCTGTGTCCTCCTCCAGACCTCCCTCTGCTGTCTTTTTTTTTTTTTTTCAACTGGCAGAACTCCCTTTAGTAGTTTAGTCTCTTGTTGACAAATTCTTTCAGGATTTGTTTGTGAAATTATAATCTCTCCCTCAGTTTTGAAGGACAGTTTGGCTGTGTACAGAATTCTTGGCTGGAAGTCTTTCTCTTTCAGGATCTTAAATATATCATACCACTGCCTTCTCATCCCCATAGTGCCAGCTGAGTAGTCTGAACTGTCTTATGTGGTTACTCTTGTATGTAGTAGATTGTTTTTCTCTTGCAGCTTTCCCAATCTTCTGCTTCTCTTCGACATTTGACAGACTGATTAGTATGTGTCTTGGGGGAAGTCTATTTGGATTTATTCTATTTGGAGTTCATTGAGCATCTCTGACTTGCATACTTTTGTCCATTATAAGGGTTGGGAAATTTTCCCCCAACATATCCTCAACTAATCCTCCTAGGCCTTTCTCTTCTCTTCTCCTTCTGGGACACCAAATGATTCTTATATTTGTGCGGTTTGTTTTGTCTATCAATTCCCTGAACTCCAATTCAAATTTTTCCATCTTTTTGCTATTTGCTGCTTTGAGTGTTCAAAATCAGTTATTCTATCCTCTAGTTCACTTATTCTTTCTTCCACCTCTTCAAATCTGCTGTTGTGTCTCTAGTGTGTTTTTAAATTGGTCTATAGCATCTTTCATCTCTGTGATATCTGCTGTTTTTCTATTTATTCTTTCATATTCCTCTTTACACTCTTCATGTCTTCTTGATCTTCTTTATGTCATTAGCCGTCCATTTATTTTATTTAGTAGAGTTATATGAACATTTTTGATTAGTTATTCCAATGTCTGTCTCCTCTGGTGCTTTAATTTGGTTTAATTTTAATTAGGCTGGCCTATATCTGTCTGCATCATGAATATGCTTAGTGATCTTCTGCTGTCTTCACAGCATATAAATATCTTGACAGGTTTACTTTGGAAGTTGATTTCCTTCAGTAGTTTAAAGCTTTGTATTTGCAGAATGGATGTGGAGCAGGATATAGGGTGCCAGGCAGGGCACAAAAGTGCAATGATGCATTGCTGTGTAGGTATAGATGCAAATTGGGCATGCTTTGCTGGTGCCTGTGAGTGTGGGTGCCCAGTGGCGGGGAGTATTTCGCTGTGTGGGTGCACATGTCTGGGGGCAGGACCCTGGTGTGTGCTGGTGTAGAGCATGTGGCCCTTTGTATGCATGTGCAGAACTCAGGGCAGCATGTCAACATTCTACCTGCCTAGGCTGAGCACAGATGTGGTCTAGCTGTGCAGGTCAGCACTAACCCAGAAGCTGAAGATATGATGGGAGGCCCTGTGCATGTGCAGATCTGAGAGGGCTGTAAAATGATGTACACATGTGCAGAGCTCATGGGGGCAGGGTGGGGTTGCATGGCTGTATGGACTAGCAGGAGGTGTAGCCTGGGTATGGAGGTAAGTGCCCACAGCCTTTATTCACTGTTGATCACCTTCAGGGGCAGGGACTGGGGGGCAGGGCTCGGGAGAGGTGGGGCAAGACTGCACTTTTGCAGGAGAGGTAGGTTGGGCTGGGATAGGCATGCATGCACTTAGGGTGGGGTTGTGGGGCCGGTATGTACATGAGAGATTGGCAGTGCAGGGGTGCTTGGAGTGTGAAGAGGGGAGCTGGTGATGGGGTTCAGGTGTATGGGGTGTGGGGTGAGTCGCGTGTTGTGGGGCTGTGCTGGTGAGGGTAGCGTGTTCAAGGAACACGGCTTGGTTTACTTCCTAGTCCCTGTCTCCCCATCCGTGCACTCCTGAGGGCTCCAGCCTCCCGCCTTAGGCTGTTTGCACCACCCAGGTGGTCTCCAGTTCTGTGCTTCTCAGTTTCTTAGCTTTTGCAACCAGGGCCACCCTATATGGTGTAAAAGACTCTCCCAGGTCACTTACACCCTAGAATCACCCTCTCTGTCACCCTTCCATCCCTTCTGTAGCGGTTCCTTGGAGCAGATTTGAACTCAATCTATCCTATTCCACCAACTTCCTGGAACTCTGCATCCCATAAATTTTTCTATGTTGTATTTTCATTTTCATTTGCCTAGAGTTATTTACTGATTTCTCTTGTAATTTCTTCCTTGACTCACTGATTGTTTGAATGTGTTGTTTAGCCTCCATGTTTGTGAATTTCCCAGCCTTCCACCTATTTTTTATTTTCCACCTTCATTGTATTATGATCTGAGAAGGTGTTTTATATCATTTCAATCCTTTTAAATTTACTGAGACTTGCTTTGTGGTCTATTCTGAAGCATGATCCTTGAGCACTTGAGAAGAATGTGCATCCTACTGTTGGAGGTTAATGTTCTGTAAATGCCTGTTAGGTGTAGCTCATTTATCATATTATTCAAAATCTCTGTTTCCTTATTCTCTGTCTAGGTGTTCCATTGATGAGAATGGTGTATCAAAGCCTCTAACGAGTATTGTAGAGGTGTTTGCTTTTCCTTTCAGTGTTGTCAGTGTGTACCTCAGGTATTTTGGGGCATGCTGACTCAGTGCATAAATATTTATGATTCTTATGTCTTCTTGATGAATTATTCCTTTTGTTAATATATGGTATCCTTCTTTGTCCCTTTTAATTGTTTTTTATATTTGAAATCTAATTCATCCGATATGAGGATAGCTACCCCCACTCTTTTCTGGTTGTTGTTTGCACGAAATATCTTTTTTCAACCTTTACCTTTCAATCTATGTTTGTCCTTTGGTTTATGGTGAATCTCTTGTAGACAGCTTATAGAGGGTTCTGCTTTTAATCTATTCTTCCAGTCTATTTCTTTTAATTACTGAGTTTATTCCATTAACATTTAATATTAACACTGTAACACCAGTACTTTCTTCTAGCATTCCATGTTTTGGATTTTATAGATATCTTATTTTTTTTCCCTTCTTACCCTTACTGATAGTTTTCATTTTTACAGTCTTCTCCAGACATCGCACTTCCTGTCTTTTTCCAATCTGCCTGTAGTGCTCCCTTTAGTATTTCTTATAGAGCTGGTCTCTTATTCACAAACTCTCTCAATGGCTGTTTATCTGAAAATATTTTAAACTCCCCTCATTTTTTAAGGACGGTTTTGCTGGATAGAGGATTCTTAGTTGGCAGTTTTTCTTTTTCAGTATCTTAAATATATCATACCACTGCCTTCTTCCCTCCATGGTTTCTGCTGAGAAATCCATACATAGTCTTATGAAGCTTCCCTTGTACACGATCATTCAGAATTTTCTCATTGTCTTTGACATTTGACAATCTGATTAGTAAGTATCTTGGAGTAGGTCTATGTGAATGTATTCTGTTTGGGATTTGCTGCAATTCCTGGAGCTGTAATTTTATGACTTTCATGAACGATGGGGAATTTTCAATGATAATTTCCTCCATTATTCTTTCTGCCCCTTTTTCCTTCTCTTCTCCTTCTGGGACATTAATAACATGTATATTCATGTGCTTCATGTTCTCATCTAATTCCCTGAGACCCCACTCCTATTTTTCCACTGTTTTCCCTATTTGCTCTTTCATGTGTAAGATTTCAGATGTCCTGTTCTCTAGTTCACTGATCCTTTCTTCTGCTTATTCAAATCTGTTGTTGTAAGTCTCCATTGTGTTTTTCATCTCTTCTGTTGTGTCTTTCATTCCCATTGTTTCTTCCATTTTTTTCAAGTTTTTGAGTTCTTGTTTTATAGTTGCCCAATGTCTACTTTACATCCTTCATCTCTTTTTCCATATCTTCCCACAGCTTGTTGATTTGATTTTTTACTTGATTTATCATGTTCGATTGAACATTAATGAGCTATTTTAGCTCCTATATCTCATTTGAAGTGTTAGTTTGTTCCTTTGACTGGGCCATATCTTAGTTTTTCCTAGTATGACTCATAATTTTTTGTTGGTGTCTTGGCATCTGATTTCCTTGATTAGTTTATTCTGGAGGTCATTTTCATTCTTTTACCAAGGATTTTTCTGTTGGTCAGCTTTGTTCTCTTTGTTTTTGTTTGCACTCAGTTCAACTTATTCTAAACCTCTAGTATAGCTTCTATTTAACTGCTAAGAATTTTTCATCTATTATTTTGTTTGTTCTTACCCTGTGTATAAGGAAATTTTTTTTGAGGAGGGTCTTTCTAGATACGATTGATCCAAATCGTATTTTCCCAGACCAGGCAGGCCCAAGTCTCAGGAGGAGGGTGAAATCAATATCATGTTTCCCTGAGAATGAGACCTGGCAAGTTGACTAACTTTCCTGTGGAGCCTCTAAATGCTGTGCTTTACCTAGCTTGCCTAGCAGGTGACATTTGTCAGTCCCAGTGCCCTACCAGCATAAACTGGTGTGGAGCCTTTAATTAATATTCAGCCTGCCAGGGATGTGGTTGCTAGAGATGCTGAGGTAGAAGGCAAGCTTAAGCTGTTTCTCAAGGAGAGCCACCACATGAGCTGGGCTCCATGCCTCTTTTCTTGGGAAAGATATGCCATTTAGGGAATTATCTCCTTCACTTGTTACTTTGTCTCTCAAACCTATCTTAATTCTGCCCTTGCCTGAATCATTGCTAACAATTGAAGATGTCTAAGGCTTTCTCCAATGAGCTACTTAGAATACTTTTTAAAAAGAAAAACAGAGAGGAAAAACAAAATAAAATCCCTTTTCAGAGCAATTCTCTAGAATTTGCCAGTCAAGAGCCGGAGTTGGAACCTGACTCTGTAAAGGGGCCCAGCCCTTTTCCAGTATTCTAAGCTTGGCCAACTTCAAAAGCCTCCATTATTTGTTTATTTATTTGTTTTCCTTTGTCAGCCCCATCTCCTCTCTGCTGGGAGAGATCTTAGGCAGAGAGGATTTTCTTGCTTTCTCTGCATTTATTTGTGCTCAGAGCTTGTATCCAGCAGTACATATTTCTTAATTAAAACCACAATTGGAACTTGGTTGAGCTATCTTCCTTTGCTCCTAGTAGAGTCTGCTTCTTTTTCCCACCAGGAAGTGTTGCCAGCAGCCTGCCATGCAAGTGTGGAAGGGGTACCAGCCTCTGAAGTTTGGGGGCTTTACATACAGTTCTGTGCTGTGATCTTGGCCCTTCCACCTGTCCCATACTGGTGTATGATAGGTGTATGTTTGCAGATACCCCAAAACAGTTGTTCCCTACAGTTTCTCGCTATTTACTAGCTGCTGTAGAGGACTAACTAAATTCTACACTTTTCTATGCCGCCCTCTTGCCCCACCTCTCTCCCTCATTTTGACGGACAATTTTGCTAGATAAAGAATTCTTGACTGCTCATCCTTGGGGTTTGTTCATATGAAACTTAACCCTGCAAAGGTAAGCCTACTTAAAATTAGGCCTAAGAGTCAACCCCCAGAGTACCTCTTTTGTTGCTCAGATGTGGCGTCTCTCTCTCTCTCAGCCAACACGGCAAGCAAATTCACTCCCCTCACCACCCTCTCTACGTGGGACATGAGTCCCAGGGGTGTAAACCTCCCTTATGTGGGACAAATATCCTAGAATGAGCTGAGACTCAGTATCAAGGGGTTGAGAAAACCTCAACTGAAAGGGAGAAGAGGGAAATGAGACAAAACAAAGTATCAGTGGCTGAGAGATTTCAAACAGAGTCTAGAGGTTATCCTGGAGGCTAATCTTATGTATTATATAGATATCCCCTTTTTAGTTTAAGGTGTATTAGAGTGGCTAGAGGAAAGTGCCTGAAACTATTGGAAACTATGTTCCAATAGCCATATTTCTTTAAGATGATTGTATAATGATATAGCTTTTGCAGTGTGACTGTGTGATTGTGAAAACCTTGTGTCTGATGCTCCTGTTATCTATAGTATGAATAGATGAGTACAAAATATGGATAAAAAATAAACAAATAATGGGAGCAAATGTTAAAATAAATTGAGTAGAATGAAATGCTAGTGGTCAATGAAAGGGAGTGATGGGGGTATAGGAAAAAAAATAGGAGGAACAAAGGTTAAAATATAGTGGGTACATGGAAATACTAGTGATCAATGAGGGAGAGGCAAGGGGTGTGGTATGTGTGAGTTTTTCTTTTTTCTTTTTAGTTCTTTTTCTGGAGTGATACAAATGTTCTAAGAAATGGTCATGGTGATGAATGTGCAACTATGTGGTGATATTATGAGCCATTGATTATACACCAAGTATGGAATGTTTGTATGTTAAGAATTTTTGTGTGTATGTTGTTTTGTCAATAAAAATGTTTTTAAAAAAAAAGAACTCTTGGCTGGCAGTTTCTCTCTTTCGGTACCTTAAATGTATCATACCACTGCTTATTTATCTTCATGGTTTCTGATGACAAATCAGCACTTAGTCTTATTGTGGCTGCCTTGTATGTGTCAAATCACTGTTCACTTGCTGCTTTCAGAATTCTCTTTTTATCTTTTGCATTTGAAATTCTGATTAGTATGTGTCTCGGAGTAGGCCTGTTAAGATTTATTGTTTGGAGTATGTTGCACCTCTTGGACATGTACATTTATGTATTTCACAAGAGTTGGGAAATTTTCGGCCATTATCTCCTCAAATATGCTTTCTGCCCCTTTTCCCTTCTCTTCTCCTTCTGCAGCACCATGATGTGTATGTTTGTGTGCTCTGTGCTGCCATTCAAATCCCCGAGACCAGCCCAAGTTTTTCCAATCTTTTCTCTATGTATTGGTCTGTAAGTAGATTTTGATTGTTCTATCTTTCTAGTTTGCCAGTTATTTCTCCTCCTATTCAAATGTGCTGTTGTATACCTCTAGTGTATTTTTAGTCTCTTATATTGTGCCTTTCCTTCCCATAATTCTGTTTCATTTTATACTTTCACATTCTTCCTTATGCTCATCCAATGTCTTCTTAATATCCTTTATCTCTTTAGCCATATTTTCCTTCATCTCCTTGAATTGACTTAGGAGATTTGTTGAAATATCATTGATTTGTTGTTTCAAATTCTGTTTTGTTTTGCATGGGCAGGCGTGGGGAATTGAACCCAGGTCTCCAGCATGGCAGGCAAGAACTCTGCCTGCTGAGCCACCATGGCCTGCCCTCAAATTCTATTTTAACTTATTCCTCTAACTGAGCCACATCTTCCTGTTTCTTAGTGTGACTTGTAATTTTTTGCTGATATCTAAGCATCTGATTATCTTGATTAGTTTCCTCTGAAGGTCAGTTTCTCTTTCTTGCCTAGGAGTTCATTGTTTATTGGCTTTGTGTTAAGTCTCTTCTTTGACACTTGGTTCAACTTATTCTAGGGCTCTAGAATTGCCCATGTTTAACTGATGAGATTTTCCCAGTCTTTCTTCGTTTGATTCTTGCCCAGGATTTGCAGTAGAATGTTTAGGATTGCACTATCTGTGCAATTGTTTTACCCCCAGGAAAGTTTCCATTCCTCTGTTCCTTTTCAAGCAATCTTGATCTATTCTGTTTGTTTTTGTTTTGTCTCTATAGTTGTTTTTTTTTACATTCCTTGTCTTTAGCTGTTTTTGCCTTGAGGGCAAATTATGGGAGGAGGGCCTCTCTGGACAGGCCTTTCCCAAGTCAGTATTTCTCAACCAAAATCGGCCCAGGAATCCACAAAGAGGGCACAGAGAAGCTCCAAAGAGCCCTGGGGAGAGGGCCAGTAGAGGCATCCAAAGCCTTTTTGACAATTCCTCAAAGCTGCACTTTCCTAGCCTGCCCAGAAGCAAACTGTTCTCCATAGCCCTAAGAAGGTACTGTATCTTCAAACCTCCACTATGTCTACCCACTTTATGGAGTGAAAAACACGGCCATGGGCCATCCTTGTCTGGGGTGGGCTGAAATACAGCTCAGAGCCAGGACTCATCCATCCAAATTCACCATCAGAAACCATGATCATTGCTCACTGTGCCTACTTCTCCACTCCCTGTTCTTGGGGAAGAGGGCCTCCATATCCCTGTCTGTCATCAGCAACCAGCCAGGGACCAGATCTGAGGTGGTCCACCTGGAGAGTGGGGAATGGACACTGGCAGCCACTGCAGAGTGAGCTACTCACAGCTCTTTACCACAGTTTCTCAGCCTCTTCCTCCACTGTTCCCTGGATGCTGTTCAGTGCCCCCTGGCTTCTTGAGCCCCAGAACAGTTGTTTCAAACAGTTCCTGCCTTTCCACTAGTCCTGGAGCTCCCTACTCTGCCATCTTGCTGCCAACAATTTATGTTTGTATCTGTACAAAGATGTTTGTACCTGAAGTCAGGTACAGGTTTCTCCTTAGCCACAGGGGTGCCCAGGTCAGCATTTTGACTGTCAGGCATCCACGGTACCAAAGCTCTGTTGTGTGTTGTGCCATTTTTAATAAAAGGAGAACACGGTAAAGTTTTAGAAGCTATATTGGCCTCTTTGTAGCTTCTGTCTTTTCAAACTTTTAAAATTGTGGTAGTTTCCTCAGGGACCCATTTTGTTTTGTAATTTCAATCTAAACTCACAAGTCAACCTCTCATCCAAGTTAAATATTTGAAGTGGGAAAACTTCATGGGGGCTTCAGAAAAATTGTTTTTTAAAGGTGATTTTGATAAACCCTGGCTCCATTTTAATATTTCAGCTTGAGTATCCTTATTTTACCCACTAAAATAATAGTATGAGCTTTTCATTTTAATGGTTAATTTTGAGTTATCAAAATGTATGACTTCTATATCACAGGTAATATAATTTGTAGTATAACATACTCTCATTTTATCTCATTGTATTTTTTAATATGTGAGTAATAACTGAACTCCAAATGGTGGCTACCAGGAGATAGCAGCCAGTTAATATTAACATAACTGAAAATAGTAGGTTAATATGAAAAGCAGAAGTCAAAATTGTTAAATTAGCAGTTTACTAAGGAGTAATGTTTGCTGGTGTTTATCATATGTGGATTTCGTTAATTACCCATGGCAAACCCAAATTCTGCCTCTTGTGAATTTTCTCTTCCTGTTCACCCTTTCCCCCAGCATCCTAGTGCCATAAGAATAGTGTCAGTTTTTACTGTAATTGAGTTGGGGAGCAAAGTTTTCCTCAATTTGTTTACAGCCTAGATCCATTGAAGTTTTCAAATGAAAGATAGATAAGGAGGGAAAACAAACAAAAGTAAATAGGAGGGGTTAGAGTCCAAGGTTCGGTTCCAATTTAAATATAGCCTAGCCACAGATCAGATTGGCTAGGCAGCCCAAGAGATATGCCAGCCTGAAGTTCTTTTCCCTCTGGAGAACCATGGCCGAGGCCATCTCTAAGGACTAGAATATTTCTCTGTCTTGGTTCTTCTATTTAATTTCAACTAATTGTGGGAACCCTGAGCAACATATCTGTTAAATAACTAAGGAGACAAGAACTCTTGCCCAGGCCTCCTCCACAGGAGAGTCTAACTACCTTAAAAAATACCAGGGATTGTTTTGCCAAAATATGTACTCCCCAAATCCTAGCTATAGACACCCCCACTTCATCTTCCAGGTTGAGCAGCAACGATGACTGTTGTTAGATACAGGTTTCTCCTTAGCCACAGGGGTACCCATGTCAGCATTTTGACTGTCAGGCATCCATGTTCTCAAAGCTCTGTTGTGTTTTGTGCCATCTTTAATAGAAGGAGAACACGGTAAAGTTTTAGAAGCTCTGTTGGCCTCTTTGTAGCTTCTGTCTTTTCAAACTCTTTTAAAATTGTGGTAGTTTCCTCAGGGACCCATTTTGTTTTATAATTTCAATCTAAACTCACAAGTCAACCTCCCATCCAAGTTAAATATTTGAAGTGGGAAAACTTCATGGGGACTTCAGAAAAATCATTTTTTAAAGGTGTTCTGTAAATACAGGATTATTATTCCTGTTCCTTGTGCCAAAATCATGTTAAATAAAACAGTTTCCCATCTGTGCTTTTACTGACCCAAAGCCCTCTTTCATCACAATTATGTCCTTAATCTGTTCTAGGATCACTGCCATAATCTTATCACTCTAATTATAGCCCCCAAAAATGTGAAGCATGTTATATAACTCAGAGCTTGTTTGGACTTCTTATAGACATGCTTCTATGGCAAGAAAAACACCTCTCAGTCCAACAGCAAAGGATAAAAGTTATGCATGCGGCGGTAACTATGCCAGCTTTAGTTTTTTTAAAGAAACCTTAGAATGCCCAGTTTATATTTCCGAATAAATTACATTTAATTTTTTTAACTCAGTGGGCCTTCACGTAATACATCCCTAGAGATGTGTGGGTCTGAAGGCAATCACTGACTATAAAGTTCTATGGTAAATAACGGAAACATCCACCAGACTTCATCATTGTAGGTGGAAATGAAGAGTCCTTGGTTGTGTGGGTGGGTGGTGGGGTGGGGTGTAGATGGGGGGCATGGGACAGGCTTTTTAGGCAACCGAGATGATTTATCAGAAAAAGTAAGGTGAGAAAAAGGCTTAGGGTAGTGTTACATCTGATCGTTCCCCTGGCTCTCCATGATGGAACTCCAAATGGAAGGTTTCAGAGAGGAATTTCGCTCCCTCTGCCCATGAATCATTATAACTCTTAACAGTTTGTTCTGAAAATGTGGGTGTTTTCGTTTGTGAAATACTGGCCTACAGAATTCCTCAGGGGGTAAGGATCTCTTTTTTAGAAAGGATCCTGAATGCCTATGCCCATTGGCTTGAGATTCCTGAGCAGAGCAGGGACGGACCTCATTACAGGTTCTGTTCTTGTTAGAATTTCATGCCAGTTACCTTGATCTGAGGCCAAAGTATCCTTCTAATCCTGGTCACCAACTCGGAGATTAAATTCAATTCAGTACTGTAAGTATACACTGCAGACACTTTGTGCAAAGCATTGGTCTAGAGGCTGAAAAGAGTATAAGAGAAGGGTACCTTGATTCTTAGTGAGTGCACAGTATTTGTTGAGTGAATGAATGAATGAATGAAAAAGTCTGGACATGGCCCTTAAGGCACTTAACTTCTTACTTATAATAAGGAAGCTTTCGCTACATAAAATAATTGAAGGATTCTTAAGTTCCAATTATATAATATGATTTGTTAGAGAAAGAAGATATCAATCAAATTTAGTGTAACATACTCAGGGCAAGCGTTTGCGAAGGAGATGGGTATGACTTGGCTTAAGGAGTAGCTAAAATTCGAATTTCTCAGAGATGAGCAATGGGGGAACCTGACAGACCAGAGGATCTACATAAATAAAGCCCCGCAGGCTGGTGTAAGCAGAGAATGTACATCTGATGGGGCAGACTTGGGATTAGGTAAGACAGTGAGGGCACTTGCCTGGCCAGAAGAGGGAGGGGAAAGGAAGAAGAACTTGGGAGGCAGGTTGGGACCAAGTGCTGGAGTTTTTAAGGGTCTTGCCTTAAAAACTACTCAAGTCAGTATCTCAGTCAGTTTCATCCAGTGTCTGCTGTTTCCTGAAGCTGCCGTTAAGTCTCCAGAGAACGCCAGCCTTAGCTGAGCTCATTTGATGCTTTGAGGGTTTTGATTGAAGTATGATGGCTTCATCTTTGGATGGAGACCTTTGTATAAAATATGCTGTTGGGTTTAGCTCTGCCAGTTGTGTCAGTTTTCAGAATTTTCTCCTCGCATTCTTGCTCTTAAGCTTAGGAGGCTGCAGATTTAGCATGCTGCTACTCGACGTAGGGTTTGTTTCATTCAATATTTTAAATGCAAAGTCCTGTAGAAACCTGGAGTGCCCAACAGCTCCTAACAGCAATAAGAATGTACTAGGGTCGCCACACACAAATCTTTAATTTATGCTAATTTAGTGTAGGTGGCTGGCAAATAGATAAATAAACCAGAAGTGCACAGCCTTCCACTCAGCCGTGGAATGAGCACAGTATTGTTTGGCTCTCAGGGGCTCTCAGCTCCAAATCAGGCTTTCTAAGTGGGAGAATCTCCTCTTCTTTCCTCTCAGGAAAGGCATCACTGACTGTGATTCCAGTGTATGCTGTATTATGTGTTTGTGCCTCATTCTGTATACACAAAACCATGTCTCCTGCATGCTACAGGCAAGTTAAAGCAGCACTTTTCAAATTCCAGGGCATGTCTGATTCGTTGGTCATGAAATTTCTTTCATGCGTCTTGATGAGCATGTTTTCTTTAATAAAACAGAAAGAATTGAAAATGTGAGAGTGCACCACATATCCTCATATAGTAGCCATAAGAATTATATTGGGAAACTTTCAACACCAGTTACTTGTGCAAGTGTATATATACAGACGGACAAACACACACCTTTATATATGTGAATTGCTTGGCCCCAAATGTGTATCCACAAATATTCACTGGGACACAAGTACTGTGTGTTGTGAGGGGGAAAAAAATAACATAAGAAGACCTAAATAAATGGCAAGACATCCCATGTTCATGAATTGAAAGACTTAATATTGTTAAGATGGCAGTACTACCCAAAGCAGTCTACTGATTCAACGCAATCCTTATCAAAATTCCAGCGACTTTTTTGAAGAAATGGAAGCACCAATCCTGAAATTCATATGGAACTAAAAAGAGCCCTGAATAGCCAAAACAATTTTTAAAAAGAAGAACAAGGTAGAAGGACTCACACTCACATTTCCCAATTTCAAAAAGTGTCACAAAGCTGTAATAATAATAATGCTGACGTAAGGATAGACAAATACACCAATGGAACAGAATTTAAAAGCTAAAAATAGACCCACACATCTATAGCCAATTAGACAATGGTGCCAAGTCCACTCAGCAGAGAAACAAATACTGTTTAGAAAGCTGGATATCCACATGCAAAAGAATGAAGTTGGACCCCTACCTCACACCATACACAAAAATTAACTCAAAGGGCATCAGGGACATAAAAATAAAAGCTAAAACCATTAAACTATTAGATGATAACATAGGGGTAAATCTTCATGAGCCTGGATCCAGCAGTGGATTCTTAAATATGACACCAGAACCAGAGGCAGCAAAAGAAATAGATAAATTTGACTTCATCAGAGTTTAAAACTTTTGTGCATCAAAGGACATTATCAAGAAAGTGAAAAAACAACCTACAGAATGGAAAATGCGAACCGTAAATCAAAAAGGAACTCCATATCCAAAACAAATAAATAACTTTTGTAATGCAACACCAAAAAGAAAAACAACCCAATGTAAAAAAAAAATGGGCAAAGGACTTAAATAGATGTTTTCCCAAGAGGATAAACATTTGAAAAGCCAATTAGCATATGAAAAGATGCTCAACCATCATTAGGCATCCGGGAGATACAAATCAAAACTGCAATAAGATACCACTTCACACCCACAAGGATGGCAATTATTTTTTTAAAAAGGAAAATAACAAATGCTGAAGATGATGCAAAGAAATTGGAACTCTAGTGCACTCCTGGTGGGAATGAAAAATGAGGCAATCACTATGGAACACAATATGGTGATTCCTTAGAAATTTAAGTTTAGAATTGCCATATTACCTGGCAATCCTACTCCTAGGTATATAGTCAGAGAAAGTGACAACCAGGTTTCAAACATAAATTGTGCACCAGTGTTCATAGCAGCATGAGTTACAATAACCAAAAAGGTGGAAACAACCCAGTGTCCATCAACAGAAAATGCATAAACAAAATGTGGTATATATACATAGTAGAATATTATTAGGCTATAAGAAAGAATGAAGTTCTAAACATGCTCCAACCTGGAAGAACTTTGCAAACATTAGGCTCACTGAAAGAAACAAGGCATATAAGGACAAATATTTATCACTTATATAAGTTATCTAGAATTAGCAAATTTGCAGCAACAGAAACTAAATTAGAGACTACCAGGGGATGGGAAGAGGGAAGGGGGAGTCTTTGCTTGATGAATAGAGTTTCTGTGAATTAAAATTTTGAAAAAAACAACAACACTGATTTAAGGCATGTTCAAAGTAGATTTGACCACACTATTGTACATACGTGATTTTGCCCCACACACTGACTTACCCTTCACTCCTGCCTAAGATTAACTATTACTGTGTTCACTGGTTTCTAGAGAGGTTGAGGCTAGCAAAGTTGGAGGGGCTTCTTGGCTCTGATGAGTAGGGTCTGCAGGTTGTTTTATTCCTTCCCTTTCTCTCTTTGGAATATCAAGGGATATTTGATCAGCTATTGAAAATGAAGCTTATTAGACTGTAGATCTAGACCTAGTGTGTGGGCCCTCATAGAGGGAACTGAGTTGGCAGGTGAGAGACCAGTGTCTCTTGAGGGCAGAGATAGCTGGAAGGAGGGCTGAATCATAAAGGACAGCACCGGCCCTAGAAAGGTGTGATCTGACGGTAAATGAAATGATCTCGCTTTTTCTGGGGAGATCAGAGCTCCTGTTCACCCACCAAGCTGTGACTCGGATTCGTTCCTGTTAGAAGTACTGAGGTGAGAACCACAGAGGAAGACCCAGTTCCAAAAGGATAAGCCTTTGTTAGAGCAAACGAGCTGCTCGAAAGTTGTCCAACCAGCCTGCCTCCCATCTCCAACAAGGTGTGGCCTTTCCCAGTGTTAGGGTGTGGGCTCCAGAATTCATCCACCTCTAGGGGCTAGAGATGATTCTTCCCAGCAGTATGTGGTGACTCATATCTCCACAGGACAGTGTTTCTCAAAGAATGGCCTACAGACCCTTGCTTCAATTCAAAATCACTTCCTCAGGCAGGATCTCTGGAGTAAAACTAGGTGATTTTCACAAGCCCTCCAGGGGCTTCTTCTGTATGTTTGTAGTTTGAGAATCTCAGTTTTAGGTTTTCTCCACTATACATATGGCATTGAAAGATGAGAAAACGGAAGCTTGTGGGGTTTATTGTTATTTTAATTTAAAACATTTTGAGATAGGGTAATGTTGGACTTTTCGTCTTCTTGATGTTTACGTAGCTGGTTGAAAATTTTAAAGAGGTAAAAAAAGTCACCTGTTTGGCCACAACAGCAACACTATAGCACTGCCCTTGGGGTCTATACCACGGGCAAGACCCACTTCAAGAACCCTCCTGACAAAACCATCATCTAAGCAAGGACTGGGAGCACTTTAAAAGCCATCCTTTGGATGGGATTCCATAGGAGCTCTACATTCTGTTTTATTTCCAACCCAGTGAACATTGTTAGAACCACTGTTTCCATTTCCATCTAACAGTTAACAAGCTGCTCCTACAGATTCACTTTGTGCCTAACACGGAAATATCCTCCATGCCCCATGCCCACCCCGTCCTCAGCTCAGCATGGAAGGTCCATCCTTGGCCTTGTTCTCTGTTCCTTCTCCTAAAGTGAATTCCTTTTAGGCCAGGAGATGTACGTCTGATATCCAGGATCTACTTGAAGAAGAAATCCTGTGGGGTTTTTTTTCCTGAAGACCCAGCCTTCCCGGCCAGATGTTTCCCTAGTTAGAGAAGTTTCAAGGCCCAGGATTAAGAGAAGGCTGGGCCAGGTGAGTGGATGGCTGTGCCACTTGTCTGATAAATCCTTGCTAAGCTGTTTTCTGAAATCTCAGCAGGGGGCTTGGGGTGGGGAGTACAGAAATCTCATCCCCAGTTGGCCAAGGGAACCCAGTGTTTGAACTAGATAAGGTCTCATCGGAGGTTGATAAAGCCAGTGGATACCTCAGTGACTCCAGTAGCTGGCGTTTTAGAGAACAGTGAAGACGTGGGGTTGGAACAAGGGAAAGGAAAATCGCAGGTGGTGAAGACTGTTCAGAGAAGTTTATTTCCTTCTGCCATCTCGCAGGCCTCGGGGCGGGCTCACCTGCTGTGTGGACAGTGGAAGGAGGGCTTCCGCTGAGCATCCCATAGCACTGATCACTGTGAGGCCGGGCACATGGTCTTAACCACGCCAGCCTGTTAGTCACGGTTCGGATTTTCAATGTTTGAGAGGCCTGGCCTCTCCCTTCCAAAGCACTGAAGTCAATCAGGAAAATTCTAGACAATGCCAGTTCTTTTCACAGGTTCAAAGCTTAAATCAAGGCCTTCCCCATCCTCTCCTCCTCACTTTCCTATTTATTTATTTACTTATTTACTTTTGTGTAAGAATGTAAAAGATTCAAAAGTAAAAGGTTGGGGAAAATATTTTTAAGTGAGAAGAAAGTCTTGACCTAAAACAGAAGTCCCATCAAATCATTTCCATTTTAATTGCCAGTTCCAACCTTTGACCTGCCAATAGGACGTTTTCCATCAAGTTTTGAGCAAACCTTGAAAACTTTTAACTTTTTTTTTTCTTTTGCAAGTCTTTAAAATCAGGCAGAAAATACAGAGATCCTCTATAATCCCATCTGCGCCACACACACACCCCTCCCCAACAAGGAGAAAAGTTTTCTTTGTTGTTAAGAATTGGTATCAGTGTGGTGCCTTTGTTAAAATTGATGAAACAGTATTAGAACTATACTATTAACTGTGGCCCATAGTTTACCCTGGAGTTCACTGTGTTGTACAGTCTTATGATTTTTTTAAAATTTTTATTCTAGTAACATATATACAACCTAACATTTCTCCTTTTAATTGCATTCAAATGTGTAATTCAGTGATGTTAATTGCATTCAGAATGTTATGCCACCATCACCAGCATCTATTACCAAAACTTTTCCATCACCAAAAACAGAAACTCGGTACCAATTAGGCAGTAACTCCCCTTCCCTACACCCAGCCCAGTATTGAGCAAACCTTGGAAAATGGAAGTTGTGGATTTTTTTTTTTTTTTTTTTTTTTTTTTGCATGGGCGGGCACCAGGAATCGAACCCAGGTCTCCAGCATGGCAGGCGAGAATGCTGCCTGTTGAGCCACCGTGACCTGCCCAGAAGTTGTTTTTAAAATGTAATGTTCTCTCTCTCTCCCAGTTTCACCGCAACCAGCTGGGATTACTGGATTAAATTCAAATCAAGGTCGGGTCTCCCCACCACTCTCTGCCTTTCCACATTTTGACAAAGAAAGGGCCATATACCCTGCAAGGCAATAATACCGATGACTAATTAGCAAAACCACTTTTATTCTCTAAAGATTTTTTTAAAGCACACAAATTTTAAAATTGATTTATTAATAAATGTATTTTTTAACATTGAGAAGGAAAAGATCCTAAAGAAACCTTCCTCCTAGGGGGCTTCCCACACTATTTCTTTAAAACGTGTGTGGGCTGTGGGTCAGGGGGGAGCTAAGCCTCGAGGGCGATGGTGTGAGCGTCTGCATCTACTAGTTACCTGTGAGCTATAGGACCTGACCGGGCCTCACTTTCCTCATCTGTAAAGTGGGAATGTCCTCTCTGCTGCTCTCGGTTGCTGTGGGGCCTCTGGGAGCTTCAAAAAGTTCCTGCATAGGGCGGGCCGCGGTGGCTCAGCAGGCAAGAGTGCTTGCCTGCCGTGCCGGAGGACCCCGGTTCGATTCCCGGCCCCAGCCCATGTAAAAAACAAACAAACAAACAAAATATAATAAAACAAGAAAATGTTTAAAAATGTTTCCCTTTCTTCCATCCTTCCTTCCTTCTCTGTCTTTCCTTCCCTTCCTCCCTCTCTCTAAAAAAAAAAAAAAAAAAAAAAAAAAAAAAAAAAAAAGTTCCTGCATATTCCAGAATACAGCCAGGAATCTGAAAGTACATCATTCCAATATACTTTCCCCCTCACCTCAGGCTTGTTACTTCTTTGTGTTGAAGGATGGCTTGGTGGCTAAAGCCAGAAATCCTTTTGGTGCATCATTCCAAAACTCTGGGGCACAGAACCTGGTCCCTCTTTGGCCCTTTCCCCTCGCCTGTGGAATCAGGGCACTTTATCCCTGCTTGGCTTGAAATCCCAGAGGCTGTCTCTTCCCCAGCTCCAGGCTCTGAGTCAGGATGACCTTTTTGTCCCATCGTTTTTCTTTTCATCATTTCCTGTGTTGGTCAGTCTGTATAACTAGCTCCCCCACCATTACATTCCCCCGTTTCAGCTTCCTCACTTCCGAATGACCCATGTGAAGAGTGATAGAGAGATGCTGGCAAGGGAGAAGAAACTCACATAGGGAAAAATTACTTTCAAAGTAAAAAGTTACTTTAAAGTTTACCATTTAAGAGGAAAAAAAGAAAAAATGTCAAATCTACAATTTTTATGGAGCACCTCTGGGTGCTGAGTTCATAACTATGTAAAAAACACAGAAGGGCCACGATGGCTCAGCAGGCAAGAACGCTTGCCTGCCCATGCCAGAGGACCCAGGTTCGATTCCCAGTGCCTGCCCATGTAAAAAAATTTAAATAAATAAATAATTAATTAATTAAAAAAAATTTAAAAAAAAAAAACACAGAAGTGGGAGGTCCCCACCTTCCAGGACCTCACAGTTTAGCCATGTGGAAGTGTCTTTTACAGAATCAAGGGGTAGAGCCAGTCATATCTTAGCACCAGTGTCCTATTAGGGAGGCTTCCTCTTTCGCCCTATAGCCTACCCTGATGGCTCATTAAATGAAAATAGTGCTTTGAAAATTGGCAGGCCAACACATATGGTAATTATCACTAATAGTCATGACAACACTGTGTTTTAATTCAAACCATATACTTCTGCCTAATATACAGGAGCTCCACCAATGCACCTACCAGCCCACCATATAAGGTTAGGGCAGCTCCATGACCTCCTTGAGCTTCAGTTTACCCATCTGTGAAATGGGACAACACCTCCTTTCCTTTTTCACAGGGCTGACTAACGCTTACATGAAAGCATTTTGAAAAGTTCAAAAGTGTTTAAGTTTGCCGGGGCTGCTATAACAGATACACAGATTCTTGCCTTAAACAACAGGAATTCATTGTCTCACTGTTTGGGAGGCTAGAAATAAAAAATCAAGATGTCTGTAGGGTCATGGTTTACCCAGACTGTAGCATTATGGTGGTAATTTGCCAGAAATCCATAGTCAAACTCTGCCTCCGTCACATGGCCCTCTGTCTCATGCAGTCCCCTACTACTGCTGCATCTAATTCCTCTGCTCAGAGAGTCTCCAGTCATACTGGGTGAAGGCCAACCCTGATTAGTTTGGCTTCACCCTAACTAATAACATCTTCAAAGATCCTGTTTAAAAATGGATTCAAATCCATAAGACCCTAGTTAGGACTTGAGCGTGTCTTTGTGGGGGACACGATCCAGTGTATACAAAAAGGTAAAAGAATGGAAAGGGCTTCTTGCATTCCAACCCCCACCCATTTCCCACTTCCAGGAATTCTTCACTTCTAACAGGGAGCCCCTGTAGGGCTACACAGACACAGTGTCCTCCTAGCCTCCGCTGCCAGCCCCTCCCACCACACCAGTGACCTCCAGTGCAAGGTCCTCAGATCTCAGCGTGGAGGGGCAGGTGTGCCCAGTGTAGTGACCTGCCCCACTGTCATCCTTGACCTCTTTTTTTCCCCCTAACACTTGGCCTTTTTCCAGAGGGGAGTTGGTGACAGCTGGAAGTGATCTGTTTTGCATAGTGGTTTTGGTGGCAGTGAAGGAAATCAGGGACTAACAAGTGAGCTTTTCCTATGGGTAGGAAACACATTGGGTTTTGAATGCAAAAGTTCCTGGAAGTGAATTCAGAACTTTTATCATCTTGTAAGACCCAACTTAGTATACCTCTAGCCCCCTTCCTCTCTTCTTCCCAGGGAGAATGAGTGGCTCTCCACACTTTCACACCTCTGCCATGGCACAATCAGAGAGCATAATGGTTACTTGGTCCTGGGTCATAGTGACTCTCCAGCGCTTAGCCTGTTGTCTGATGCATAACAGGAGGACCTCAATAAAGGTTCTGTAAGCAGTTTGGTTGGGTGCTTCCCTGCAGCCAAAAGTCCCAGGCCCTTCCTTTGAGTCCCTGATAGAGATGACTCTGACCTTTGTAGTCCAAGTTGGAAGGAACAGGAGGAAGAGACAGAGCCCTTCTTTCTCCTTCTGCCCTGGGCTTGGGTCAGGATTGTCTGTCCAGTTTCACCTTTCATAGACTTTTATTTACCCTATCCTTTACTCCATTTGGTGGTCTCTCGAGAGCTCAGAGTTTTTGTTTGGAAACTTCTCACCCAAACACTAAGAGGAGAATGAGTTTGGAGTGTAATAGAAGCCCTCACCTCACTGGATTAGTGCTGGACTAGTTGTTTTCCAGTCCTGACAACCTCCAGAGCCCAGCCGTCTCTTCACCCTACTGATCCCTTAAGCCTCTGTTGACTTCAAGTGGCTTGAGATAGGGCAACAAGAGATGAAACAATATGTACCAGATTGCCCTTTACACACACATTTTGCAATTAACTGAATCCAGACCAGAGTCCAGCCCTTGGGGAGTCAAGCTGGTTTGGGCCTGAATTGTTCCTGGTCAGTGAGAAGCATCTACAGGTTTTATACCTGCTGCAGGAAATGTCTTCTGGTTTCCTTATAGCTGTAGGAAAGTCTCACTGATTCCATGTAGATCAGTAAGAATTGAGGGACTCCACCTCTGCTTCTCTGCTATGAATTTTCTTAAGTCCCACCTTCTCCAGGAAGACTACCTTGATCATCCCTTCTTGGTTTCCCTCTGCCCAGTGCTTTGTGCTTTGTATGAATTTAGCTCTTAATTATATGCCACCTTATGTTCTACCGTGAATTCCCATGTTCTTATTTTTCCATCATGACTATAAGAACCTTAAGGGCAAAGATGAGGGCCTTGTGTTTGCTGAATTCAACACAGCACCAGCCATACAAGTCAACCAGAAGATGCCCACAGTGCAGTCATCACAGCCAGTGCCAAAGGCTGGACTATCAACACGGACCTGGTACCTGCTGGGAGAGCGCAGGGCCCTTGCTGTCTTAGAGGTGGGTCTTCCCTCCGTTGGCTTCCCATTGCTTGCTCTGTTGCTGGGTCCACAGGGGTGGCTTAGGTGAGCTCATGGCCCGTGATGCATGTCTCCAGCCCTAAAACACCTTAAATCATGTTTACTTTTCACAAGAAGCAGGAAAGCCTAACCAAAGCCCTGCCATCGAGACTCTCACATTGGTAATTTCCTATGACCCCTTTGTGATCTTAGAGTTTATGAAATTTAAGTAAACAGTATTTCTTCTAATCCCTGAGCTGTGAGAAACTGTCTGCGGGTTTATTTGCCAAGCCGTCCTGGCCCGCCTGCGCTGTGGCACACCCAGGCTCCAGTGTCCCACGCAATTGTTCAAAGGTATCTCATTTCTGTAATCACCTCAAAGTTTAATGGGTTTAAACCATCTGGGTTGCAGTGGAGAGAAAACATTATTTCTAGTCCTTTGGTTTTCTTTCCTTCCTTCCCCACCTCCTCTCTCTCCTTGCCCCTCCCTTGTGGGCTAAATGGATTATAAAATATTAGGTGTGACCTTGTGGGTTGGGTAGGAAGAAAGGATTTTGGTTCCCCCCCCTACCCTCCTCCCTGGCATTGACCCTGTGATGAGGTTCCAAAGGTAACTGGGGACAGTTTCAGAACATTGCTACCCATGGCCTGGAAAGGAAGAACACAACTTGGTAGAGATTTGTGCTGTCACGTCTGGAGCTTACAAATTGTCTGGAGATGATGTGGAAGCAGATTGGCACATTTTCAGTGCATCTTCTTCTCTTTCTCGTCCTTTTGGTCAAAGGCTCACTCTCTCGGTGATTTTTTTCAATACCCATCATGGGCAGAAGCCTCTCCTCTGCCATCTCAGAAGTCCCACAGAGGCCCTGATTCTCAGCACTCCTCCTCTTCCATCACCACCCTTTGCTTTCATCCAGCATCCGCTGGGAGAGGGCGAGGAAGAGGGAGGACAATTTATTCTTCATCTCAGCTTGGAGAAAGAAGTCTTCTCCATGAGCGCTGTGCTCTTAGACAAACTCACCATAAGTACTGAGATGATTCCAGGCCCTCCCGCAAAGACTAGGCTAGTAACAAATCATCTGGACTATCACAGTTCTCAGGATACTTTCAATTCATTTCATCTGAAGCTCACATCTGACCTTCCCAAACAGGGTGCCATAAGTGGGTTACATGTGGGCTAAGGCATGGTGCCTCTTCTCTCTCCTGGGGACAGCCCTGGGAGTTTCTTGGGGCTGCAGGGCTCTGGGCTGGTGGTTTCTGGTGGCAAGGAGCCCTGTCCATGCATTGTTGTCCCTGGTTCTTTAACTTAGCCCAACTCACATCTTGGGATTTCCAGGTCTGTCACTTTGAGATCTCTCTCCTCTGGATGATCTTTTCCTTCAGATATCTGTTCTAAGGAGCAGAAGCCAGATCCAAGCACAGTCGTCCGACCTGTCTGACCATGCCCACCTGCCAGCTGAACATACAGTAACTTTTACATGGAATTGATTTTTCCTAATACAGCCTTTGTTTTACCTGCCATCTGATAGGCTATTCGTTTCATGTCTGTTATCTGGAAGGATTGTATTATACTCCCCTCCCATCCTTTTTTCTTTCCTTTCCCCAAAGCTATTATGTTAAGAATTGGTAGTAAGTTGTGAATTTAGGTGTTTTCTGATTTTAGGTCTTTCCCTTATGTATTGCTATTCATCAAGAACTTTATTATGCATTATGCATATTATTGATTATTATTTCTTTATCTAAAAAATAAATACTGGATACCAGTCAGATCTGGAGGTCTATCTGTCTTCATCACACCATCCTTCCAAGGGATGGTGGCAAAGGCTGAAATTACTTTCTCCCATTTTTAGAGTTAACGTTCAAAGTTTT
Source organism: Tamandua tetradactyla (assembly GCF_023851605.1). NCBI lineage: Eukaryota > Metazoa > Chordata > Mammalia > Pilosa > Myrmecophagidae > Tamandua > Tamandua tetradactyla. The sequence goes on from NC_135343.1 coordinate 18,110,674, forward strand.
TTTAAAAAATGGTCAAATTCCAGAGTCCTCACCTGCCATTCCGGAGACCTGGGTTTGATTCCCGGTGCCTGCCCATGAAAAAAAAAAAGAAAGTGGTCAAATTCATGGTTCTAACATATAACAAAAAAAAATCCCAGGATACAAAGTAGATAAAAGCGCTTCTGCTCTGACTGAAAGGTGGCAGGAAATCACCCCAAAACTTAGAGGCTTAAAGCACAAAGAATCATGTTAGTTTCTCTCCTGGTTTCTGTGGGTCAGGGATTCAGCAAAGACTGAGCTGGTTGGTTTTGGCTCAGAGTCTTCCAAGCAGTCTCTCTCTCTCTCTCTGTCTCCCTCTCTGTCTCTGTCTCTCTCTCTCTCTCTGTCTCTGTCTCTCTATCTCTGTCTCTCTGTCTCTCTGTCTCTCTCTCTCTCTCTCTCTCTCTCTCTCTCTCTCTCTCTTTCTCCCTCCCTTCCTCCCTCCCTCCCTCTCTCTTTCTCTCTTTCTCTCTCATAGTCTAGGGCCTCTCCTATAGTCCCTCTGCCTGGGCTGATTTGTGCTTCCTCATTGCATGATGGCCCCAGGGTATTCAGACTGCTGCTGTGACAGCTGAAGGCTTCAAGAGAATAGTCCGGCAAGCAGTGTGGAAGCTGCCCTGCGTTCTGTGACCTAGCCTCAGAAGCCACCTAGCATCCCTCCTGCCACCAAAGCCACCCAGCTTCAAGGGGCATGTGGTGTGGGGAACACTGCTGCAGCCATCCTTAGGAGACAGCATCCTCTGCAGAGCTCCAAACACACGTGTCCTCTCCTCCATCCCTTCCTCTAATTTCCCCAATTTAGGGTTCTTTAAAACATAATTTAAAGCCTAGTGGCATAAAATACTGTAATGAAAGTAAGGTTTGGGATGAGAAAGCAAAGATTCCCTTTAAACTTCTTCCTTTAATCGCTGAATGACTGTATGACCTTGCATTTTTGTTTTTCATTTCGTTTTGTTTGACCTTGTGTTTTCATTCAAGCATTCAGGAGTTTAATTTGTTCATGCACAAAAATGGGGACCCAGGATACAGCTACCCTATCTCCCTCACCTGTGATAAGACCCGAGTTTAAATGTCTCTGTTATGATTATTTTCAGTGATTCTTCACATGAGCTGAAATGCAGAAAAAACAGGTCACTCATGAGCCCGTGACAAATGAAATGCAAAATTTAGATTCAGATCTTAATAGTTGCCTTATAACCCAGTTCCCTTTCCTCTGCCCTACCCATGCCCTCACTTTTAAATCTGCAACAGCAGAGTAACAGACTAATTCATGCCTTTCTCAGCACTGCGTAGTTCGAGTTGGAAAGAATCTTAGAAACATCTAGTTCGGTCTCTGGAAGGTGAAGTGGCTGCTCTGAAGTTCACACAGATGTTTGATAAGACCGAAAGAAGGAGCACCGGGTGCGGCTTCTGGAGGGAACTGGCCACGTTAGCCATCTCTCCTGGCAGGACACAAATGTCCTGGGCTTAGGGGCCCGGGGCAGGTCAGGACAGGAGGAGGTCAGCTGGCCACACCATTCCATCCAGTATCTGGAACGCCTGGAACGGAACTGGCTGGGGTCCAGATGCTCATTGTGTGGGGATGGAATGAAACATTTCCAAAGGAACTGGCTCATTGTTCAGGATGCTAAATACTTATTTGATCAAACCAAGCTTCAACTAAAGAAGCCAGAGGGTCTGAATTTAAAATCCCACAAACTCTGCTTGGAGGGAACAGGCAATAAGAAAGGGGAGGTGAGAGTTGTTTCAGATCAGAAAAGTGTAGTAGAGATGTTAATAGAAGCCCCGAGCTGCATATCACCTGGTGGGGGGAGGGTTGGAGGCCCACTGAAGCAGACGCCAGGTGCTTCCAGTTCTCCACATGTTCCAGAAGGTTGACCAGATGCCCTGGGTTCAGTCATATTGAAGGAACCTTTGTTCTACTCCTTAAAATACTTCTAAATTAAATGAAAATAGTCTTAATGCCTATTTAATAGTTTTCCTATGATCAGAAAAGTTCTCTTCTGTAGCTGCTTGGATGCAGTGGCTCAGCACACAGGTCACTGCACCCAACCAGGGGTGATTCTTGTCACTCAGCGACTTTAAGTAGCCAGCATGACCATAAATGATTGGGCTAAACTTACAGCTCAAGAGCTTCTCCACTTTTTCCCCAGAATCTGATTTAGAAAAGTTCAGCTTCAGGGCCCATGGGGTTTATCTTAGTTTTGCAAAATTAATGCTTTTGCTAAGTTTTTCAAGTAGATTTGAGAGGTAGGCCATCATTTGGTCAGTCCTACCATAGTTGTGCTCACCAGTTCCTCAACATCCAGCATTTGGAGGGGACATCTGCCTGACACTTGTGATTTGCTTATTCAACACAGTAGGTGGATTATTTTTGAAATAAACTAAAATTCAAGAAATGTTTAACATTTTAGAGGTTAGCCAGGAGTATTAATTACTGCTATTTTGTCATTTTTTTAAATTGCATTATACTCAAGGTCTTGTGTTTGCATCATTACCACACATTTGGTAAAAATAAAAACCAAACCAAATTAAAAACCTTGAAGGACTAAATTAAAAATACGTACTGAATTAACTGAAGGTGAGTTATTCTTTATTAAAGAATATCAGAGCATATCTTTAGCTCCAAATTGTGTGTTATTTCATGTTCGGAGAAGAGCCTTTGCTAAATGTCTTTGCATGAAAGAACATACTATTTTGATTTTGGAATGTATATTCCGCCCAAGAAAACTGAAGTCAGCAAAGGGAATGACTAAGGAAGCGAGTTCATGTGTAATCACCATTAATTTCTCCCCACCTAAGGTCAGACAGACCTTCTCTTCCATAAGCATGGGTCTATTAGAGCAGATGGTTCAAGATTTCATGGTACCTACTGTGAATGAGACTTTGGGTAGGCAAAGCAGCGGAGGGTGCAAGTAGGTAGTTGCCGAGGTCTGCTGCCCCTGGGCAGTCCGTTAATCACATTGAGATAGAGTTGGCATCCAAAATGAAATGGGCCAAGAACAAAGGAGGCAAATAGTACCCACCCGTATTCACACACTATGCAATCCTCCCCTCCAGTGCCACTGAGAGTTATAGTGAGACCCCATGGAAGAGGACCCGAGAAGAGTTTTATATGCTTATAAAATGCCCCTCAGCCCCTCTCAGATTGGAAGTATCTCTGTATCCATCCCCAGGACCCAAAGAAGTACTCTGTCTTGTATATAGATCTTATTATCTAGATTTTACGTTTTTCTTTAATGGTTTCCCATTCATTCTACTTTTTCTATCATGTTGGTAGTGTTCTTTGTTTCATAAGATGAATGCAAGTCATTATGCTGAGTCCTCAAGCAGTGGTTTTCAAACTGTTTATGGTCATGGAATCCTTCCTTAAAATGAATCCCTCGGAGAAACTCACTGTACAGAACTATTAAAGGAGAGTCTTCCTTTTATTGAAGCGAGCTGGGGGACTTGGTTGCCTGGTGGTCCCCAGGCACTTTCTTGATATCCACAAGAATTCCTGGAGTAGAGTTCTTAAATTCCCGTTGTTTGGTCTTGGGGAAATTAACACTGGAAAGCAGAGTCTCCTGGAGGTTGGCATTGCACTTACCTTCCTGAGCACCCTCATAGCCTCCTGCTGTGTCATTCATGCATGAGCTAAACATTTATTGCTTTCCCACTAAGCTTAAAGCATTGTGTCAGATGCTGGGGACCTGGCAGTGAATAAAACAGATGTGGCCCCTATCCTTTTGCTGAGGACAGGGTTTAAGACTTTCAGGAACAAAATGTGGCCCAGCACACAGGCTAGCCTGTGTGTTTGTCCCTGTGGGTGCAATTCATGCAAAGCATTCCCTTAGGAGGCCGTGAGAAGCCCAGCATGCCAGGAGCGCCCTGCTGAGATCTAAAACCACCCCTGGGAATTGGAGACTGGACAGACCCGATGGGGCCCAAGAAGTAAATAGGCAAGGTGGGTGGGATGAAGTTCTCTGCCATGCAGTCACATTCTGTTTATAGTTGCACGGCTCACCCATCCCTCAACCCTTCACCCCCAAGAGTCTAAAGGAGTGCACAGATACAAGCTCAGCTTAGTTACGTAGGTTTTCCCACACTTACAACAACCACAGCACACATGTCTTCAAGCAGTTCTGTCATTTTACCAAACGTATTCTTGGAAATCACATCACAAAGCAGTGACGAACGGCTGATTATAATTTTGGGGGGGGGGGGGGGGGGGGGGGGGGGGGGCGGGGGGATCTACAATCAAGACATTGAGGAGTTTGCAATTAACTGCCTTTGCCACCAGAGGGTGATCTCGGTTGGAAAGACAGAGCTGAGGGGCTCAGGATTGAAGCTGGGAATATGGGTGGTTATTATGTTTCCTTGATCTCGGGCCAAGAGCAAGAGCAGACTGAAGACCTCAGATGCTTTAGGTGCAGCCAGATGAGCAAACGGGTGATATGCAAGGAGGAGAAATTCTGGAACTGCCCCTACTTCCAGCATTGCAGTGTGCTTTCTTTTATGCCCAAGATCCTGAGGTTTAATGGAGAAAAACAGACTGAAAGTCAGGGGCACGGCTGTGCTTTTCTTTTAAAAATAGATACATCGAAGCATGTGTTTGTTTGTTCCTACTTGGTGTTTTTGTTTTACTTCTAAAATGAGAACAGCTGAAATAATTTCTGAATTGTACTGGACTTGGGAGCACAGTCTCCCAGTCGTACTTCTGTGGTCTGAGCCCTCAAATGCCCGCCTGATGGAGTGCTCATCTTTGTGCAAAAGCTATTTGAGGCTGTGTGAAGCAGCCCAAGTTTGTTTGTTTTCCCTTGCATTTGAAATGGAAGTCAAGCATGCTCCCAGGACAGAGAAGTCTACAAACTGAGACCATCTTGAAAGGGGCGGGAAAGGATTTGCAGTGTTTTTGCCAGGCTCATCTCCACTTCGTTCTACAGTAATACTTCTTCTTAATAACCTCCTCTGCCTAAATTGGAATACAGTTTTCTATACAACTCTTTTCAGCTTCAAAATTGTTGAATAACCTGAGAGGAAGATAGTTTCCTTTCGTGATGACTTGACAGAACCTCACTTCCTCTGTGAGCCCCAAAAGTTACTGACTATAATGAATTTTCAGTCCTCAACTTCTCCATCTGCTCATATTTTGCTGTGTATAAAAATGGTTTGCGCCTGTTAAACTAGTCTTATTCCTTTGGCGCCCTAAGTTTATATAAATATATTTGCAACTGAAGTTCACATGAATTTCAGTTAATCATGCATTTCCCTGATGCTCACCAATAGATACCCCAAGTTAAGCAGGTCCCCTTGTACTAATGGTTTCTTTACTGTATGCTTTTCAAGTGATAAAGGAAAAGGACAGTCTTGGCAACCAAATCTTAAACTGCAGCCTGAGGGATTTAGATTATCATCAGCAGAAGCCAAGTCTTACTGAATGTTACCGCTTTCCTAGATTAGATAGAAAGAAGAATTAGGGAGTGACAAAGAAACATTTTCTGAGGATGGTTATTCTTTGATTTGGGTGACAGTGCAAGCTATGGGAATTCGAAAATGCTTCGGTGGACTTATGGCAAAGTACTGCCTAGAGGCAGAATTACATTTACAGAGACTGTAAAGGCTGTCTTCCAGCTCCTAATATTATAGAATTTTGCTGTGTGATACTAATCTGTCTCTCTCTGCTTGTCTGAGTGCATGGCCTGTGGAATTTCTCTATGCGTGGGGGGGAGGGGGAGGGCAGGGGGGGCAGGGGGATTGCTGTTGCTTAACAGTTTCAGCTTTCCCCAGATGGTGCGCCTCATTTTCAGCTGGAGTCTGAAGGGGAAAGTGTTGACTTCCTAGCTTGCCAGATCATGCTCTTAAGGCATTTGACCCTTGTGCACTCTTGACCCTTCAAAATACTTGATTTAAAGTCTCTCACACCTCAGAGCTGGGATCATAAATGATATGAAAATAATTCTCCAAGATTTTTTCACTCAAACAGGTAAAGGAGTGGGAAATTGAGGTAATCCCTGTGTGATTTAAACCTAAAAGCCTACCACTGAGGAAAGAGAAAGGGGTGGGGGGTGGGGGCAGGAATTCATGAACTGCACCTTGAAAGAATGTTGTTTATCTAGGATTCAAGGGGCAGGGGATGTGTCTATGGGTGAACTAAGCAGCTTCTCCAAGAAATAAAATGAGAAACAGTATTTTCAGCTTGTCATGTTTTCTAATATACATTTTTTTTAATACAACTATTTCAGATTTTTCCTTCTAGCTGTTCCAGAACATTGGAGGCTAAAAGAAATAGCAATATAGTGATTCAGCAGTCATTTTCTCTGTTACAATTCCTCCTTCTCCTTTGATCCTTCTCTATAGAGAACTTTAGGCAATGCCTTTTCTGACTTTTTCATGTTGAGAAGGGGTATTGACACTAAAAGATAGGGGGAATTAATCAGTTGATAACATTGGAGAGGCTGGCCCCTCTGGGCTTCAGGATTTATCAGAACCTGCTGGAAATTATAGTTTCTAGGAGAGCAAACTTAGTACAGGAAACTTATAGAGCCTCAGTTTGAGCCCTAGGTGTTCTTAAGAGTTAACAGGAGTGATGTTGGTTGGAGTTTAGCAAACCATAGCAATTAGCACTATCTAACTGAAGCCTGAATAATCATTTCCAAAATAGCCTCTTGGCTCTATTTGATCTCTCTTAGCTACTGATGTCTTATTTTATTACTCTTCTTTCCCCTTTTGGTCAGGAAGGTGTTGTCGATCCCACAATGGTGCCAGGGCCAAGCTCATCCCTGGGTCGATTATACTCTTGAAATAGTCTGTTTCCCGACGAGTGAAAGAAAACATTTCATGCAAAGGCTTTCTCTGACCCCATCGGTACCTCTTCTATCTCCCTGTCTGTCCTATTAAGCTTTAGAGTCAGAAAAAAAAGCACAGTCAATTTGGCTAAGGAGTTGTCATTGTCATCTGAATAGCCAAATACGAGGTCTGTGTGAAGACCAGAGTTCAGAAAAGATCTGCTGCCACTAAGTGTGGAGAAATTACTTTTCGGATTGTAGTAGAATCCTGTCTACCCTCCAGTTTTAAAATTAGATATTTCTGGAGGGTTTTTGCTTCATCTTCCCATGATCAAGATATGATGTCACCAGAGATTGGAAACATGTGAAAAATAAGAAAGAAAGAAATCTGAATATTTTCCAATTGGAAAATTTTCCTCAAATATCTTTATTATATTTATAAGCCATAAATGATCACCGGTGCCTTGAGTCATATTGCTGATTCCAAGGAAGTGTTTGTGCATGTTTGGAAAATAGAATGGACCACTTGATCCATGCTTTAGCTCATAGCATTGTCTTCTGGGAAGCTCAGGCACCCCATTGCTTCATGCTTATGGGGCTCATGGAATGCCACTGTTGAATTCATCTCAACTGTCCCTTCTGAGACTGTATTGGCATCTGACAGCCCGTTTGCCAAGATCCACCATCCCTCCAGAGGTTGCTACTTCACAGACATTTCAGCGGGCTGGTTGCTGATAGTCAAGATGCCATTTTAACCTCAGTACTTGCTCTGAGAGTCCTGGGAGCAGAGGTCGTTACCTAGAGGAAGGACGTGGACATGTGGGGGCCTCCAGGGGGCTGTGGGGTGTTGAGAGAGGCCTGTGCGATACTGGGGGAAGGAGAAGCCTTCCTAAACTTCTTTTCCTGTGTTTCGTTGTATCTGTTTTCCCCTCTGTGTCTGCCAGTATACTGATTTTCATGCTGGCTCAGCGAAAGTCAACCCAAAAGGAAGTGTGAAGTAATAGGAGTAACCTACCTTTATTTAGACCTCGCTTTCCTTCCGTTCCTTTCTTTCCCTCCAAATTTATGAATGGAAATAGATAAGCAGAGATTGAATTGGCTAAGGATATACAATGCATCTTGATTTTTCCATTTCCAGGGGGAAGGGTGGGAATCATCCATTCCGATTGGGAATCCCAGACTTACAGTCATTTCGTAACTTTACATTACCCATACACTTTGTTCAAATAAGTTGTGAAAATAAGTTATTTCTAGTGCTTGGGGCTTAGTCTATGAACTGATCTGTCTGTGTCTCTTATAAATTTTCCATTTGGATAATCAGAACAGGGTGGAAGTTTCTCACTGTGCTGGAAGGCTAGAAGTGACCGTTGTCACTAGCTGACCCTGGGTTGTAAGTACGTGGGAGCTTTGGGGAGGGCTGCTTGGAGAGCAGGAAGAGTTCGTTCTTAGCTCTGTGGTGAGGTCTGTCTTTGGTTTGGTAGGGAACTCTTGCTAATTGTTCTGTAGTCAGTGAGTCTTTCTTAGCCAAGTTGGCAGAGTTTTTATCTTACTCAAGCAGAGATAGTGCAAAAAAAAAGAAAGAAAAACGAATTTGGGTAATTAGAATTGGTGTAGATCTGAACTGCATGAAATATTTTCAAAGAAATGACATTATATTTATTACTTTTGTGCATTGACAGGTTAAGAACTGCTAACAAATTGTTGCCAAGTACAGGTTCTGCTGAACCTGCCAAATGAGAACATAAGGGTAATTTTAATTAGCACATTTACTAAAAAACTGGTGTTAATGAGGTACTTAGAAGTTGATGATCTTAAATAAGTTGAAAATTCCTCTTGCATTTGAATTGACTGTTAATTGGCCAAGCAATGAAGTTCCTTATAAAGATAAATTTTCAGCCCAGTCCCATTCAAGATACCATACTATCATATTTGAACAGATGCCAATATATAGAGTGAACCACACTATATGTTGAGTTCTTGCCTATCAAAATAATTTGGTTCAAACAGTTCAGCTTAAGGGAGAAAGAGTGGTACTTAAAGCAGTGGTTTAGAGCCATGAGAAACAGCCTGAGGTGGCATCCAAGAGGCAGTTTCAGCCCTGCCAATGAGGCTGAGTGATGGATGGACCTGTCAGCCCAAGGCTTTGTGCTGTGGCCTGGTCTCTGTGCCACTGGCAGTCTTGCTGATCTCTTCAGCATGTTCAGTGCATATTCAGATTTGGTCTCAGCCTACTTGGTGTGAAAGGAAACATCACATCTCATTTCCAGAGTAGACATGTCTTGGAATCCTGAGAGAAAGGTGAATAAACCGTGTATGTATAAAAAGAGGCACAATGTGTTGCTTATTGTAGATACTTAAAAAAGATGTGTCAAAGACTGATTGGCACTCATGAAATTAATGCACAAAACGTCCCATTGGTTCCCAAGCAGAACCTGGAGATTTGATTGCTTGCCCATCCTTACGAAGCAAATTCACTTGACAATGATTGCTTAGCTCTCCTCCTAACTTGGCAAAACAAGAATCTGATGCAAAGTGGGGATACTGTAAAAGTCATATGAATCTGGAAATACACTAGTATTCCAGGCATTTGTTTGGAGTTTCCTGGCACTGGATTGTTTGTAGGAAGTATTGCAAGAGAATGCACATTTTTTACATAGTACTGTGGTTGAAAGCAGTGTTTCCTCACTGGCTTACTGATTATCTCACCAGCTAAGGCATTAGTCAGAAAGCAAGTGAAAAATCTTTGGTTTTCATTGTTCAGGAGAGACTTTGGTGTCTTGCCTGCATGCACTTTTACCTCTTCTTCTGGTGGGAAGAATCCCTCTGAAGAATTTTTAAAGGAAGGGTCATGAATGATTATAAACCATAGCCATTCTGTATCCAGGAGGAAGAGAAGAAGTACTGTATTTGGGTGAGCTGACTGAGTCATCAGCCCTCTAACTTCCGATCCAGTAAAGATTCAGAAAGGGACCTCGGTGGGGGTGGGGGATGGGGGCAGTGCAGCTCTGGGAAGCAAGACCATGGGGCAGTGTTGAATTGAGGGGTCCATAATGGTGCTCACCCGCCGTGGTAGTTTAGACAGTCTCAGCTGAGCAGAGGCAAAGTAACATTCATTGTATTGATTGGTAAGTCTAACTAATCAGTTATTACTAACTAGTAACAACTAATTTAAATGACTAAAGCGAAGCAATCCAGCACATGCTTCTTCTCTCAAGGACCGCTAGACTCCAGTTAGAATAGTAAGGCAGAAAAATAACACCAAAGCGAATAACCCTCTCTGACTTAACAATATAAGGCATTGGTTTAAGGCTCTAATGTGCAGGATATGATTAATTATCAGGGGCATGATTGAAGTGAATTCAGAAGAGGAAGAGCTTTCTATGGGCTGCCCTTCACTTGAAAAGGCCTTTCCAGGTAGGAGGAGAATAGGAAGTGTTTGATATGTAGAGAGGAGAGACTTGAGATGAGTTGTCTGCACGGTTCAGAAGCAACCCAAGAGCAAGCGATGGTTATGTTAGGAAAAAAAAAATCAGTACAAGTAAAGAGCACTGAGATATCAAGTTAAAATTTGCATCCAGCCTCGGGAAGGTCTTAATCTGTGCGACTCAAAGTGTGATCCCCACACCAGCTGCTTTTCATGGCCTGGGAGCTTGTTGAAATACAAAATCTCAGGCCTCGCCCCAGATCTGTGGACTCAGAATCTGAAAGAACCAGGAATCTGTGTTTTAAAAAGGCATTCAGTTGAGAAGCACTGCTGCTGCTCATTGGGGCAAATTGACAGTGGGGAAGGAAGAAGAATCTCGAATAGAGAACAGTCATGTTCTTTAATGAACAGAAAAACCGAGGTGGAGACTCTTTGACATAGCACCCTCTTAGGTATTCTCACTCACAACGTACTTTGCCTGCTGCTCGCCATCTGCAGGATGAAATCTCTCCAAATTTCTAATCATATAACTTTGAAGATACTAGCTGTTCTCTGAAGTGGTTTCTGAAGGCTGAGGGTAAGACTTATTTGGGTGATGGGGTGACTACACGTCTGTGGTATGTATCTAAGAAGACATTTGAAAAAAATTATGTGCTTTGCAAAAATGTTTACATTAGCTAGAAGAATGAATTCCTGTACAGTGCTTTATAGTTTAAAATATAGAATTCACACATCTATTATCTGACCATTTAAAAATCAGTTCCCACTGCTTTGAATCAGTTCATTCATCTGGCATTTGCTCAGCAAATTCAGATTTCCACATTACAAAGTTAATAGAGGCTCTTGTAAACCCGTGAACCATTTGGATGGGAAAAATTTTCCAAACTATACCCTTGCATAATCATGAATACCAGTAATTTTAATATTGTAATAAGGTCTGAAGAATTCTTTCAGTCTTGGTAATAGAGAATTCTAAATATGGTCTTAGTTTACTTGGTGATTTGGGTGTAATAATGCCTTCAGGGCCATAAAAAACTGCTATTCCTATTTTTTAAAAAACATTTTTTATTGTGTGCTATATAACATATATATATATTTAAAAAAGCAATAAATTTCAAAAAACTTTGTAATAAGTAGCTATAGAGCAGATTTGGTATGGGCTACAGCGCCACAATCCCAATTTCAGGTTTTTCCTTCTAGGTAATCCAAGACGCTGGAGACTAAAAGAAATATCACTACCGTGATTTAACAGTCATAGTCATTTGTTAAATCCTATCTTCTCTTATAGTTCCTTCTCCTTTCATGCTTCTCTCAATCTTTAGGGGTATTTGGGCTACACCTATTCTAAGTTTTTCATGTTGATAATATGGGATGGGGGATGGAACTAGTTGATGTTCTGGAGAGGCTGGGCCCTCTGGGTTTTAGGACTTACCTGGCCTAGGAACCATTTTGAGGTTGTAGGTTTCTGAAAAGTAATCTTAGTGTGTGAAACTTTTGTAGAATCTCAGATAGAGCCCTAGGTGTTCTTTAGGGTTGACAGGAATGGTTTTGGTTGGGTTTAGCAAACCATGATAATTAGTAATATCTAGCTGAAGCTTGCATAAGAGTAGCCTCCCGAATAACCTCTCGACTCTATTTGAACTCTCTTAGCCACTGATACCTTATTTTGTTATATTTCTTTCCTCCCTTTTGGTCAGGAAGACATTGTTGATCCCACACCTCTGAGTCGTGTCCCACAGTGCCAGGGAAACTTTCACCCCTGGATGTCATGTCCCACATAGAGGGGCAGGTAATGATCTTCTTTGCAGAGCTGAGCTTAGAGAGAGAGAGAGTGGCCACATCTGAACAACAAAAGAGGTTTTCTTTAGCATAACTATAGGTAAGTTTAGCTTCTCCTGTGTAAATAAGCTTCACAAATACAAGCCTCAAGATCAAGGGCTTAGCCTATTGACTTGGAAATCTCTAATTTTGAGATGGTATCATGGGTTTCCCTGGTGGTAAGGTTTAATAGTTCCTTATTTTTTCTCCAGTCCCTCAAGGGACTTTGCCAATACTTTTTAATTATCTGCCCAGCATACTCTAGGGGGCATCTGGTTATTACATTAAGCTATACAGAATTACAAGTCTTCATTCTCATTCTGGGCTCCATGTGTTCGGGTTGTTTAAACGAGCTATCAAGACAGATTGAGTTAGATTATGTGCTATAAAAAATTTAGGTGTTGGACAAAATAAGCCTCTCTTCCTTTGGTTTCATACAGTAGGTGAAGTTCTAAAGTACAGGCAATGTCATCCGTACCCCTGTATTCTGAGTTACCTTAGTCCTGACCTGATTATCTTCATTCTTATCTCTAATTGAAGCCTCTTTTTCAGTTTCTTTAACAATTGTTGTATGTAGCAATGCTGACTTTCAGACCTGAAGAGCTCCAATTCTGAGTCTTAAGTGTCACATAGGTAGCCAAAGTTCCAAGAATATACCAGGTTTTGTATATATATAGCACAGGATCTCAAAATCTAAAAATAACAATTACAGTTCTGGACTAAATTTGACTGCTGTAGGAACTGGCAATCTAGGCTTCCATTTTCTTATAAGCATGTTCTCAAAGACACCATACAATATTTATTCTTTTTGTTTTTTGGCTTATTTTGCATCACATAATGTCCCCCAGGTTCATTCACCTCATTGCATGCCACACGACTTTGTCTTTCTGTTGCTGCTCCTATTTTAAATGGCCTCAGATTGGCATTTTTTGGTCAATTCTAATATTCACCTCTAGCTACCCTTGTTTCTCAACTTGCTGCCCCAAAGCCAGGAAGAATGGTCTTTCCTTAACATTATGTTCCTAACCTTAAATTTGCCCGCAGGATCACAAAGTAGCGCCAAGTCAATGGACTTCCTTGCTTCCACTGTGGCATAGTCCATGGGTCTCGGCACCTCTCCTTCCTCCCCACTCAGGAGTCTTTTTGTGCCGTACAGATTCACAGTGTGGTCCAGATTGGTTTGCCAGAAAGCAGACGTCTGTGTAAAAGGCATGACGTTGTATTCACCCACACCCTAGGTTCACTCTAGAGAAGGCCAAGGGTCCTGGGGTCACAGGGAGTAGAACAGATCCCTGTCCTGCCCCTTCAGAGAGCAGCAGAGTTTATGTCCTAGAGATTTAAGACCACCCTACAAATATATCCCAAGCGGAGGCTACCTGTGTAGACATGAACATATATCCCTTAACCTTATATACCATTATTTTTCATGTATAAAAAGTAAGCCTTGGGCAGGCGCGGTGGCTCAGTGGCAGAGTTCTCGCCTGCCATGCGGGAAACCCCAGTTCGTTCCCCAGTGCCTGCCCATGCAAAAAAAAAAAAGCGAGCCTTAGTGTCAGCTTTATTGAATGATGCTGAGGATGACTCCTGCATAATAGAAATAGCACTGGCTTCGGAAGAACAGACCTGAGTTCGAGTTCTGGCTGAACTACTTACTAGCTCTGTGGCCTTACAGAAGTCAACTGTCCTCTCTGATCCTCTGTGTCTTGGTGTAGAATCAAGATATTAACATCTGCTTTCAAGATTCTTGCATCAATGTAAAAATAACTGCTGCTTGACATGTAGTACATGCTCAATAAAAGCATTATTAACTTCTATTTGTTAATGGTGTCCTTATATTTGCCTTTAATTATAATTTTCTAGGGCAAAAAAAAAGCCAAGATGGAGATTTTTAAAAATTTTTTTCAAAGAGCTAGCTCTCCTTATTGAACCCTAAGTATAACAAATGCTTTTCTCTGTCCATGCCTCATATTTTTTCTAAACTGGAATGCCCAAGCCTTACTCATTTTGATGCCCTCGCCTCATTAGATCCCAGCTCTTCCATGAAGCCTTCCTTCACTATTTCTCCATCACAAATCCATGCATAATGAAATGCCATCCTGTGTGTTGATGCTCATATCATTGGCGTTTCTTATTCTTCAACTAGATTGTGCCCCCTAGAAAGCCCTCCGTAAGTACAAACCAACTGACTGAGATTTGCCCAGCATGGAGTCATGTGCAGCTACCTAGTGGAAGCTTGAGAATGGAGGATTAGAACTCATGTTTTCCTGGGCAGCTATTTGGGGCCAGACACCTTAATAATGCAAATCATACTCTATTTAATTTTTCATACATTCCTATGGAGCAGCTACGATTAAATCTCAGTTTTACACATGGGGAAGCCAACACCTCTGTTTGCCCAAGGTCACAAGCCAGTAAGTAGCTGAGCTAGAATTTGAGCCCAGGCAGCTCGGCTCCATCCTATACCATGCTAGTGAGGATGGAGTTGGGAAAAGCTATCCAAAAAATTTAAAGTACCCCACTGAAAAAGTGCCACCAAAAAGGACTGACTTCAACTCATTAAGTATTTTAGTTCAGGCTCCTAAGCTCCCAGGTTTATATTTTAATTCATGGCATGAACAAATCTGTTGAGAGTACGGATTTCTACATTTACAAAGACCTACCTCCTATCCAAACTATCAGCCCTAAATCCGTACCAAAACTGTGAGCTTGTCCTGTGACCCTGCTATGCCTACGTCACCACCTTTCCAGGTAGTTATGAACAAAAGGTTTGTGAACTGATTAAACACAAGCTGTTTATATTCTGTTTCTACAGGCTCTTGTGCCGTGTTAATGCAGACAGCATGGTGTTGATTGGAGTCTGTGCTCATATATTTAAGAAAAAAAAAATGCTGGAACTCATGGAAATGCTTCGTGCAATAGCTCCACAGTGGTTAAACAGTTCCTTACAAGGGACGCTTTGCTATATCACCAAATATTTATAAGTTAATCTCACCACACAGTTCAGCATTAAGAGTAACACTGAGCAGAAACATAGGGATCAAAGAATTCAATAATAAAAACAAAAGCCCCTTCATGCTCTGTCTGTTATCGAATGAAAGGGTTAGTGAGGTGATATGGACATCCTCTTCAGCCTGCCTGCAGCCACCAGTCATGCCACTTAAAACTTAACACAATGTGAGCAAGTGTTCAGAATCCCCAGGATTGAGTTATGTGTATATGTTTGGGTATTATTTCCAAGTTGCCAATTTTCCCCAGATTAGCACATTTTAATTTTGTGCTTTATTAAAGAAGTGAGAACATGAAAGGGGATTTAGTGCAGTGAAGGTGTCAATCATGCTTTCTTCCTAACATGAAGTGGCTTGTTTGGTTTGGGGCAGCCATCCATGCGAATCCAAAAACAGGTCTATAGGACTGAAAGCCAACTGAATGGGATTGAGAGAAAGGGAAAAATGAAAAAATGTAATTAGGTAGTGAAACAATAACTATCTAGCCATGGGTAGGAACTTCAGGCCCTCAACTTTATTTCATCTGGCCCTATGGGTGCCAAATCACAATATAGTCTAGTGAGCTACACAGTACTTTGTTATCAACACTATTGGAATGGCTTTGATGAGCTCAGCTTGGTGCTAATCATTGTAGAGAGCTCAGCCAGAGGCAGGAGACACAGCCCTGTTACCCCCAGGAGATAACCCGTGTTGTGGAAGGCCATGTTTTTTTTTTTTACATGGGCAGGCATCGGGAATTGAATCCGGGTCCTTGGGCATGGCAGGCAAGCACTCTTACCTGCTGAGCCACTGTGACCCGCCCGAAGGCCATGTTTTTGATGGGGGTGCATCTTTGTCCATCAGTGTACTGTGATGGAAGAAGGCAAGAAACCACTCATCCAAGAAATTAGATTCCAGCTAGGTTTACAAACACAAGAAATCAAAAGAGAAGATGCAGAACAGAATGCAGCAGAATCACCAGATCTTCATGGTAGATGGCACCTCAGCAGTTGCCTAGTCCAGTGGTTCCAAACCTCGGTGATCATCAAGAGCTACATGGGGGAATTAAAATAAATGTATAATCTGGGCAGTGCAGTGGTGGCTCCATGGCAGAGTTCTCGTCTGCCATACCAGAGACCCGGGCTCAAGTCCTGGAGCCTGCCCATGTAAAAAAAAATAAAAAATTAAATTAATAAGTGTATATACCCAGGACCTACCCCAGAGTTAGAAGCTCTGATAGAGGACCCTGGGAATCTCTGCACCCTAAAAGGCTTCCAAGGGGTTCTGATGCTCAGCCAGCTTTGGGGATCATTAATCTGGTCTACCCTGTCAATAAATGGAGAGTGTTTCTGTTAATTCTGCAAAACGATCATCTACCCAATTCTAACATCACTCAGGTTGACAAAACTTACTACAGAGCAAAGCAGTAGGATCTAGTGTTTAAAAGAGGGCTAACGTTGTTGGAAGTCTTTCCTAGACTATAATAATTGGGGCCTCACTGTATCTTCTGTCCATTGGTTTCAGTTTGGCCCTCTGCAGTAATGCAGGTCACATCTCCCTCCAATTTGGCAATCAATCCTTCAGATGTTTTAAGTGAGTTGCTCTTTAGTTTGTTTCTTTTATAGATAGCTCATTCATCATTCATTCATTCATTCATTTTGGCCTTTCAGTCTTCTCTGAGACTTGATTCATGAGGGTGACCATGCCACTTCCTTTAGCCAATCATTATAAGTCAGATGATATCTACTTGCCATCCTCTTTGCCTTTCCCAGAATGGACTCTTGTTTCTCAGTGTTAAATGTGGTACCCAGAATCAGACACCCCACTAACCCTGTGGCTAGTCAGGCTTCTGCTAAAGGCTGTTTTGAGAATAATCAAGGGCTGGTGCAGATAGAAAGCTCTGTGGCAGATCAGGAAGGGAAAAGATCATTGTTGGCTGAACTGACCAGACATGACATAGGTCCTGATAAGTGGGTAAACTTAGGAGTGGAAGGAGACACCTTCCCTTCTACTATTCTAGGTGGAGAAATAAAGTTTCACTGGAGACCCAGATGACTGCTGCACAGCCTACAATGTGCGTATGTTATCTGGTCTCCAAGCCAAATAGAAACTCTCATGATGCCATTGCTCTTTATAGGTAGGAGCAACTCTGGCTGCCACACCGTGGCTGGCATGAGGGGGCAGCTTTTTCTCCCTCTTGGTATAGTATGATCAACCTAAATAGTTCCATCCAGGTAGATTGTGTTTCCTTCTCACAACTGAAGGGGAAAAAATGATGTACCTTTTCTATTTTTGGTCAGCTTCCTGGTATATACTTATCTTTAGAGCGCCACAACAACTCTGTTTATTCCTTAAAAGGAAAAGAAAGGGCAAGAAAAGAGGAATTATTGTCATGTTGACAGCTGATTGGAAATGGAGGCAATTCAGTGAACTGGTCAGTTGTTTTAAATTCCCAAGGTTTGAAAAAAGTTCCCTTGATTGCTTTTCTCTGAATTCACTGATCATTTTAACCACATTGTAGGCACAGTCTAATCCCCTGGTTGGTTAGCAGGATTTCTTTTTAAATAAAATTGAGCAAGCAAGTAAAGAAACAAAAAAACAAAGGTGGAGAAATCAAACATCAAACAAAACAAGAGCAACAGCAGCGATAAAATGGATCAAGGCTTGCCCCCAGGATAAGTGGCTAAATATCCAACAGTATTAGGTGCATCAGCCTCCTAGAAATCAGAACTCAGGTGTGAACTCTATAGGTGCCTCTTGTTCTGCTAGATCCAGAGGATAAGGTGACATCAGTTTTCTGGGAATCAGAGTATCAGCCATGAGTGTTGCTTCAATTCTGCGTGGGTCCATCTCCAACATCCCTGTGTCCAAAACCAGGAGGACTTGTCAGCTCACCGTTCCTGAGCTACTCACATGCTGAGCCTGGAGGACACTGGAATGCATAGAAAAGGGGTGTTCTGAACACCTGCTATCAGGCACTTACATCCTGCAGGGGATGCAGGAAGGTGTACGCATGGGAAACAACCAGAGTCTGATGCCATCTGGGCACTGGATGTGAGGAAGAGCCTGGACTACGTGAGAAGAACAGTGTCAAAAGACAAGACCATCATGTGGGCCTTTGGTGGCACCAATGGCAGATTTGGCCTGTGTCATTGTCTTGCCTAGAATGGGCAGAACAGATTATAGGTGGGCCACGGACACACCACAGAGCATGAAACCTCTGCAGGAAAGCCAGGACTCTAAGTTGAGCAGACTTGTTGCTTTCCCAAAGTCCAGGTGGACAGCCAGGGCCAGAGCACAGTTGTGAGACGCCCATGCCCAGGAATGGCACTTAATGGAGAAAGCAGCCCACGGGGAGAAACTGGGAAGCCAGGATCCCATGAGGGGACGGTTCCACATAGACATCGAAACTTGTAATACAGTGGCGTGAAGGAAGGAGACCTCAGTGAGGCTCCATCAGAACAGCCCCTCTGTGCTTTACTTTGGTGTGTTTGTGTTCCCTGTCTAAACCTTGATTCTGTCATTTTCAAGGAGAATGCTAATGATAAGCCATTCCTGCTTAACTCTAGATGCTGCTGCCATCTGTGGCAGGAGATGGCTCTCAAGGTCAGCACCTATCTGGGGGCCAATCCATTCACACTGTCATGTGCTATAATACGAACTGGTTTTTCAGAAGAAACTGATAACTGCAACAAATGAAGAGTGTTCTTCTGGTTGATTGAACCATAGCTCTTCCCCTTTCTCCTGATGTTCCCACAGAGATGAAAGTGGAGGGCATGCTGGCAATCATCTGAGTTGTTCTGTGGGCTCTGAGTACAGCTCTAAGCAGAGGCAGGAAATGTTTATTTGAGCTTCAATGGGTGAGTCAGTTTGGTGCAGCTTTTAGGTCGCTTTAAACTTGAGGCATCCTGTTTAAGTCAAGTTAAATAATCATCGTTTTAAGCAGTTGGAAACAAATATCAGCTGCTCATGAAATTTATACCTTCTCAACCAGCAGACCCATGGTGTGGGCATTTTTGTCATTTGGCCCATTGTGATTAGGTTAAGGTTTTCTCACACGCTCACAGGTATCTTCCTTTTACCCAAAGCAGGGTAGACTCTACCCTCTATCACTTTGTCACTTGTAGCCTATTTGTGATTCCTAAGAAGATATGGAAATGATTTTTTTTTAAACAACATCACTACAGTGATAATAATGGTTATTGTTATTATTGCAGAAAATTTACATCACTACTAATTAGGGGACTCTTTTATTCTCTGTTAATTGGCAGAAAAGTCTCCAGTAAGAAAAAAGATCTTTTCTTTCTGTTATTTATTTCTGCCAACAGTAAACTTTTTGTGTGTGTGTGCAGGCAGGCACGGAGAATCAAACCCAGGTCTCCGGCATGGCAGGCATGAACTCTACCACTGAGCCATCGTCGGGGTAATAGTTACATTTTAAAGAAAAAAAATGGCCCTCAGAAACCCTCAGACCCTGACTGACCTTTCATTTCCACGTGTAAACTTGGGTTCTCAGGGGCTCTGCGTGTTGAGGTCTGGTCATCGCGGATGGGTACCACCCTTTTAGAGAATTTAACGTGTGTGCCACCTGGGAGGGCGTGTATGTGGGAGCCTCTGACGTTTCTCAGAACCCAAAGTACAATAAATGGACCAATTATTAGAAACCACCCATGACATTATTACGGCTTCAAGCCCTGATGCTTTGCTGACTGATATGTGTCTTAAGTGTTTATCCACACGTTATAAGGTCTTTGTCATTTCTTACAGTCTTCTGAAATCTTGGCCTTCAAGATGTTGGTTGAAGGAGTTTAGTAAGGTCAAGAAAAGATTTTAATCATTCCAACAAATTCAGTTTAACAGAGCCATATGCTCTGTGCAGTTCAAGCTGATTCACGTGCTCTCTGTCCTTGACATGTTTCCAGTTTAAAGAAGTGTTTGTTTGCAGTGGAAAGAAGAGCTGCAAAAACAGTCTTGTAAACCAAGAGGTGAAAAATAAAAGGTAGGAAAGGTCTCGGTGAATAAGCCTACGCAAGGACTATGCTGCCGGCTGCCTGCCTAAGATTCTCCTCAAAGGCCGTGCAGGTCTATAAGGCTAATTGAACGTGGCTCTATTGAGAGTAAGAGCTGGACAGGACCAATCGTTATTTACTGTGTGTAGTTTATTGTGATGATAGCTGTACTTTCTTTGTGGCTTAACATTCAGAAATAGGGAAATAAGATTGATTTAAGTTCCTAAAGTGGTTGGATCTTTCCTTTGGCTCTACCAAGGAATATAATAAAGAGGGGAGTGTGTTGTCTTTCTTTTCAAAGATAACAAGACATTTAGGACAATGGAAATGGGGAAGAGATGGAATAATTTCAAGCTACTTTTCCCAATCCATCAGTGTTCTAGTTTGCTAGCTGCTAGAATGCAATATACCAGAAAAGGAATGGCTTTTAACAAGGGGAGTTTAATGAGTTGCTAGTTTACAGATCTAAGGCCGAGAAAATGTCCCAATTAAAACAAGTCTATAGAAATGTCCAATCAAAGGCATCTGGGGAAAGATACCTTGGTTCAAGAAGGCCGATGAAGTTCAGGGTCTCTCTCTCAAGTGAGATGGCACATGGTGAACACAGTCAGGGTTTCTCTCTCTCAGCTGGAAGGGCACATGGCGAACATGGCATCATCTGCTAGCTTTCTCTCCTGGCTTCCTATTTCATGAAGCTCCCCGGGAGGCACTTTCCTTCTTCAACTCCAAAGGTTGCTGGCTCGTGGACTCTGCATTGTGGTGCTGCAGCATTCTCTGCTCTCTCTGAGTCTCATATTCTCCAAAATGTTTCCTCTTTTATAGGACTTCAGAAACTAATCAAGACCCACTCAGATGGGTGGAGACATGTCATCCCCTAATCCAGTTTAACAACCGTTCTTAACTAAATCTCATCAACCAGGGAGATGATCCCATCACAGTCCCAAATACACAGCATTGAATAGAGACTATTCTACCTTTAAGAAATGGGATTTATATTAAAATATGACTTTTCTTAGGGGGCATACTTCCTTTCAAACCAGCACAATCAGGAATTCTGAATTCTGCTTTCAGAACTTTTTTTCTTAAAATTCACTTTAATTGTGCCATTTTACAACTCAGATATTTAAGGCTCTTTATTTTTAGAACCTCCCTCGACCCTACTGCCTCCAAACCCTGTGCTCTGTCTCCCTCCTACCTCTCCATCTATGTGTACCTAATATTTACCTTGTTTCCTAGAGGGCAAGTTTTTCACTGGGTTCTCTTCCCCCTTCTCATTCCCACATGCAGTGCTCCTTTCCTCTTACCTGGCTCCTTCAGGGCTGTGCTTCTAACTGGCCAAACCTCCGCCTCCCTCCTCCCAGTGTGCAAGGCCTTGTTCACTGGTCATGGCTTACGTGGTCTTCCCTCAAGTTCAGGTTTATCTCAACCAAACTTCTATAGCAATGGCCAGTCCATTAACACCAGTGGTATTATGGAAAATACAGACTGGGTTTTCATAAAATATAGACTGGCTATTTCTTATGATGATTTTCTCTAAGTACTAAGGCCTTATAGGTCATAGACTATTGTTCTCTAGGGAGACTAAGAAGATAAGACCCAGATACAGAGGTGTCACAATCAGACTGGATGCAGAAGAGTTTAGCACATAATGATAAAACATTTATTTTGCCCTGTATGGTGTCCTGTGTTTGATTCTAAGGCCATGGAAACCAAAGTCAAGGCTATGGCATATGCTGTATCCTTTGAGCATCCAAATCAGGGCTGGGCACCCAGGATAGACCTGTTGAACCGACAGGTCAAAGAACCTAAAGAGGGAGGGGGGAAAGGAGATTTAAAGAGCATGGAGTGAGGACCCATGATTCCCTTAGATGATACGTTGGAAAAATTGTTCATGCTGTCACTGGAACATCAGAGACAGGCTGTTCCAAATCCAGTCTTTTGTTGGGCACCCATGTGAATTTGATTCAAAAGCGATAGAATCTTTTCATATGTAAGCAGCTAACAAATGTTGGAGAATGTGTGTCCAAACAAACCCAATTGGCAGGACATGCAGTGCTGCTGATAGGAAGCCTCTGGCTATCCATAATATCTTGAAAGATGAAAAGGGTGGGACTAGCTTTCCCCTCAACAGCAGGACAGGTTAGCGCTCTGGGAAAATGGAGCCCAGTGGGAATTTCAGACATATGGTGTGGCCCTTCCGGCTTGAAGGTCATTATTAACTATTCTTACCCTAAATGGCCATGACACATAATCTCTCTTTCCTAATTTTATTATTTCACTTGCTATCACAAGACCGTAACTTTTTAGACATTCAGGTGAGATTAAGGGAGGAGGAGGTGGAATAAGGCTTTTAAAATCTTTGATTACCTGAGAAAACATATTTGCTTACTTTACCAGGAAGTTAAGTTTTTGTTTTGTTTTGTTTTGTTTTCTACCCATGCCAAGAGGGGATTAGCGAGTAGCCGCTGGGTTTGCCAGCTTTCTTTTGATTTCAGTTTATGTAATTAAGCAGTTCCCAGAATGACTTGAGGTTCTCACTCTGCATCAAAACATGCTTCTCAAGTGTGTTAAATGTAGAGGTCAGAAACAATCCGAACTCACTGAATAGTGGGGGACATGGTGAAAACCTTATCTGGCTTTAAAGCATCCCTAACTATCTACAAAAGGGTTGATTATGCTTTTGGGCATGAACATTGAGCTGTACTATGTAGAAATTAAAGTTCAAGATGAACTTAAGTTAAAATAACTCAAAACGAGGCTAACAATAGTAATAACATGGGCAAACCAAGTTTGGTTTATTACTGAATTTCCCACACCCAGACCCTTGTCCATTGTGGGTGATCAAGATTTCATGCGTTGAACAAAGATGTAGTAACCCACTATATGTCAGGCTCAGCTCAAGTTGCTGGATACATAAGGAACTAAACCAACAAAAGTCATTCCCTTGATGATGCTCACATGGGGTGAATGTTTAGCATGAGCACATTTTTATCGAGTCCTTCCTTGGGTGTGGAGTTCTGAGCTAGCGTAGATGGGGATTGCTAAGGAAGGTAAGGTGTGTTCCTCAAAGAGCTGACCAGCATGCTGGGAAGAGAAGACATCTAGCCACAGAATGACAGAACCGCTCAAAGCTGTAACCCAGTACTGGGTGGTTGATAGAGACCTCCCACCTGTGGGTGCTGTGGTCAGGGTGGGCACCCATCTCCGCCCTCCCGAGTTGGAAGACCCTCTGCAGCAGGCTAACTCTTATTTTTAACTCACTAAGCAGTACGAATTTGCAGATACAAATGTCAGAGCACCTTCTGGTTCAAATTCTCCCTTTTAGTCCCTTGACCTTTCTGATTTCGTCTGTCCACATGATGCTGTCTTTAGAGGGAACCACAGCAGCATCTATTTCAGGTTAGGCTAAATCTCTTACAAACCAAAAGGCCAGAATTACCGACAGCTCCTGTCCTCATGAAGAGCACAGACTACTGGGGGAGAAAGACATTCATTAATTACAAAAAAAAATCACAAAATCACCCCGAGGCTAAATGCTCCCGCAGAGCATATAGTGCATAAGACGGGAGGCTTGACTTTGTCAGAGAGGTCGTGGCTGGCTTCGGAGGAGAAAAGATGGCCATGCTGCAGTCTGAAGGAGGAAGAGAGAATAACCTGGTGAAGGGGGAGGGAAAACCATTCCCAGCAGAGGGAACAACTAAGGGAAAGTCCCCATAGCCGGAGGGAGTTTGCTGTCGGGGCGGATGGAACAAGGAACAGCTTGAAGGAGACTTACTCATGAGAGGTAAGTAGGACCAGATAATGCAGGCCTTGAGGCAAACTGAGGAGCTTTTTCATCTGTTATAAGAGTAACAAGAAGTCTGAAGCAAGAGTATTAATGAGTAGAATGAGAGCTGGAAGGGGGGTGGGTTACAATCACTTTTTTCATCCTGGCACGCTCCCTCTGCCTGCAGCGTGATCACTTTTGGAGGGGGACTGGAGTCAATGTGGGGAGACTTGGCAAGAAGGCACTTGTAAGAATCTAGACAAGTGCTAACAGCTGCGTGGGCCAGGGTGGTGGTCATGACGGCGGAGAGAAGTAGACAAATGTAACCGGTTACAGAGGTGGTAAGGTGCAATAGGTAAAAGCGACAGGGCTGAGATGGACGTAAGGGATGAGGGGAAGGGAGGTATTAAGAACGACTCCAGGTTTCTGACTTGTCAAACTGGTGGGATGGTAAAGCCCTTTGCAGAGAGAGGCTGCGCTGGACTCTGAACGAGGACCAGTTTGTTGGCAGATGATTATGAATTCAGGTTTGAACACGCTGGGTTTGTGTGCCTTTGAGGCATCCAAGGGGAGATGTCAGAAAGGCAGTTGGATAAGTGGGGCTAGAGCTTGGAGGACAGGGCCGGGTTGGAGGCACACGCTTCTGAGTCATGGTTGGAGAGGTGTGTTAGCTTCAGTGAAGGAGGATGAGATCACTCAGAGAGGGACAGAGTGGGAAAGTGGAGGAACCAGGTCCCAGCCCCGTGAGAGTCCAACACCTGATGACCCAGGAGAGGAGACGCCAACAAGGAGGGGGAAGAAGTCTCTCAGAAACCTAGGAAGCACACCAGGAGAGTGAAGTAGGCGGGAAGCCAGTGTTTAGAGGAAGAGTGGGCGGTCAGGGAAGAACACTGCTGAGAGTTCAGGGGAAAGGAAGAGTTGATAGTGGTCTTAGTACTAGCAGCCATGATACCGTCAACTGCAGCAGGAACAGGTCATCTTTCTGAACCAGGCCCTTGAGGGTCTGATCTCATGCACAGAAGAAGTCTGCAAAGCAGGTCCTATTATCATACTCATTTTAACAGATGAATAAACTGAGCACAGAGAGATGAAGTCATTTGCCTGAAGTCACTCAGCCAAAAGGGGAAGGAATCAGGTGGGAGCTCTTGTTCCACTCTCCAAAGCCCCCATCCTTATACCTTGTGCTGTGTGTCCCTTGTTGGCAGGATAAAAAGCAGCCAAGAGCTGGTGGGAGGCAGCAGGGGGTGGTGTACTTCCTATTCGGAGATGTGGAGTTTAAAGCATGGCCTAGGAAAGAATCCATTTGGGGTGGGTGACTGTGGAAAGGACATTGCAACAGCTATTTCTGATTGTCAGCTCAGCTAGAATAATGTGGTGGGAAAGGAATGGCATGAAGGGCTTATCCCAAGTCCTGTAGGGCAGAGGTTCCAGGTTGCCTCGATGAGCAGCAGCGGCATCACCTGGGACTTGTTTGAGATGCAAATTCTCAGGCTCTACTCCACACCTTCTGAATAAGAAACTCAGGAGGATGGGCCTGGGAACTCATGTCATTGTAAGAAGGCTCTGTGATTCTGATGCCCAGCAATGTTTAATAATCATTGCTTCTGGGAGATCCTTGAAAGGAAAAGATGGGTCCTAGCACTGGAAAGATTTACAATCTACACATCTCGAAGATGCAAAAACACCAAGGCAGGGATCATATGGAAAAGACTTGGTGGTTCTGAATCCTGGCTGCACATTGGAATCACCTGAGGAGCTTCAGAACTTACTAATGCCTTGTTCCTACCCTCAGAGACCCTGACTTCATTGGGCTGGGACTGGCCTGTGCCTTGCATCTTTGAAATGCAAATTTGAATGAAGGATGGAAGATTGAATGAATGAATGAATGAATGAATGGAGGGCAAGGTAGTATATGTACTTCTGAGTACAAAACTGTACTCGAGACATGAAAGAGGCAGGCCGTGAGGGGAAGGGAAGGCAGATGAAAGAGAAACTGGCCCTTTGGCCCTTTGAGAATACCAGTAAAGCTTGAGTAATTCTGGATAACGTAGTGGGTGAGGAGCCACCCTGAATTAATTACAATTCTTAATTATGGACTTGTTTTCAAAGAGATGTCAAGAATAAAACAGATAAGCTATCAAAAGTGTTTCTGTAATTTTTACTGAGTAATTTTTACTCAGACTTAATGGAAATAATTCTGTCAATTTTGACTGAAAGCAGTATAAGTAGCCCATTCTGAGATGCTTCACTTAGGCTGTATCTGTATGTGAACAGCTTAGGCTGCACCCCATCCACTGTTTGCTCGGTGAACCCCTCCCCTCGGCTGATCTGTTCCGATTATTGGTCCCTAAGCATGCTTGCTTTTTCCCATTTCCTGGCTATTGTGTTTGTGCCTTCCTCTCTTCTCTTTTTTTCAGGACCTAGCTCCATTTGGAATCCTCCGTGCACCCACACCCTCACCCACACACACACACACACACACACACACACTTCCCAGTTCAGAGCTCCTCTTTCTTTGAAATCCTTCATCACCCCGAATCTTTAATACCTTCTGCTATTTCATTTTTTATCAGCCTGCCCATCTCTCAACTCCACCTGTGTATTGTGAGCCTCTGGAGGACAAAGATGGCTTGCAATTCTTTACCTCCTACCTAGCATGGTACCCCTCACTCTAGGAGCTCAGAAAATATTAGTTGCAAAACTGCAAATTCAATCCATCCTTATCCCACATTATCATGGATAAAACGTGTCACCCAGATGAAGCTGAACTGGTTCTAGGGGAGAATCCTAGTTGCCTCAGCATCTGGTGGCAGCTGACATTCCTTGGCTTGTAGCTGCATCACCCCAGTCTCTGCCTCTGAGGTCCCGTGGCCTGCTTCTCTTCTGTATGTGGCATCTCTGCCTCCTCCTTATGAGGACACCTGTGATTGCAAGTAGGGCCCACTGTGATAGTCAGGCATTATCTCCCTAGCTCACAGAGTCCCCACCTTAGGACATGGGCATCTTTTGGGGGAGGGAGGGGATTTATTAAACCTGTGAGACAGAAAAGGTAACTGGAGCCTCCCAAGGGGCCGAGACTCGTTCTAGATGACAACCTGAAATCAGTAACTGAAATCAGGCAGAGCTCCTGCTCTCCTGTCAGTCTTGGACTTCTCTCACAGGCCAAGCAGATATCCATATTTCTCCTCAAAAAGTGACACAAGGACTTCTTTTTGGAGTAATTGTGGTAATGAGGGCACAGCTCTGTGATTATACTAATAACCATCCACTGTATCCCTTGGACGGATTGTATGGTATGTGAATATGTCTCAAAACTGCCAAAACAAAAAGTGGCACAGGGAACGAGATGGTAAAGTAGCATCTCATACCCTAACAGGTGTGTCATTCATTCCTCTTTCCTTTGGCTTTGTGCTACCAGGGTTCACGCACCTTTGCTCCTTCTTCCTCGAGTCCCAGTTCTCTTACATTGGACTTGCAATACTCTCGCCCTTCTGGGCAACTGACATGAAAGTAGCTAAAAGGTAATTTTCTCCTCTCCTTTCAGGACCGCCTCTTTTTCGTCATGGAATATGTAAACGGTGGAGACCTGATGTTTCAGATTCAGCGCTCTCGAAAATTCGACGAGCCCCGCTCACGGTTCTATGCCGCAGAGGTCACGTCCGCCCTCATGTTCCTCCACCAGCACGGAGTCATCTACAGGTAGCCTCTCCCCCCCCCCCCCCCCCCGACCCTCCTGTTTTTAAAGTGAAAAAATAAAGAATTCTCCAGACATTTGAATAAACTTAGGCTGCTGCCCAGCTGGTCTCTTAGCAACTGGCTTTAGATTAGCTGTTTGTTCCAATTTGCTTGCAGAGAACTTTTTTGGATAGGGTGGGGGGAGCTGTTTATCACTGTGAATGTTAACATTTGAAGGGTCACAGAAGATCTGACCCACGGTTTGTGCCAGCTTTGATTTAAAGCTCAAGCACAACATTTTAAAGTTTTGGTGCTGGGCAGCCTTGGGGCAACCTTCATTTTTCTCCTTTCTCCACCCCCTTCCTTGAACATCAGGGCATTCTCTTTACTTTTTCCTTCTATGCCATGAACTTCCTCTCCTTCCCAACCTCTTGCCATTTCCTGAGTTTGTTTGGCTTAGTTGTCTCCAGCACATAGAAGCATGGAAGGGGGAGTGGCTGAGGGTCTCGGGGGTTTATGACCTGGGAGTGGGGGTGGGGAGGGAACTAGCCAATATCCAACAGGAAGTGACTCTTTGCAGGTCATCCCATCCTTTTTCCTGCCTGTCCCCCTTCCAAGAAAACGTAGAAAACACACACACACACACACACACACACTTTCCAGTAAGGGA
The DNA here is from genome assembly GCF_023851605.1 of Tamandua tetradactyla. NCBI lineage: Eukaryota > Metazoa > Chordata > Mammalia > Pilosa > Myrmecophagidae > Tamandua > Tamandua tetradactyla. The sequence goes on from NC_135343.1 coordinate 18,138,805, forward strand.
GCACGACTATTTACGCAGGCTCTTGTGTGAGGTCAGGAATTTGGGGAGGAGTAAATATTTATAATTAGCAACAAGGACACTAAGGTTCCTTAAGGTTTTCATGGTAATTGTCAGTTTCTTTCGTTGGGCTTTTCTTCCTCTTCTTTCTATTTTTATTTTAAATTGGACTGAAGAGCAACCCTCTATAGCTTTGGTTTAACCCGAAACCTAGTTATTCACCAAGGCTCTCCTGACCCATTCCTAGAAACCAAGTCCTCGCTAAAATCTTTTAAGGGGTTGTGATCACCCCTCACCCCAGGCTGCCCTTCCCACTGTCATCTCTTAGCCTCTTAAAGCATGTCTCTCTCATCTCAAAAATAGTATGGACCACATAATGAAGCCCATACTTTTTAACCTGTGATTTATGGCCCTCCACAGTGTGAGCTCATGTGTTAGCTTCCTATCACTGCATAACAAATTATCACATACTTAGTGGCTTAAAAACAACTCCCATTTGTTAGCCTGCAGTTTCTGATTGTCACAACACCAGGCACAGCATATCTGGGTCTTCTGCCCGGGGCCTCATAGGACAGAAGTTAAGTTTTTGGCTAGGCTGCATTCTCATCTAAATTTTAGGGTCTTCTTCCAGTTTCATGTGGTTGTTGACAGAATTCATTTCCTTCCCGCTGTAGGGCTCATGCAGCTTGCCTCTGCAAGACTAGCAAGAGAGAAATTTTTTCCTGTGTTGGGTTTCTAATTTTGGGGAAGACCTAGCTTTAGGACTCACCTGATTAGATCAGGCCCACCTAGGCTAATCTCTCTTTTGATTACTCAGGGTCAAATGATGAGGACCGAAACTATTTCTACAAACTCCCTTCACCTTTGCCTTATAATGTAACAATCTGGGGAATGTTATCACGTCACTCTTGCTGTATTCTGTTGGTCAGAAGCAAATCACAGGTTGCAGCTGCCTTAAGGGGGTATCATGGGACTGCATGAGGACGTGCCTCCTTGGATGTCACCTTGAATTGTGTTCACCACACCTCTGTCTCCTCAATTCTGACAACAACTTATTTTGAACCCTCCAAGGCTCTTAGCTTTCCTCAGACTCGTCTTCCAACTCCCATGTTTGCTGTGCTCCTGCTCTGCTGCCCGGGAGCCTCATCACCGCCGTCCTGTCTGCACAAAGCCTGTCCCCCACACTCCTTCTTCACACTTCCGTCGCCGCACCCATCACAGCTCACCTTGTGTTAGGGTTAGGCAGCCTGTGTAGGTCCTTCACTGCATTGTGAATCTCTTCAGGATCAATCCATGTCCCCAAAGCAGTTTACGGGAGAGGAAGGAGATAGACACGTGAAAAGAAACTCTGCATTACAAGGCAGTGTGTCCTTAGGTGCCAATGATAAGAATGGCCCTTCGAGATGTCATCTAGATACCATCCTGATGAAAGTGGCTTTTTTGGTCCACACTTTATTAGCAGGGATTCTGAACTCACCTTAAACAATTTGCCTGAGAACATACTTGGCAAATGGCAGGCGTAGGAATGTAACTTGGTAGGCTGCAAACCTGGCTCCAACTGACCCACAAGGTCATGCTCCAAAGCCTGGCACCTGTTATACTGCTGTTCAAGTCCGAAGTCCCAACTCCTTAGCTTGTCATTCCGGGTACCAGGACCAAAATTTGGCCCTCGCTTACATTCCTAGTGTCCTTCTCTCCCCTGCTTCCCTAAATGAATGTGTCCCTCTTACCACACCCTTGACCCCTTTCACTCTCTTGGCTTCTGTGAGCTCTGCTCTCCCTCCCTCTCTCCATCCCAAGCCCCTGACCATTCCTCCTTAAACTCTGTCTCCTTTGCTGGTTTTCCTCCTCCCAGTCCCAGTTCTCTAAATGCTGGTCTTCCCCAGCGCCTTCACCCCTGATTATTCTTATGCTGAATGTCCTCCCTGGGCAATTTCACCCTTCCCAAGGCTTCATCTGACAACTAGATGAGTGACTTCCATGTCCCTATATCCGGCCCCCAGTTATCTCTAGAATGCCAAACGAGATTTCCAACACCTGCTGCGCTTTCCTCCCATCTCAAATTAATCGTGTCCTCCCAAATAGTTTTCCCAAGTCTGATTGTCCCATAGCCCCCTTTTTAGCATCATTCAGCCCTTATAAGATAAAGTCCAAACCCCTCGGCTTGGCCTTTGGGCTCCCTCATGCCCTGGCCTGGGGCTGCCCGGCAGATACCTGGTTTGCTCCCAGCCCGGAAGGGAAGGGCAGAGGCAGTGAGTAGGGACAGCACCCAACCCACATTCTGCTTGCCAAGTTCAGACCCTGGGTGGGTGGCTTTATCCCCATGGGTGCACTTTAAAAATGTACTTACCCAGAGGAGAGGCCTTTTGTGTTTCTCAGAGACACCAGGCATGCTAAAGACACTAGACCTGCTGCCTGGCAGCCCCGTGATCTTTGACTCTTATCATTGTTACTTGCAGCCAGGCAGCCCCCGCCCCCCGCAGGTACGCAGCGTACTCCCCACTTACTGTCCCCTTTCGTTTTTCTGCCTTTGCCCTGCCCTCTCCTGAAATTCCCTTGCTCCTCGTCTGCCGCTTGATTAGTGGTTTCCCGTTCATGTCTATGGCCTAATTGCCTCCGAGCCCCTGATTTAAAACAAATAAACTAAAACAAACAGACAAACAAAAAAAACAAACAGATTCCATAATATGGGAGGAGGGGAAGTAAATAAGCGTACAGATGGAAAAAGGATTAGCCATGAGGTGATGATTGTTGAAGCTGCGTGGGGTAAACAGGCGTTCTACTTTTGTGCATATTTTAATTTTGCTATAATAATAATAATAATAGAGGGAACACGGATTCCAGGGTAATGTTCCTGGAACTTTGGATTCTCATATGGGTTCAGCAATCTGTGTTTTTTAACAAAAGCCTTCCTGGCTAAGCCTTCTCTGATCCCCAGCCCGCCGCAGTGAATGACCCTCCCCTGAGTGGCATAACGTTTATTTATCTGTACCATGCATTTAGCAGGTTCCCGCCAACCTTGTATTTTTACTTATGATACATATTCTGTGATTGAGAACTCCGCCTAAGAGTGCTTAGCTTTTATCTTTATGTCTTAGAACAGGACCTTGCCTGTAGTAGGTGCTCAATAAATATTTGTCCTTCTACTTTACAACACTCTAGAATCCTCCAGCCCAGTGGGTTGCTCTTGTACTTATCGAAAGTCTGGATTCAAATCACTGCTAACACACAACCCACAACTTTTACTCCTAATCCTAAAAGGGACCACATTCTGTCGTATACCTTTTTACAAACTAATGACAACCATGTCATCACTATTTCCAAGGCTGACTTTGTTTCAAGCTGCCAACCAAAGGGCTATGTGGAGTAGTTGGCCTGAGTGTGGCCAGAGAGCCGTGAGTGTGTGTCCTTGCCTGTATGTGTCTGGTGGTTCTGGAGCAGGTGGAGACATTTTGCATGATACATGTCTCCACAAAGGGTCTGTCTGGGAGATTGGCAAAACCAGGTTTTGGAGGATCAATTTCATTGCTGAGGCTGAGGTTGAGGTTGAATTTCCCAGCCCTGTCCACTGGAATGTATACATAAAGCAGTTTAACAGCTACTGGGCCAAAGTTCACCAACTAAGGGAAGGAGTCACTTCTTCTGGCTGGTGGCTCACCTTTGAAAGAGAACAAAGCTGGGTAGCACGGCCCCCTCACTTCCTGTCCCTCCCTGGGTCAGGGCCCCAGGCAGGCAGCACAGGGCATTGTTTCGGGGAGCCACCACCTGGCCTTCCTGTGCTTTCTGCCATGCTGTAGCAGAAGAGTGCGCTGCATTACCCTCCTTCCACGCATTCTCAGTGTCTTCTAAAAAGACATTCCCTACCCCTCTCCCAGCGAGGAGAGCTGGAGCCTTTCAAGGAGTAGGTCTGCTGTGCAAAGCTTGTTCAGAGAACTTCCTCCATCTCTACGTCATGTTCAGTGCTAGGGCATGTTACCTTCAGAGAGTGCACCTCTGTCCGGGTGGTGGGACAGAGATTTTGTGATCTGCCTGATGGTGGGGTGGGGGACCCTGGAATAGAGCCTGTGGCTGGGCAGACAGGACTGCATCTTCTTATACTTTTACAGCCCAGGATGACCTAGTTCAGGCCAGGGGCACTGTCAGCTGCAGAGAGTGGCGAGGACGAGGACGCAGCCTTGGTAACCGTCGCCACGTGCTTTAACGCTTTACGTCCCAGTGTCCTCGTCATTACAGTGAGGGTAGCAGTTGTAGCCACCTCCTGAGGTCGTAGGGGTTAAGTGAGTTAAAGATCACTTCCGCCCTGTCAATCAATGTTAGCTAATATTATTGTATCTTGAAGTGCTTTTTATGAAGATACGTTGAAAGGATATTAGAGATCTTATATCCAGCCCAGACGCCAAATAGAGACTCTTGTAGCACAGTAAAATGGTGAATTTCTTCTTTCCTACCTTCCTTCTTATAAAATTGAAGTCATTTCTAAAAGTTCTAAAGTAGTAGTCATAGTAAAAATTCAAATCCAAGCAAAAAAGAAAGATATGATTTCAGTCTCCCCTTCACCAGCCTCAAAGCTACCCAAGGGTAAAACAGTTTAATGGTTTCTAGAGAATCCTTCCAGATATCTGCTTAAGCAAGTTACTGAACTTCTTTGCGACTGGTTTCCATTTGTGGAATTAAGATAATGACTGCCTTGTCATTGGTAGTAGGGAAAGGTGCTGGAAGCAAACTTCTATGAAAAGTTTATAAAAAGTCAAATAAGAATTAAGAGCAGGAGAACAAGATTTAGCCAAAACCTGAGAGCACCTTGTAAACCTGGAACTTAGATGTCTTCCCCTATCCAGGGCTGGAGAAGCCCAGAAAGAGGAGCTTAGGAAGGGTGTCCCCAACAGGAGCTGGGGACATGCGGAGGGCTCCAGCTGAGCTCTCTAAGCTGTGTCTCTCCAGAAAGGATATGTGCAGTCATGAGAGAAATTAGTCTTGCTTTTTTCCTGGTCAAAGGGGGAAGGTGTGTGCCTAGTTTGGAGAGTGATATACTCCATCCCGATCCCTGGAATCATCTTCTGCCACTGGAAAAGTTAGGAATTTCCTGACTTGATGAAGCTATCTTTAGTTAAAGCCTGTGTTAATAATTGGAAAGGTCTCATCTCCTTTCAATAGCATTTCTATTTATTTAATGCTAATACAAAGTAAGGGAGAAGGAGGAGGAGGAAGAGGTGAAATGAGGCCTTCCTTTTCCCTTGAAGGAACCTGGCCCTTAGAAGGTCACTGACTTGCTGGGAGATCCTTTTTTTTTTTTTTTTTAACTTTTTTTTATTGCATAATATAACATATATACGAAGCAAAGAAAGAACAAAAACAATAGTTTTCAAAGCACTCTTCAACAAATAGTTACACTTCCCCATTTGGAGAAGGCCTGATATTCTTGCAAGCTGTGGGGACAATCAAATCTATAGGCCAAGATCTCAATCTTGGGGTTTGTTCATATGAAACTTATCCCCACAAAGGATAGGCTAAGCCTACTTAAAATTAGGCCTAAGAGTCATCCGCAGAGAACCTCCTTTGTTGCTCAGATGTGGCCTGTCTCTCAGCCAACATGGCGAGCAGACTTACTGCCTTCCCCCTCTCTATGTGGGACATGACTCCCAGGGGTGCAAACCTCCCTGGCAAAGTGGGACAGAAATCCTAGAATGAGCTGGTACTCAACATCAAGGAATTGAGAAAATCTTCTCAACCAAAAGGGAGAAGAGAGAAATGAGACAAAATAAAGTGTCAGTGGCTAAGACATTTCAGAGTTGAGAGGTTATCCTGGAGGTTATTCTTATACATTATATAGATATCCCCTTTTTAGTTTAAGGTGTATTAGAGAGGCTAGAAGAAGTGCCTAAAACTGTAGAGCTGTGTTCCAGTAGCCATGTTTCTTTAAGATGATTGTATGATGATATAGCTTTTGCAATGTGAATGTGTGTTTGTGAAGACCTTGTTCTGATGCTCCTTTTATCTACGGTATGGACAGATGAGTAAAAAATATGGATTAAAAATAAATAAATAATAGGGGGAACAAATGTTAAAATTTATTGGGTAGACGAAATACTAGTGGTCAATGAGAGGGAGAGGTAAATGGTATGGTATGTGTGAGTTTCTTCTTTTTTCTTTTTATTTTTTTCTGGAGTGATACAGATGTTCTAAGAAATGATCATTGGATGAATAGACAACTATGTGATGATATTGTGAGCCACTGACTGCACACAAAGTATGGAATGTTCTTATGTTAAGAATGTTTGTGTTTGTATGTTGTTTGCTTTTACCAATAGCAATTTTAAAAGAAAACAAAACAAGTAGTCACAGGACAGATCCCAGAGTTTGTCGTGGGCTAGCATACCATCATCTCAGGTTTTTCCTTTTAGCTGCTCCATAATATAGGAGGCTAGAAGGGATAAACAATTTTTTATCATCACAATCAACTTTTTTTCTCTTTTTTTGTGAAAAATAACATACATACAAAAAAGCAATAAATTTCAAAGCACAGCACAACAATTAGTTGGTATGAGTTACGATTATATGGGTAATAATTCCCATAATAACACCCACAATTATATGGGTTATAATTCCACAATTTTAGGTTTTTACTTCTAGCTGCTCTAAGACACTGGAAAGTAAAAGAAATATCAATTTAATGATTCAGCAATCATATTCGTTTGTTAAACCCTACCTTCTCTGTATGACTCCGCCATCACTTTTGTTCTTTCTATCCCACTCTTAGGGGTATTTGGACTATGCCCATTCTAACTTTTTCATGTTGGAAGGGGCTGCCAATAATATGGAGTAGGGAGATGGAACTAGCTAATGTTCTGGAGAGGCTGACCTCTCTAGGTTTCAGGACTTATCCGGTCCAGGGACCCATCTGGAGGCTGTAGGTTTCTGGAAAGTTACCCTAGTGCATGGAACCTTTGTAGAATCTTATATATTGCCCTAGGTGTTCTTTAGGATTGGCTGGAATGGTTTCAGTTGGGGTTTGGCAAGTTATGATAGGTAGCAATGTCTAACTGAAACTTGCATAAGCGCAACCTCCAGAGTAGCCTCTCGACTCTATTTGAACTCACTCAGCCACTGATACCTTATTTATTACACTTCTCTTCCCCCTTTTGGTCAGGATGGCATTGTTGATCCCATGGTGCCAGGGCCAGACTCATCCCTGGGGGTCATTTCTCACTCCGCCTGGGAGACTTTCACCCCGGATGTCATGCCCCACGTAGTGGGGAGGACGATGATTTCACTTGCAGAGTTGGGCTTAGAGAAAGTGAGGCCACATCTGAGCAACAAAAGAGGTCCTCCAGAAGTAACTCTTGTGCATGCCTACAGGTCAGCTAAGCTTCTCTGCTACCTATGTAAACCTCACAGGAGTAAGCTTCAAGATAAAGGGCTTGGCCTATTGATTTGGGTGTCACTAATGTTTAACACAGCATCAGGGGATTCCCCGATGGTTAAGTTTAATAGTTTCATATTTTTTCTCCCATCCCACAAGGAACTTTGCCAATACTTTTTCATTATCTGCTTAATATACTCTGGCATGTATCCAGGCATTACGTTAAGCTCTAAAGAATTAAAGGCCCTCATTCTTATTCTAGGTTCTGTGTGTTTCGATTGTTCAAATGAGCTATCAAGACAGGTTGAGTTAGATTATGTGCTACAGAAAATTTAGGTTCTGGACAAAACAATCCTTTCTTCCTTTGGTCTCAAAGAGTTGGTGCGGTTCTAAAATATAGACAATGTCTTCCTTTCCCCTGTGTTCTGAATTACCTTAATCCTGACCTGATCGACTTTGTTCTTATCTCTAATTATCAAGTTATAGATATATAAAACATCCTCTCAAAATCCAGAAACAATAATTACCACTCCAGAATAAATGGATCTGTGATAAAAATTTATAATCTCAGCCCCTGTTTTCTTATAAGTATTTTCTAAAGGAGACCATATAATAATTGTTCTTTCATTTCTGGTTTATTTTGCCTCACCCAGTGTCCCACAGGTTCATTCACATCATTGCATGCCTTGCGACTTCATTCCTTTGTGTAGCAGCACAATATGCAATCATATATATTCACCATCGTTCACCAATCTACTTCTCATTCGGTGCATCCTTCAGCCACCTGCATTCAGTAGGCATCATGCATAATGCCCAAAGTCCACAGTCCATCAACACTGTCAATTTTAGATAAATTCATTGTTCCCAAGACAAAGATAACCACTAAATACACCCTCCCCAAATAGGAAATGTAAACCTCCCCTTAATTCTTGTCCCTCCCACCATTAATACCCCTGGTCTTACTGTGGTACTGCTGATGTTTTCCTATTAAACACAGCCCATAGCATGTAATAGCAGTTGTCCCCCTGTACCTTGGACTTAAACACTCTTTGTACACGAATCATACCTTTGAAGTAGTTCTTGCAAGAACTTATTTAGACTTCTAGTGTTAATCGGTGGAACACGTAGGTCTATAAAACCCCTTTCAATCTTTTCACCTTCAAATGGTAATATTACTTATAGACCCACTAGAGAACCCCCTTCACTTCTATCTATTCTCTTACATTTGAGTTCAACCTCATTAGCTAACCATAATCCCATTTCTAATTTCTATTTATCTCTAAGTCCCCTATATTCTGTATTATAAGCCTCTGATTTTACCTTTACCATGGTCATAAAAGTGGAATTATTCAGTCACTATCCTTTTGTGTCTGGCTTATTTCATTCAGCAGTATGTCCTCAAGGTTCATCCATCTTGTCATGTGCTTCAGGACGTCATTTAGTCTTACTGCTCTATAATATTCCATCATATGTATATACCACATTTTGTTAATCTATTCATCTGTTGATGGACGTTTGGGTTGTTTCCATCTTTTGGCGATTGTGAATAATGCTGCTGGGAACATCACTGTGCAAATGTCTGTTTGTGTCATTGTTTTCAGCTGTTCTGGGTATATATCAAGTAGTGCTATTACTGGGTCAGAAGGCACCCTAATATTTAGTTTCCTAAGGAACTGCCAACTGTCTTCCATAACGGCTGTACAATAATACATTCCCACCAGCAGGGCATACGTGTCCCAATTTCTCCACATCCTCTCTAACATTTGTAGTTTCCTGTTTGTTTAATAACAGCCATTCTTATAGGTGTGAGGTGATATCTCATTGTAGACTTGTTCTGCATTTCGTTTATAGCTAATGAAATAGAGCGTCTCTCCATGTGCTTTTGAGCCATCTGTATTTGCTCTTCAGAAAAATGCCTGTTCATATCTTTAGGCCATTTTATAATTGGGTGGTTTGTTCTTTTGTTGTTGAGTTGTATGATTTCTTTGTGTATACAGGATAGAAAACTTTTGTCTGATGTGTGATTTCTAAATATTTTCACCCATTGAGTTGGCTGCCTCTTCACCTTTTTGATAAAGTTTTTTGAGGTGCAGAAGCATTTGATTTTGATAAGTTCCCATTTATCTATTTTTTCTTTTGTTACCTGTGCTTTGGGTATAAAGTTTAGGAAGCTACCTCCTATTACTAGGTCTTGAAGATGTTTCCCTACAGTTTCTTCTAGAAGCTTTATGGTGCTAGTTCTTATATTTAAGTGTTTGATCCACTTTGAATTTATTTTATAAGTTAAGGCTTCTCTTTTATTCTTTTGGCTATTGATATCCAGTTATCCTATGCCCATTTTTAAAAAAACTATTTTGTCCCAGTTCATTGGATTTGAAGGCCTTGTCAAAAATCAATTAACCATATATTTGGTAGTCTGATTCTGCACTCTCGATTCGGTTCCATTGATCAATGCTTCTCTCTTTGTGCCAGTACCATGCTGTTTTGACCACTATGGCTTTATAATAAGTTTTAAAGTCAGGAAGTGTTAATCCTCCCACTTCATTCTTCTTCTTTAGCATGCTTTTAGCTATTCGGGTTCTCTTTTCCTTCCAGATGAATTTGGTAACTAGCTTTTCCAAGTCTTCAAAGTGGGTTGTTGGAACTTTGATTGGTACTGTGTTGAATCTGTAGATCAATTTGGGGAAAATTGACATCTTAACTCTATTTGGCCTTTCTATCCATGAGCAGGGAATGTCATTACGGAAATTGGCCTATAGTTTTCCTTTCTTACAGCATCTTTACCCGGTTTTGGTATTAAAATGATATTAGCTTCATCAAATGACTTAGGTAGTATTCCTTTTTCCTCAGCTTTTTAGGAAAGTTTGAGCAGGATTGGTGTTGTTTTTGGAATGTTTGATAAAATTCCCCTGTGAAGCCATCTGGCCCTGGGCTTTTCTTTGTAGGAAGATTTTTGATGACTGATTGAATCTCTTTACTTGTGATTGGTGTATTGAGATTATCTGTTTCTTCCTGAGTCAGTGTGGCTTGTTTCTGTTTCCAGAAATTTGTCAATTTCATCTAAGTTGTCTAGTTTGTTGGCATATAGTTGTTCCTAGTATCCGCTTATGACTTCTTTTATTTCTTCCGGGTCTGTAGTAACCCACCCCTTCTCATTTCTGATTTTGCTTATTTGCATCCTCTTTTTCTTTTTCTTTTTTATTTTGTCAGTTTTGCTAGTGGCCCATCAATTTTATTGATTTTCTCAAAGAACCAAGTTTTGGTTTTTATTCTTTCATTTGGTCTTTTGTTCTCCCATTCTTTTAACTCTGCTTTAATCTTTGTTATTTCTTTTCTTCTGTTTGCTTTGGGGTTAGTTTGCTGTTCTTTCTCAAGTTCCTCCAAGTGAGCAGTTAAGTCCTCAATTTTTTCTCTTTCTTGTTTTTTAATATAGGCATTTAGGGCAATAAGTTTCCCTCTCAGCACAGCCTTAGCCACATCTCATCAGTTCTGAAATGTATTATCATTTTTATTCATTTCCAGATAGCTACCGATTTCTCTAGCAATTACTTCTTTGACCCATTTGGTTGTTAACGAGTGTGTTGTTTAATCTCCATATATTTGTGAAAGTTTTCATTCTTTAGTGATTATTGATATCCAGCTTCATTACATTGTGATCAGAGAAAGTGCTTCGAGTAATTTCAGTGCTTTTAAATTTATAAAGACCTGTTTTGTGCCCCAGCATATCATCTATCCTGGAGAATGTTCCATGAGCAGTAGATAAAATGTACATCCTGGTGTTTTGGGGTATAATAATCTATACATGTCTATTAGGTCTAATTCATTTATCAAGTTGCTTAACTTCTCTATTTCCTTGTTGCTCTTCTGTCTGGTTGTCTGTAGATGAGCGTAGCGTATTGAAGTCTTCTGCTGTTATTTTTGAAACATCTATTGCTCCTTTCAGTTTTGCCAATGTCTGTCTCATGTACTTTGGAGCTCTTTGATTGGGAGCATAAACATTTATGGTTGTTATTTCTTCTTGGTGAATTGTCCTTTTTATTGATATATAGTGTCCTTTTTTGTCTCCTGTGATGTCTTTACATTTAAAGTCTATTTTGTCCAATATTAGTGTAGCTACTCGTGCTTTCTTTTGGTTTCAACTTGCCTGGAACATCTTTTTCCATCCTTTCACTTTCAATCCATTTGTATCCTTGTATCTAAGATGAGTCTCTTATAAGCAGTATATAGCTGGATTATATTTCTTAATCCATTCTACCAATCTGTATCTTTTGATTGGTGAGTTTAGTCCGTTAACATTCAAAGTTATTACTAAAAAGGGGTTTTTCGAATCCACCATCTTATCCTTTGGATTTTATTTGCCAGATCTATATATTCTTTTACCTCTTTCTCTTTTTATCCTTTAAGTTACCCTTACTGGCACTCTTCAGTTCTGTGCCTCCTCCAAACCTCCCTCTCCTACCTTTTCTTTCCAACTGGTAAAACTACCTTTAGTATTTCTTGTAGGGCCAGTCTCTTGTTGACAGATTCTTTCAGGACATCTTTGTCTGTGAAATTTTCATCTCTCCCTCTGTTTTGAAGAACAGTTTGACTCTGTACAGAATTCTTAGCTAGAAGTCATTCTCTCTCATGATCTTGAATATGTCATACCACTGCCTTCTTGCCTCCAGGGTGCAAGTTGAATAGTCTGCACTCAGTCTTATTTGATTTCCCTTGTATGTAGTAGATTGTTTTTCTCTTGCCTCTTTCAGGATTTTCTGCTACTCTTCAACATTTGATGGACTGATTAGTATGTGTCTTAGGGAAGGCCTATTTGAATTTATTCTATTTGGAGTTTGTTGTGCATCTTTGACTTGCATATTTATGTCCTTTATGAGGTTTGGAAAGTTTTCCCATTATATCCTCAACTACTCTTCCTAGCCCTTTACTCTTCCCTTCTCCTTCTGGGACCCCAACGATTCTTTTATTTGTACGATTTGTTTTGCCTATCATTTCCCTGAAATCTGATTCAAATTTTTCCATCTTTTTTTGCCATTTGCTGTTTTGAGTGTTCGAAATCAGTTGTCCTGTCCTCTAGTTCATTAATTTTTCTTCTGCCTCTTCAAATCTGCTATTGTGTGTTTCTAGTATGTTTTTTAATTTGATCTACAGCACCTTCAATCCCTGTGCTATTTGCTATTTTTCTATTTATTCTTTCCAGTTTTTCTTTATGCTCTTCTAATGTTTCCTTGATCTCCTTTATGTCATTAGCCATCCCACAGATTTTATTTAGTAGAGTTATATGAACATCTTTTATTAGTTGCAACATCTGTGTCTTCTCTGGTACTTTAATTTCATCGTTAGGCTGGGCTGTATCTGTCTGCATCATGATATGCTTAGCGAACTGCTGTCTTCATGGCATGTAAATATCTTGACTGGTTTACTTTGGAAGTTGATTTCCCTCAGTAGTCTAAAGCCTTGTATTTGCAGGATGAGTGTGGAGCAGGAGGCAGCACACAACATTTCAATGATGCATTGCAGCACAGGTATAGGCGCAGGCTGGGGATACTATGCTGTTGCCTGTAAGCGTGTACGCCCAGTGGTGGGGAGGATGTCAGTGGCAGGGAGGATGTGGCTGTGCCTGTGCAGGGGTCTGAAGACCATGGCCCTGGTGTGCGCTGGTCTAGGGCACAGGGCCTTTTGTGCACATGCGCAGAGCTCAGGGCAGTGGTCGGCATTGCGCCTAACTGGGCTGGGGGTGGATGTGACCCGACTGGGCATGTCAGTGCTTGTCCAGACCTGGGAGGCGTGACTGGGGGCCCTGCACATGCACAGATCTGGGAGGGTCGTTAACTGATGTATGCGTGTGCAGAGTTGGGGGCGGGGGAGGGGTTGCTGGAGTGTATGGGCTGGGAGTGGGTGTAGCATGAGCATGGAGGTAAGCGCCCGCAGCCTTTATGTGCCTGTGACCCCCTGAAGAGGGCAGGGAGGGGGAGATAGGACTCAGAAGGGTAGGGCAAGATGGTGCTTTTGCAGGAGAGGTAGGTTGAGATGGGCAGGTGTGTGAGCGCTTGGGGTGGAGGTGTGGGGCAGGGTGCGGGATGAGGGGGTGACACTTGGAGCATAGGGAGGGGGTCGGGTGACAGGGTTCAGTTCATGGTGTTGGTGTGAGTCGTGGATGGCGGGGCTGCGCTGGTGAGGGTAGTACATTCAGGGAATGCGGCTTGGCTTACTTCCTAGTCCTGTCTCCCGGTCTGTGCACTCCTGAGGGCCCCAGGCTTCCGCCTTCGGCTGTTTGCACCAGCCAGACCATCTCTGCTTCTCAGTTCCTCAGCTTTTACAACCAGGTCCTCCCTGTGTGGTGCAGACCCTCCCAGGTCACTTACACCCTGGAATTGCCATCTCGGTCACCCACCTGTCCCTTCTCTAACTGTCCTTGGAGCAGGGCTGAGCTCGACTTATCTTATTTCGCCGTCTTCCGGGAACTCTGAAGTCTGAAACAATTTTGATTCTTTCTGGAACTATCATTCACCTATTGGACTGGTCAGCTGGGAATTCATTATAGGCTAAGCTGGCCAGACCACTTAGTTGGTAAACAACTGACCCGCAGTATTTTTATACCTTTTTCCTTGGAGTGCTTAGATTATACTGAGAAGGCTTCTAGAGTTCTGCCCCTAGGGAGAGGAACTGGCATTTCGCACCGTAGGAGTTAAATGAGTGAAGAGGGTTGGAGGGTCCAGCTTCTGGAGTGCCTAGGCTCATTTAGTTCTCCTGTTTTCAGTACTGTACCCTGGGGCCCCTAGTCTGGAGACCCTCTGTTTCCTTTCACCTGAGAATAAACCTCTAGAGGCGGCCAGGACCCTTCACAGAGTGAAGAAGAGGTTCCAGGTTTCTGGCTACTTTTTAACTAAATCTCTCTTTTTTTTTCCCTATATCTGCATCACCCTTATCTCCAGAGGTAACTGTTACCGCTAATTCCTGAGCTTGGGCCAGGGAGGGGATAGGGATGGGGGGATTCTGCAGAGTAAATTTGATTATCTTTGTCTTTTCCTATTGCTGACTCAGGATTAAGCTTTCTTGAGTCGATTCTATCCCTTCTCACTCATCCCTTTGCCTTCCAGCTTCCAAAATTTTGTTACTATTGTTTTTAATTGTGTTCTCCTCATCTTTATGTGTTTAGGCCTCTGTGTATAATTTGGGGAAGGGAGAACAGCTGTAGGTTTTGGATTCACTCTCTTTCTCCAGAAGCAACAACAGCAGCAAGAGAAGCAGCAGCAATGACAACAGATAGTAAAACACACACACATGCTCACACATTTAGTCCTTGTTACCTACCAGATGCAATTCTGAGCACTTTATACATATGAACTCCTTTAATCCTCCCAGTAGCCCCATGAGGTAGATATTGCTATTATCTACAGAATTTACGATCTTTCCAAAGAAGGAGATCTCAGGGGATCCCACCAGATCCCCCCACCAGCATGGCCACCACCGGATTCCACTGTCCCCAGTACTGCCAGTTGCAGCTTTGCATGGGAACCAAAATTGTATCTTAGAGACAAAGTTTGGAGCCAAAGGTCTGATATTGAATCCTGGGTCTGCATCATCTTCGATGCATTTTCATGGGCAAAAGGCTTACCTGCATTGTTTTGAGAATTAAATGAGAGAACATTCGCAGAAACATCAAGTGTGAGGTTTGGCAGGTTAATCGCAGAAACATCAAGTGTGAGGTTTGGCAGGTTAATCGCAGAAACATCAAGTGTGAGGTTTGGCAGGTTAAAGGTCCATCTTAGGGGCAGGACCAGGCAATATTCCAGACAAAGGAGAATCCTCTCCTTGGTGATATTCCATTCTTGGGGACACTTTGGGGCCCTGAGGCAGGATAAACAAGTGCTGATAAATGCACATCTTCCAACCGATGGCTGGAAGAGCTGACAGACGCAGTCGCATTGAAAAGATGGAAAATCTGGTTTTGATTCCTCAACCTCCCTGTTGGGCTCCCTTTGCTCCTGACCCTCTTCACAGCCTCCCCACCCCACCTCTGCCACCTGTCCCTATAGGGCCTGCCTCAGCCAAGATCCTGACTTTGGGGCATTGTAGTGTGATGAGAGTCACTCCTTCCCTCTATCATGATGTATAATTAAAGGCATTGTTCCCTAACAAAGGAATGCTAATATTTAGCCTAGTCTGGAATTTTCATAAGTAATCACTTTTCCAGAGTCGAGATTTACTTGAGGGTGAGACCATCTTCGCCCCAAATGTGTAAGTGCTAATCACAATGGTGAAATCATTGAGACATGATGAAGGTAGGGGAGAAGGAGAGAGATAAGAGAGCCACGGAGCTGGTGGTGATGAGGCCAAGTGTACCTTCCTCTGAGGAAGCCACGTCATCGCTGCCCAGATCAGAAGCAGAATTTTGACTGTCATTGACATTGGAGCTTCAGAGAAAACAGGAAGTTTGGAACCAGAGGGGAATTCCTGATTAAATGTGTTTGTTTCTGCTATATGTGTGCGTCAATGAAAAAGGGATGCGGGCTTCTGTCTTCTTCAACTTTTGTATCTCTTGAGGTACCTAGCCTAGAACTGAGACCCCAGTGTTTAGGGCGCAGCTCTGGGACTCCAGGGCTCAAACTTGGCCTCTACTCTCATCAGATGTATGATCTTGTGCAAGGAACTTAATTCTTTCATCCTTGGTTTCCTTACCTGTGAAATGGGCATAAAAATATTTCCTATATCACGGAGATGTGGAATCAGTTGAGCCAACAGATGGAAAACAGAAATGAGTCAGGTATAGAGTAAGGGCATACTCAGTGTTACCACTTGTCATTGTTGTTGTCATTGTTTTATTTCAGGAATGGCTTTATGCGGTCAATAGGGTTCACTCTGTCCACCTCGAAAACTTCACTGCAAATGTACCCTGACAATTGGCAAACTGATGAAAATCCCTTGTCACCTTATGGTCTTCCAAACAAGCGCTGCTATGAGGAGTCGGAAGCTGCCACATGAAGGGGAATTTGGTCATTGTAGCTTCATTTTTATTTTATGACTAGGTGGTGTTGTATAGAAAGTAGAAATCTTAGAACATGTGGCCTATTCAACAGCAGAGACCAAATTCACCCAGGTTTAATCCTTTGATTGTTTCTTCAGTGCCTTTGGCTAATGACTGAACTACTAAAAATGGGAATTGTTTTAGCCAACAGTCGGTGGCTTTGCCATGTGGTAAACAGAGTCCTGTGTGAATGTCTGAGGCTGGCTTCCCTGGGGCCTGTCTGGCCCTGTGTTCTCTCCTCTGACTTTGTTCTGGGATGACTCAGGCTGGGTGGGGTGGGAGGGGGAGGGGACCACAGGGCTTGAAAGCAATAGGGACACACTTAATTGGCTTTGCTTCTCTCTTTGGCAGCAGACTGAAGGATTAATACTGGTGGCTGTTGCCACCTTCTCTCTCCTTGCTTCTGGGTCTCTCCTGCCAGGAACTGGTCTAGTCCCATAAAGCAAGGAGTTTGGACACTTTCTCACTTAGAAGGCTCACATGACTCTGTGCCTCTGAATAATGCCCCACCTCTTCTGCCTCTTATCCAAAGCCACCCACAAGCAGACCTCCTCTGGCTTTACCAATCTCTTTCTACTCCACAGTCTAACCCCTTCCTGACTTCCCAAGCACTTCTCCCACCAGCTCCTCTTTGAATCGCTGCTTGAGCCTAGCAGATGTGGTCCCTGACAGACACCCCGTACACAAATGGGTTTATTACCTGATCCAGACAGAACATGATCAGTGCAAATAAAACCTGCATCCACATCTCCAAGCCTTTGCCTAAGCTGGGGCTCTTTCAAGAAATACTGTACCTGTTTTGTTTCGTTTTTCTAATTTTCTTATCCTTTCAGATTCAGCTTTAGGTCACTTCCCCTGTTTCTTTCTAGCAAATGGTCATTCCTTTCTCCTGCTACTGTTACATTTGCTGTATTACGTTATGGTATTGTAATTATTTCTTCCATAGGTTACACTAAATTTATGGATTTTACCTAACAGTCTGTAATTTCTTCTATTCAGATTTATCAAGAAAACACCTCTGGAGAGTGGGTGCGGGGAAGGGAGCACAGATAGGTTTTCTAATGGACGAGCTGCTAAACCAACATTTTTGGGGCCTCCTTATTGTGTGCACTGTCCCATTCCACGCTACTGTTTATTTTCCAAGGTGTCTGGAGGATGAATTGCTGCAGTGAGAAAGATCAGAGGCTCGACTTTACATAGGTGGCCTTAGGCAAATTGCTTCTCTTCTCTGGGCCTCAGTTGCCCTGCCCGCAAAGTACAACGGTTGGATTGGTCTGGAAATGTCTTGAACAGAATAGGAAAATGAATCTCTGAAAATGTCATCTCAAAATTCCCTCAGTGAGGTTTTGGAGAATGATGGAACCATGTAGCAAAAGCACCTCCATGGGTGCTGGCAGAGGGTTTGAGGTCTTAGCCCAGGGTTCTTTTGAACACGAGACTTCATTGGCAGGTGGTTCCACACTCTGCTCTCTGTGTTGACAATGTATCCATAGTCCTTCCTTTTAATGAAAATGAGTAGTTTTTCGAGGCTCTCATGGTGCCAATTAAGTGCTCATCCCCATGTTGGTTAGGGCCCCAGAGGGGATGCAGCACCGGTGGATGAGAACTCCTGGCTGAGGAGCAGGGCTGTGGACACTACAGCTGCATGCTTAGAAAGCCATGGTCCTGTTGAGATCGAAGACCCCACATGCATATTATCAAGACCCTCTCAGAAGGGGCACCTCTCTGATGAAATTCTCTCCCTCGTTGGAAATACGTTCATGAAAAAGCATTCATCCAAAGGGGTTTTCTATTGGGTTTGTACCTTTGTCTTGAGGAGAAACCAACAAAAAGGCTCTGTCATTTAGAGAGCACTGTGTTTAAACAGATGTTCATTTATTCAGACAACAATTATTAAGCCCCCTTGGGGGGCCAGGTATAGGCATTGCAGATACCGAGATTCACTCCTTACTCTCTTATCACTCATGTTTGGGTGGGGATGGCAGACAATAATATAAGCAGCAACAATAAAAACTGATAAGGATGATAAGAGGGAATATGTAGGGTGCCATGGAAGCGCATAGCAGGGGCACCTAAGCTTGTCTGGGGAAAGTCAAGGAAGGCCATCTGGGGGAAGTTGACCTGTCTCAGAGAGGCCAAATGGATAAGAAAGAAAAGTAAGAGTCGGTCAGAGTCAGAGGACATAGAGCATGTGCTGAGCAGTGGGAGCAGGATGTATGAAGGCTTGGGGCAGGGTGGGGGAAGCCTTTTGAATCTGTGAGTCTAAATTTTGGAACTCAAAGTGCCAAAGGAGACATGGTGAGCAATGAAGCTTGAAGAGAGGCCAGGGTCCCTCTCCCAAGAGGCTACAGAATGACTCTCAAAAGTAATATAAGTACCCAATAACATGATCTTTCATTGTATTATATGTGGGGCCTATGGAAGGTGAAAGACGGGTCCACTATTTAATAGAATTTTAGAACTGGGAGAAACTTGGGAGATTAGTACTCCAAATCCATCTTTTGTAGATGAATAAACTGCAACCCAGAGAGTCTTGTCCAGGGTCACTCCGTCTCTTACTGGCACAGGCAGAACCGTGACTTGGGGCCTGGTGTTGTGTTGATAAACCAGCCCTCCAGGACACACATAACCTCATTTGTTGTATTTGCTCATTTCCATTATTTCCATAAATACTCCCTCCATGGGCAATTTCAAGCTCCCCATGTTTAAAATCCTGCTCACAAAATTCCTGAAAATTTACAAATTGGCTCTTGTGCACGGGCACAACCCAGCTACAGCACACCCATGGGGCAGCTGATTGTGCACATCTCTTCCCAACACCGTGCTCAATGACATTTTGCCGGTGTTGTGAAATCGGCCATGATGGGATTATTTATACTATAGAAATTGGCAAGCATTGGAGATCAGGATTTTTCTTCCCCTGGAGAGCCATTGTTAAACGATTACCAGTATACCACTGAAGGACATTTTCCAGTGACCAATGCCCAGAAACAACCTGTGAAGACAAAAGAAAGCATTCTAACACTTAGCCATCCTACACTGGGTGACCTTGAACAGGTTACTTTACATCTCTTGTCTTGATTTCCTCTTCTGTAGAGTGGAAGTAATCCATAGTTCAACAAATTGAAAATACCTTTGAGCTGAAGATGCACCATTGTTCTTAAATAAACTTATTTTAGAACAGTTTTAGATTTCCAGAAGAATTGTTGAGATAGTGCAGAGAGTTCCCATATAGCCGCACCCAGTTTTCCCAGTTATTAACATCTGACATCAATATGGTTCATTTGGCATAAGTAATGAGCCAGTATTGATACATTCTTATTAACTAAGTCCATACTTTGTTCAGATGTCCTTAGATTTTACCTAATGTCCTTTTTTCTGTCTCCCGTCCAGAACACCACTTTATATTTAGCCATTGTGCCTCCTTAGGTCCCTCTTGGCTGTGACAGTTTCTCAAACTTCCCCTGTTTTCGATGACCTTGACAATTTTGAGGAGTACTGGTTGAGTAGTTTGTAAAATGTCCCTCCACTGGGATTTGCCTGATGTTCTTTTTTCACGATTAAACTCAGGTTCTGGGTGTTTTGGAGGAAGACACAGAATTTGTATGCCATTTCCATCATGTCATATCAAGGGTGCATACCATAGACATGATTTCTAAGTTTTGAGGTTCACCTTATCCGTCGAGCTCAAGTCGTGTTCCCAGGTTTTCCACCTATAACATTGTGTTAAGTTTACATAGGTAAGTTTACAAATAAGCAAGGTGATGAGGCCAGAATGATCCATCTAATCTAATGGTTTAGAGTCGGAGACATCAGTATGAACTCATGTGTAGCTTAATATAGACACAGATGGTTGCATATAGAAATATTGACGAATAGGTGTATACACATGAGGTACAGACACACATATATTTCCTTGCTCTTCAGCTGCGAGGGCCTAAAATAATTATACCCCAGTAGCAGTGTGCTCACTTAGATGCCAGATCTTGCTTTCTAATATCATCCTATGCAAATCTGTATCTCTCATCTGCCTAAGTTTATCTTATATATAAATTTATTTTATAGTTTATCTGTAAATTCCCACTCCAACAGTGAGAAACATGGCCCCCACCATCCAGCATCCACTTAATTGTTCAATTTCAGTACACATGTGTAGTGAACTCAGAATCAATAACCTCTTACCCCAATAAGGAATAACTTTATCAACTGGAATAAAGTGCTTACATACAGTTTCTTTTGCATACAGTCTTATAGACTCTACTCACTTCTGAAGTTACAAAAGTCAGGACCTTTCCCCTGCCCCCACCCTTTCAGTGAGGTTGTTTCGTACATTTGTAACACAGATAGATTCCTTTCTCACATTCTGCATTTGATCGTAGGGGTTCCCTGAATCCCTAAGTGACTTTTTAAATTTGCCTATGTAAATGGTCAATCTTTGTACTGTAAAGCTTGGTGAGTGTTGAAGATGCATAGTATTAAGTACCTACCTTTAATGTATCAAACAGAAAAGTCTCACTGCCCTAAAAAATCCCCTGTACTTCACCTGTTTAATCCTCCTCTCCTCCCCTCAAACCCCTAACAACCGCTGATCTTTTAATGGTTGCTATAGTTTTGCCTTTTCCAGAATGTTGTATAATTGAAATCATACAGTATGTTGCCTTTTCAGACTGGTTTCTTTCACTCAACAATTTGCCTTTTGAGATTTATTCATGTGTCTTCATAACTTGATGGCTAATTTATTTTTATCACAGGATAATAGTCCAATGCATGGATATACACAGTTTGATTATTTACTCCTCTGTTGAAGGACATCTTGGTTGCTTCCAGTTTTGAAAAATTCTGAATAAAGCTGCTGTAAACATTTGCATGTAGTTTTGGGGTAGACATATGTTTTCAAATCAGGTGAGTAAATAACCTAGCAGAACAGTAGCTAGAGCCTATTGTAAGACTATGATTAGCTTTGTAAGAGATTATCAAACTGTTTTGCAGTGAATGAGACTTCCTGTGCTCTATACCCTTACTAGCAATTGATATTTTCTTAGTTATATTTTAGCCATTCTAATAAGTGTGTAGTAATATCTCCTTGCTTTAATTTGTAATTCTCCAGTGATAAATCATATTGAGAATCTTAACCAGATATTTTGCCCGTTTTTAAATAAGCTTGCTTTCTTATTGTTGAGTTTTAAGAAGTTCTTTGTTTATTTTTGAATACTAGTCCTTTATCAGATAAATGTTTGTAAAATTTTCTCCAAGTCTGTGACTGTCTTTTGATTCTCTTAATTGTCTTTTGTAGAGGAAAAGTTCTTAATTTTACTAAATTACTGTTACAAATATTTTCTTTCATGGATCATGCTATTGGTGTTGTATTTAAAGCTCATCACCAAACCCAAACACACTTAGATTTTTTTCCTATATTTTATTCTAGAAATGTTATAGTTTTGTGTTTTATGTTTAGGTCTGTGATCCATGTTGAGTTAATTTTTGTGGGGTTGTAAGGTCTGTGTCTAGGCTCATTTTCTCCAACTGGCAGAACTCCCTGTAGTATTTCTTGTAGGGCCAGTCTCTTGTTGACACATTCTTTCGGGATTAGTTTATCTGTGAAAAATTTTAATCTTTCCTTCAGTTTTGAAGGACAATTTGGCTGGGTACAGAATTCTTGGCAGCAAGTCTTTCTCTTTCAGGATCTTAAATATATCACACCACTGCCTTCTCGCCTCCATAGTGTCAGTTGAATAGTCCAAACTCAGTCTTATGTGGTTTCCCCTTATATGTAGTAGATTGTTTTTCTCTTGCCACTTTCAGGATTTTCTACTTCTCTTCAGCATTTGGCAGACTGATTAGTATGTGTCTTGGAAAGGTCTATTTGGATTTATTCTATTTGGAGCTCCTTTGACTTGCATACTTATGTCCTTTGTGAGGGTTGGGAAGTTTTCCCCCATTATATTCTCAACTAATCCTCCTAGCCCTTTACTCTTCTCTTCTCCTTCTGGGACACCAGTCATTCTTATATTTTAGTGATTTGTTTTGTCCATCATTTCCCTGAGATCCCATTCAAATTTTTCCATCTTTTTTTTGCCATTTGCCGTTTTGAGTGTTCAAAATCAGTTGTCCTGTCCTCTCATTCGCTTATTCTTTCTTCTACCTCTTCAAATCTACTATTGTGTGTCTCTAGTATGTTTTTAATTTGGCCTACAGCATCTTTGATCTCTGTGATAACTGCTATTTTTCTGTTTATTCTTTCAAATTCCTCTTTATGCTCTTTTAGTGTCTTCTTGTTCTCTTTTATGTCAATAGCCATCCCCTTTATTTTACTTTGTAGAGTTATGAACATCTTTGATTAGTTACTCTGTGTCTCCTTTGGTGTTTTAATTTGGTCGTTAGCTGGGCTTTATCTGTCTGCATCATGACATGCTTAGTGATCGTCTGCTGTCTTTGCGGCATGTAACTATGTTGACTGGTTTACTTTGGAAGCTGATTTCCTTCAGTAGTCTGAAGCCTTTATTTGCGGGATGCATGTGGAGCAGAATGCCGGGTGCAGCGTGCGTGGGGCACAAGAGTACAGTGATGCTTTGCATCACAGGTATAGGCACAGGGTGGGGATGCTACGCTGGTACCTGTGAGCATGGGTGCCCATGGGCAGGGAGGATGTGGCTGTGTGGGTGCACGGGTTTGGGGGGTGGGGCTCTGCTGTATGCTGGTCTAGGGTGCGGGGCCCTTTGTGCGCATGTGCAGAGCTCCGGGCAGCGGGTCGGCATTGCGCTTGCGTGGGCTGTGGGCGCTGTGACCCGGCTGCTCAGGTCAATGCTTGCCTGGAGCTGGGGGGCGTGGCTGGGGACCAAGCGCATGTGCAGATCTGGGAGCTCCGTAAACTGAAGTACGCATGCTCTGAGCTCTGGGGGGCATAGGGTGGGGTTGCTGAACTGTATGGACTGGGGTTGTGTGTAGCCTGGCGATGGAGGTAAGCGACTGCCACCTTTATGTGCTGGCGACCACCTGCAGGGTCGGGGGGGGGGTAGAGCTCGGGAGGGGGCAGGGAAGGACTGTGCCTGTACCAGAGAGGTGGATTGGGTGGGGCAGGCGTGTGCCTGCTTCGGGTGGGGGCATGGGGTGGGTACGCAGGCAGTGGGTTGGCGGGGTGGGGGCACTTGGAATGCCGGGAGTGCGGGCGGCTGACAGGTTTAGGTGTGTGGGGTGTGAGGTGGGTCGCAGAGCTGCGCCAGTGAGGACAGCGCTTATGAGGAACATGGCTTGGTTTATTTCCGAGTGCCGGTCTCCGGGTCTGTGCACTCCTGAGGGTCCTGGGCTTCCGCTTTAGGCCGTTTGCGCCAGCTGGTTCTCCGCTTCTCAGTTCCTCAGCTTTTGCCACCAGAGCCTCCCTATGTGGCGCAGAAGACCCTCCTAGGTCACTTACCTGGACTCGCCATCTCAGTTGCTCTCCCATTCCTTCTCTAGCTGTTCCTTGAAGCAAGGGTGAACTCGACTTACCCTGTTCTGCCGTCTTCCCAGATCTGATCGTACGTTCATTTTTTTTATATATGGATATCCAGTTGTTCAAATACTATTTGTTGAAAGAGCATCTTTTCTCCATTGAATTGCCTTTGCTCCTTTTAAGGTATCGGTTGACTGTATTTGTGTGGGTCTTTCATAGGCTGCCTATTCTGTTGATTAATCTGTGTTTCTATTGATCAGTATCTATTCTTTAACCAATACCATGCAGTTCTAACTACTGTAGCTTTATAGGAAATCTCAAAATTAGGTAGTGTGAGTCCTCCAACTTTGTTCTTCCGTAATATTTTGGATGTTCTGGGTCTTTTGGCTTTCTATATAAACTTTTGAATAAGTTTGTCAATATTTCAAAAATATTTCGCTGGGATTTTGATTGGGATTGCATTGAACCTGTAGATTAAGTTGGGCAGAATTTATATCTTAACAGTAATTAGTCTTCCAATCCTTGAACCATGAAACGCTCACCGCTTGTTTAGATTATCTTTTATTTCTTTCATCAGAGTTTTGTAGTTTTCCACATACAGATCCTGTATCTATCTTGTTAGATTTATGCCTAAGTATTTCCCTTTTTGATGCTATTATAAATGGTACTGGTTCTATAAATTTCAAATTCCAGTTGTTCATTACTGCCATTATTAGTTCCAAGATTGTTTGTGTGGATTCTTTGGAACTTTTTGCATAGGCAGTTATGTCACTGTGAACAAAGTTTTACTCCTTCCTTCCTAATCTGTATTCCTTTTCTTCTTTCTTTCTTTTTTGTCCTACCACATGGTCTGGGTCTTCCCACCTGGTGTTCAGTAGGAGCGGTAAGAGGGGACATTCTTGCCTTATTTCCAGTCTCAGGGGTGAAAATGTTCAATTTCTTACCATTAAGTTTACTAACTATGGTTTTCTTATAGATGTTTTTGATCAAGTTGAGGATGTTCCTGTATTCCTAGTTTACTGAAAAATTTTATCATAAATGGATATTAGTTTTTGTCAGATGCCTTTTCTACATTAATCGATAGAATCACATGATTTTTCTTCTTTAGCTGATTGATTTTGTGTATTACATTAATTCATTTTTTTTATATGTTTTTGGTTTTGGATTTTATCTTGTTTTTGTGATTCATGGGCTGGGAATTGAACCCAGGTCTCCTGCATGGCAGTTCAAGCATTCTACCACTGAACCACCCAAGCACCCTACTTGATTGATTTTTGAGTATTGAACCTCCTTACGTACCTAGAATAAATCCTAATTGGTCATGGGATAAAATTGTTTTTATGCTTTGAAGGATTTGCTAATATATTGTTGAGAGTATTTTCTTCTATATTCATTTGAGATATTGGTCTATACTTTTCCTTTTTTGTAATATCTAAGTCTAGTGGTGGTATTAGGGTAATGTTGGTTTCATAGAACGAGTTAGAATGCTTTTATGTTCTGAAAGAGATTGTGGAGAATTAGTATCACTTCCTCCTGGATAATTTGGTAAAATCTACCAGTGAAACTATCAGGGCCTAATGCTTTCTTTTGTGGAAGTGTTAATTACTGATAAAACTTCTTAATAGATATAGGCCTATTGAGATTATCTGTTTCTCTTTGTATGAGTTTTGATGGTTTATGCCTTTCAAGAAATTGGTCCATTTCTTCTAAGTTACCAAATTTGTGGGCATAGAATTTTTCATAGTATTCTTTTTTGTCCATGGAGTTGTGATTAATGCCCTCACTTTCATTTCTGATACTGGTTATTTTTGTCCTGTCTCTTTTCTTCTTTTGTTAGATTGGCTGAAGATTTATGTATTAATGGAACTATTCAAAGAACCTGCTTTGGATTTCATTGATTTACCCTATTGTTTTCCTGTTTCAATTTCATTGATTTCTGCTAAATTTTTATTTCTTTTCTTCTGCTTTCTTTAGGCTTAAGTTGTTCTTCTTTCTCTAGTTTCCTAAGACAGAATCTTAGATTATTGATTTTAGATTTTTCTTCTTTTCTTATATATGTATTTAATACTATAAATTTCCCTGTGAACATTGCTTCCATTGTATCTCACAAATTTTGATAAATTGTATTTTCATTTTCAATTAGCTCTAAATCCTTTTTTTTTTTTTTTAACGTGGGCAGGCACCACGAATCGAACCCAGGTCCTCTGGCATGGCAGGCAAGTGTTCTTGCCACTGAGCCACCGTGGCCCGCCCAGCTCTAAATACTTTTTAATTCTCTTGAAATTTCTTCTTTGACTCATGAATTATTTAGAAGTAAGTTTTTAGATATACAGATATTTAAGGATTTTCCAGTAATCTTCGTGCTGTTGTTTTCTAATTTAACTCCTTTATGATCTGAGAAAATTCTTTGTATGATTTCCTTTTTTTTTAATTTGTAGAAGTTTGTTTTATGACCCATTTGTCAATTATCCCTTAGGTGGTATTATAGGTGAGCTTGAGAAGAATGTGAATTCTGCTGTTTTTAGATAGAGTATTCTATAAATGTCAACCAGATCAAGTTGATTGAAAGTGTTGTAGAGGTTAAACATATATTTACTGATTGTATGCCTGCTTAATCTATTAATTACTGAAAGAGGAGTATTAGAATCTCTAACGTCAACATGAATTTGTCTATTTCTCCTTTTAGTTCTATAAGAACTTCTTAGAACAGCTTTATTGAGATATGGTATGCACGTACCATACTACTTACCCACTTAAAGTGTATAGTTCAAAAGGTTTTGGTATATACACAGAGTTGTGCAACCGTTAGCACCATCACCTTTAACATTTTCATCATCCCCAGAAGAACCTCTGGCCCTGGTCTAATCACAGTGGTAGACTAAGATGCTTCAGGGGTCCATTCCCCATCCCCACCCCCAGAAGTTTTAAACAACCAGAAAAAAACTGTAAGAAACATCTTCCTCAAAGCTCCAGAAAATAAAGGACTGCAGTAACATGATGAGCACCAAATCAGGAAAGAGGCAACTTAAAAGCAATAGGATCTTGGCTGGCCCCTCTCCTATTCGTTACCAGCTCAGCGTGTGACTGGCTCACGCTCCAGTGTGGTTCCCTGCTGTCTTCCAGAGGGAAAAGACTAGGCCTTGTTTACCTACTGGGAGCATGTATGTCTGACCCAATCCGTGTGGGTGTGGCCTGTGGAACTCACCATCCCAGAACTTGCCCTGTGGCTGAAAGGTGGCTCATGTAAGTCTCCCACAGAACACTGGGAGAGCTATCAAGTTGTGCTGCCTGGGGCAAGGGATTGCTGGCTGTAACGAGCATCTGTCCATTGGCCTGTGGGGTTTAGGACTATGGGTAGGGATATAGTGCTTTCTCAGTCTCTTAATGTTTCACTTTTGTTAGTCCTGTCCTCCTACCTTGGATCTTCCAAGGTGCCCAGCATCGTGTTGTTTAACAAGTCTACTTCAGAGAGAATATCCTAGGTGGACGCATCCCCCGTGACAGAACACCAAATGAGAGACACTTTTTAGAACTTCGTAGAAAGCAGTATGCACAGGAGAGCATGAGCTGTCTTCCAGTTACCACCCACAGTTGATAAGCCTCAGAAGTCTGATAGAAATTATCTCTGTGACTGAGTAATAGGCAATGTGGTTACTGTGACCTGGTAGTTTTCATCCTAGTTAGTTTCAAACAAAATAAGATGATTAAGAAAAGTGTAAAAGTAGTTTGGAGAGCTGTTGAGGTGACCTGGTATTATTGATACCTTGAGACAATTATAAAATAATCAAGCTGTCTTATCCTGAGTATGTGTTCCTTCTCCCCATCTTTACCACCTACCCTTCACTGAAACCAAGTGTGGCATTTAATTGATGGGCTTGGTCTGTGCTGGCAACTATACCAACTTGCCAGTCAAGTTCATGGTCCACGTATCTGTTTCCACCCTCCACTGTAGTTGGCCAGAGACAGTAATTCAATAATCACAAATAATGTTTCTCAAAATGTTGTCTCTTAAAAGCTCCTTGAAAGGCAACCTAGAGAAAGGTGAGGAATAACAACGAAAGGAGGGGAAGAAAAAAGGGTAGCACGTGAGAACGCACTTCAGAGGGCAGGTCTGAAGAGGGAAAGACATGGCTGTAGAGAAAGAAAAGTCATTTCGCTTGGAGAATCTAAGAAATATTGTTGTGACTTTTCTTGCCATTGTTCAAAGGGAAGCCAGCAGTAAAGAAGATTATAGTTCAGACTTCATGTAAGAAGGAACATAAAACAAAGGATTTTGTCTTTCATAGCTAAGAAATCAATTTAATGTTTGAAGGGAAGTGAAGAAGACCGTTGGCTATCTAAAGTACTTGCCAAATTAACTCTTCTAGAAAGCATGTGAGTGCATCAAGGAGCCGGGAGTTTCTGAATTCTACCCTAAGGAAGTAGGCTGATTTTCTTTTTTAAGCAAACATACCAGAGTTTACACATCTAAACGTGTATTATCATCTTCTCCACAGAATCTTTTCGAGAGGCTTTATTCCCAGGGGGAAAAATAATACCGCCCTTACTTCGAATATTTTTATGCCAGATTTTGCTTCAAATAGTCGCTTTTGTGGCTACCAGTCCTCTTTTGAGGGTAAACCTGGTTTCTGAAAATCATTTTGAATCAAAGACAATGATGCATATAAAGGAAAGACATTGATTTTTCTGAGTAGCTTGTGCATGAAGGACTCTGAAAGAAACCCTCTGTGAGGTCCAGAAACCACGTGGGCAGAAGCCACAGCCGCAGTGCTTTCCATGGACCCCACACCTGTGCCAGGCAGGCTGGGTTGGGGTCCTGGTTGCACCCCATTAATGGGGTGACTCTTGGACAGCTGTTTTTCCCACAGGCAGTTATTTCACCTGCTGACCCTCAGTTTTTCTCATTTGAACATCACGGTGGGAATAATACCTCCCTCAGGTAACTATTGTGAATATGAAATGGGGTAATGCCTGAAAACACACATAGGAAGGGCTCAGCAACTACTGCTGCTGTCATCATCATTATTCTCCTGTAATAACTTAATGTGGCATCAGCTACATGGCAGGTAATCGCTGAACATTA